>NC_092828.1:84214058-84518271 GCF_039878825.1 Excalfactoria chinensis | reverse complement strand
TGGGTCAATACTTCTGCTCGCACCGGATTATGTCCCGGCCTCCGATACCATACCCTCTGGCCAGATATCTGTGGCTGTATAACTATATCTGGCACCAGAGGAGGAGTCCTGATCTGCCATAGGGACATGATGGGTGTCCCTTTAGCAATAAAGACCGGAGTATTGACCACGATGTCAGTAGGCCATGTACCTATCACCGAGGGGGTAACTGAACCTCCCACCTCCAATAGTCTCCCCCAAGGTGCAAGTAGGCCACACCACTTGGGTCCTACTTGCACCTTCCAGGGCCAATTTATCTTATGGATTCCTGGTTTTAGATTCTCAGGGGCAGGGAGCAGAAGATTATTGTCATTACCAACCTGCGGTTTTACCTCATTATCAGCACCTGTAATTTGAATCCTAAGAGGGGAGGCCCATATAGTGTGTAACATTTTCAGAGCACTGGGTCTGCCATCCCGAGGTCTTTCGTTCAAGTCCCGCAGGGTTTCGTATAATCTTTTTGTCCACCCCTGCAGGGACTGGGAGTCTGTCTTCAGGGCAGCCTTAAGAATACCATTGTAGCGTTCAATAAGGCCTGCCCCTGTTGGATTATATGGCAGATGGAATCGCCATTCAATGTTGTTCTCTTCTGCCCAGCGCTGTATCATCGCTCCAGTAAAGTGAGTCCCTTGGTCGCTCTCGATGACTTGAGGTGTCCCATATGCAGACATCAGTTTAGTGAGTGCCTTAATTGTATATGCTTGATTTGCCTTTGGTACGGGATAGGCTTGCAGCAGTCCACTTACAGTATCAACGCAGGTCAGGGCATATCTCGCCCCCTCAGACCGAGGGAGGGGCCCAATGTAATCAACCTGCCATCTCTGAAGAGGACTATATCCTCTAGCAATGTGGGATGTTGTTTCAGGCAACGGTCTTGGTCTCATCTTCGAGCAAGCGTCACAGTCCTGACATGCTTGGACGATATCAGATAGCTGTACAGGCAGCCCCCATGCTTTAGCAGCTGCCCACATTATCTTTTGTCCAGCATGCCGTAGCTTCTGATGTAACCATCGGGCAATATTTTCGGATTGTGAATTCCCAATCCATCGAACTCGGGCCAGTGTGTCCGCTTCATCGTTTCCTGGTGACTGCAGGGGTTGATGACCAGAGACATGGTAGACACATACCGTCCTGTGTTTGACTGTATTCCAAATGTCTACCCACATGTCTTTCCCCCAGATCGGTCGGGCGTGGATAGTCCATTCCTGGGTAGCCCACTGCGTAATCCACAGAGTAAGCCCCCGGTACACGGCCCAACTATCCGTACAAATGTTCAGGATGCCATCACCAGGTTCTTTAGTTATAACCATCCACACGGCTCGTAATTCTGCCCATTGGCTGCTCTGACCATCCCCCTCATCAAACCAGATTGTCTCAGTAGAGGGATGGTATGCTATAGCTCGCCACTTGCTCGGGTTGCCTCTGCTGGACCCATCCGTATACCAGGCATCTTCAGGAATAGGATATCTTCCTTCCTGAACAGGGCTCTTCTCTGGTGGAGCGACCATTGGTTCTTTCGGCGTATCACTGCGATATGTCACTGGGCCTAGGATCTTCTGTAATTCCTCCTTGAGTGGAGACGAAGACAGGCTGCTTCTTTGACTTAGATAGGCGACCCATCGTGCTACTGTCTGTGCTTGGGCCACCCCTGTCTTAGGAAGGTGAGTTAGATCTCTTACCCACCCCTGGATCGGTAATGTAGTTTTAACTATAACCTCTGCTGTTTGCGTTATTGGCTCTACCGCTTGTAACGCTGAATAGGCAGCCAATAACTGTTTTTCAATCATGCTGTATCTTTCTTCTGCTCCGTGCCAAACCTGAGACCAGAATCCAATGGGGGTTCGAACAGAACTCTGGCGTTGCCACAGGCCCCAGCCAAAACCATCCTGGGTAACATGAACGTCTAGTTCAGCTGGGAGGGTCGGATCAAATATACCCAATGCCTGGGCTTGTTTAACTGCCAGCTTTGCCTGTTGGAAAGCATCTTGTTCTACCTTCCCCCAGTTCCACGATTGACCCTTCTTGGTAAGCTTATACAATGGCCTCAACAACTGAGCTAAGTGAGATATAAAGGAGCGCCAATACCCCAATATACCTAAGAACTCTTGTAGCTGTTTCGATGTTGTAGGGACTGGGAACGCTTGGACTTTATCCACTACTGCACTGGGTAGTACTTTGGTTTTTCCGGACCAAATTACTCCCAGGAATTTTACAGATAGCCCCGGACCTTGCACCTTCTGTGGGTTTATAGCCCACCCTCTCTTTTGCAGATAAGCTATCAATAAATCTGCTGCTTGTCTCACCGCCTCTAATGAATCGGACGTTAACAGGAGGTCATCAATATAATGATATAAATTTACATTATGTGGCTTCTGCCACTTAGCCAGATCACGCGCCACCAAATTATGACAAAAAGTAGGTGAATGCACGTACCCTTGCGGCAGAACCTGAAAAGTCCACTGCCTGCCTTCCCATGTGAATGCAAACTGGTCTTGTGATTCTTCACTAATCGGAATACTGAAGAATGCATTCGCTAAGTCTAGGACACAGTGATACGTTTTAATTTCTCTACTTAGTGTGTCCATTAGGGAGGCAATATTGGGTACGGCTGCATGAACGGGCGGCGTGACCTTGTTTAATTCCCTGTAATCCACTGTCATCCTCCATGTTCCATCCGATTTTCGCACTGGCCATATTGGGGAGTTGTACGGGCTATGTGCAGGCCTTATAATACCCACTCTTTCTAATTCCTGCACTGTTTTTGTTATTTCATCCTGCCCACCTGGGAGTCTGTACTGTTTTACATTAGTAATCCGACGTGGCTTGGGCAGACAAATAGGCTCATGTTTTGCATGGCCTCTCAATATTGTCTGAATTGCCCGGATACTAATGCATCTCTGCCGCAACCGGAACTCTCCCACTGTTGTGTGGAGAGCCAGACCCCACAAGATATCAATTCCCAATATGTACTCCGGAATTGGAGCAATAGATACCTTGTACTCCCGTGGTGGGAGGCGCCCGACCCCCAATTTTACCCAAGTTTGGGTGACTGGAACGGTCTGTCCCCCAAAGCCTCCAATCATTACTTTGTTCCCTCTGAATTTTGTTGGGTCTCCATAAATTATAGATGTTTCCGCCCCCGTATCAACGAGGGCCATAACCTTCTGCACATTTTCTCGGGACCAATATATTGTCAATTCCACATAGGGCCTCCGGTCCCGTCTAGAGGCCCTAGGGTGACTGACGTCCCTCATCACGCCATAAACTGGGCCAGATTCAAGTCTTTTACCTCTGATGCCTCTGGTACTGTGACCCGAGGCACCTGAGGTGGCCTCTTTTTCCTATTTGGCACGATAAAGTCTTCTAGATTCCAAACTGTTGTTGGTCGTCGTTCTATAAGCCTTATCCCCGGTCTTTTGGGGCGATTTTGAAATTTTTGTTCATCCTTCAGCTGTTTCCACAACTGAAGCAGAACGTGATTGGGCTGCCCATCAATTTTGGCAAATTGAACACCTGCTCGGAGTAGATCATTAAACATTTGTTTTCGGGACACCCTAATGGGTCCCGCCCGAGGGGTTCGTGGAGCCGATCTCCTGGCTCGGGCTATTGGAAAAACTTCAGGATCTTCAATTACTCTAATATTGCGCTTGGTTCTTAGGCGCTCCGTTTCCCCCAGGTCCGCTACCAATTGGGCAGCATGCTGGACTGCTGCCTCTGCGGCCACTAGAGGATTCAATATAGAAACCAATGTTCCATACATATGTGAGGGAGCCTGTTGTAAGATTAGGTCCCTCATTCCCGCAGAAAACTTCACCATGTCCGGACTAACAGATACATCTTCATAGACAGCCTCTCGCATGCCTAGTTCTCGGATATAATTTTGTAGGTCTTCCATAGAAGACCACATTCCTGTATGTATTGGCATGTCTGTTTTATTTGACCATACCATACGGCAGGCAGCCATTATCCAATCTACGATCGAATGATTCTCTTCAGGGAACTGGGACCCTGAGTACAATCTCTGCCTCAGGGCAGGATGGACTGTTATAGTTGCTAGTTTAGATACCTCGGAGCCGTTAACTATTACACTTTCTGCTCCCGAGTCCCATAATCGTAACAGCCAGGCTGGGACACTTTCCCTTGGTCTTTGCCTGAAGCGCTGTACTAGATCCATAAGTTCAGTGGGTGTATATGGACGTGCTGTTACGTGTAAATAGGAGTCAGCAGGGGTCCATTGATCAGGAGGCACCCCTGCTGGTCGCTCCTGGACTTTTTTTGTTTTTTGGGTTACCATAGGACGGACTTCTAATAAGTCCGTCTTAAGTGGCTCTTCTAGGTCAGATTTAGTGACCTTAGTTTGATCCGATGTTTCAGGATCCTTGCTATCATCCATTGTAATATATCTAATTTGGGGGGTGTTTGAAAAAAATGATGAATTTTTCCCCGTTAATAGATTAATTTCGCCCTCCAATTTTTCAATGCGGGCTTTTAATAATTGATTTTCATGTTCAATCTTATCTGATTTAACCTCTGCCTGATTTAAAGCATTCAATAAAGGCCAAGCAGCCATGGATGCAGCCATTTGCCTTTCTTTGGTTGTCAAAATATCTTTTTGCAACCCCTGAAAGTATTCAGTTAGATGGTAAGGGGACATATTGCCCGTTACCCGTAAGGGCCCCCATTGTTCGATAATCGTCGCTAATTGAAAATATGGGGACGCCTCAAACCCTGGTATTTGTCCAGGGAGGATTTTCCCTAAGGGGGTGATCTTCTCCCCCTTGAGCCAGCTAAACACATTCCACAGGAAAGACATTTTTTTTTTTCCGATATTTGCAGGCTCCTGCCTGGCTCGCCAAATGTATTGGTTTTAAATGTACAGATGGAAACAAGATGTACAGAAGGTATATAAGTGAATGAGTAAAGGGAAAACTCACCAACGGTGGTGCCTTGACTGAAGCAGCTGAGGCAGTCCTCCCTGGTGAGCGATCTCCAAGAGATACTGCTCCAGTGGGAGTCAGCCCTTAAATGAGGTCTCAGAGGGGATGGAGTCAAGCTCCACCCCTTCCGGGAGCACAGCTACATCATTCTCACCTGTGCTCCCACAGCTGACCCCATACTTGCCTCAGCTGATTAATCAGAGGTTCAGGCTGTGATTACCAATCTCCCATACACTCCCTATATGCCTTTTCTTGTCCTTGTATTACCACCTCTGGACTCTGTGTGCAGACCCACACGACGCTTAGTCTGACCCAATACAGCCAGTGTTATGTTGGCTGATTTTGTTGTCAGAGCACAGTAGCAGTAGCATTGCTTGGGATTTAATGTCTGCATACATGAACTACTTGCTGTTACATGCAGTCCTCTATTGCTGGCGTGTAAAATGAGAATATTTTCTTTGCTAATACTGAAATGCTGAATAGTAACTGATAAAATAATCAGCTTGTGCTGATTGGACTGAAATCTCATCATAATATTGTTCATTCAGAAAGGAGGTGCACTGAAAACAGATTATTCAGCAACTCCTGACACAAGTCAGACGGGAGCACCCATCCCTACCAACTGTGCTTCATTTGTAACCTGAATTTAATTTTAGGACATCCGTGTTAAAGTGTCCCTGGAAGAAGTATAAAAGCTGTAAGCACAAAGCAGAGAAAACATTTGAGTTGTGGTGTGTTACCTCACACTAAGCACTCACCAAGCTGAAAATTACTATAGCACTGCAATAGCCATCAAGTCAGAAGCATCAGCAAAGTAGTTTGTCTCACAGTCTGTGCTGAGTTTCCTTTTGGCTTTCCATCCCACATGTCAAACCTTTCAGCTGTAAGATTTTAGAGCCTCACTGAGTTCAGACAGTAAGACAAAGGATTTCCTCTCCATTATTTTCAATTTTATTTTTCATCTTCATTGACTACCTTAGAGCACCACTAGATAGCACCAATATACTGTCTTTTCCCTGCCTTAAACAGTTTATTTTTTCTGTGCAACAGAGAAAAAAAAAATCATGCTGTACTTCAAGCTAATAAAAGGTCAGAAGTTTTAAAGACTTTTTCTCACTTCACTCCATTAAAAAGAACTGCTCCAAGTTTTCTAACACATTTTTAAGTTAAATGGGAGAGTCACAATATGCCATTTAGTGCTGTACAAAACAATCATCTCTGCTCTTTTATTCAGTCCTAACTTCACACCTGAGGCAAATCAGATGCATCAGACCCACCTGTCAGCACTGAGAACAGTCAGTGTGAACACTGATACTCCAACTGATGTTAACTGGATGAAAGACAGCAGCTTGCACCCAATTCTTCCGAAGATCCAGGTATCCACAATGTACCGTGTTGCATCTACAGGCACACAAGTTAATAAAAGCAGCAGGTCTCCAAATGCCAAGCTGGTGATGAAGATGTTTGGAACCGTTTGCATTGATTTAATCTTGAAAAAGACTTTGATGAGTATAGCATTTCCAAGGAGACCCACTGAAATGATCACAGCGTATGTAACATAAATTGTGCACAGTATTTCTAATCCTGGAAAGGAGTCTTCGGTCCATTTTCCATTTGCTGTTTCATTATCAATGATTGATTTCAGTTCTGTACCATTTGTAGCTGCACACAACGTCTGATTAGATGGATGCAAGTATACTTGAGACATTTCTTTAACTGCTTCTTCTCCTCAGGCTGGACTTAATTTGATCAAAAAACTGTCTAATATTTAGCTTGCGGCATATCAGCAAGGTCAGTACAGAGGTGCAGGTTAGTGGCTGAAGTGAAGATTCCCGTTGCACGTTAACTACTTTCATCCCCTTCTGGGTCTCCAAACATGCCTAGGATAAATGCACACAGATCTTCTTCTGAACTGTGTAGGAGGTGGAGAATTTTTTTATTGGCTTTTCAGCTAGTGGAGCAGGGAGGGAGGAGGAAAAAAGGGAAAGAGGGTTTCTTTAAAGATCCTAGCAGAAATGGTGTCTTTTTCTTGGAGGTACCTGGCAAGTAAGTATTGTGTTGTACTTACTGTATTAGCAGATTGACAAAGCGCCCGGCAAATGTTTACTTATGTTTTCCAAAATATTCTGGAAAGGAAATAAAATGAAAACCTGACATAGTTTTCTGAATAGTACAGGTAAGCACAGAATATACTGATTTAACATAAAACTCGACAGTGTACCTTAATGGCAGATTAAAATATATATATATGTCAAATTATAGATAGCATTTGTTAAAAAAGCCTTAGAGACAGCCTGTGTCTGTCTGTGTTCTGATTGGTGTTCTCATCACTGAAATGCAATGCCTTTCCAAAAGGCAATATCCGTAATCCTGCTGGCACTTATATGAAAGTTTATGTTTGTCCCTTGAAGCAGTCTAGTTGACAACAAAAGCCACAATTTACACTGCAGTTTGAGCAGGCTTACAGATAGCTGCAGTGTGGAAGCCTACTACTATGCTGCAATAGTTGTCGTGTTTAGAGGCTTTGAATGGTACAACTGATGATTCAAGTCTGTTGGGAGAAAAATCACTTTTCATGGTGCTGTCTCAATCACACGTGTTAGTGCGATGGGTTTTCTTATCTTTAGATGAGTCAGCAGTCAGATCTGAAACTCTGCTCTGTGAGAAACCTCTGATTAACTTTACCGTAAACTAAGGGATGAGGAATGGACCTGTTGGATTAAATCTCCAGAAATTAAGAAAGCTTATTTCTGAATAGCGAAAGAGGAAAGGATGTCAAAGGGCTGAGTCATAAAACATCTTGAAGATGAGGAGCAGTAGCTGGAGTGTTTTTATCTCCGGACTGCTCTTCAGCTGTGACACTGGAGTGGAGAACATTGTCTGCTCCAAACAGTAAAGCAGTCTGATGGCCCTTTAGCTGCGCACACACAAATTAAGCTTGTTTCATTTAAAGAAAAAAAAATCCTCTAAATTCCATTCTTCCAATCCCATACAGAGCTCTGCTGTGGTTATCAGATGCTGTGGAAAGCAGACCCATGCTATGGCCAGGTGGAAGAAGGAGTCACTGATATAGAAGGGATTCGGGGGTTAAAGATTCCAATTATGTTTTTGCGAGTGCATTTAGAAGAGGAGTTCTTGTCACGATCAACCATAATATGTCCCTTTATACAGGCACAGTACGTAGGTTGCTCACAGATTTAGGTGCCTTTGAAGATATCTGATTATGTTGTCCACCTACACCAGCATAGTACTGTGCATTATATTTAATATAGAGTTCAGCAACTAAAGCAGATTGTGACAGCTTAGTGTCAGATACTTACATAAAATGTTTAGGTTTCCTGTGTAGGTGAAGCAGAGTATCAGCAAACATTAGGAACTAATTGCTATCCACCAAGTGTTGAGCTCTCAAGGGCAGCATCTGAGTGAAACGTCAGGTGTTTAGCTCAAGCTGGGGTTGAGCCAATAGAAGCTCCTTACTTGTCTTGATTTGCACAATGGGTTGGTTTGTGCAAGAAAACTCAGTTGGCAGCATAGATCCCAACCTCAAGCAGTCCCAGGGCTCTCAGATCCAACAGATATGGGCTGACAACATGGGATCTGAGGTTCAGTTGAATCTGCCCCTTCATTTTGTACAGGAAAGCAACCCCCGAACAGAGCAATGGCTTAAAATCCTGCTTACTGCTGGTACTTTGTGCACTGTTTATCCAGAACTGGAACTGAATTAAATACATGAACCTATATTAAGTATACATGCTATATGAACTATATGCTCAGGCTGGTGCTTCACACTGTATGAGCCTGCACTGCTGGGAGCACATTTTCCTGCCCTCTCTGTGTCAGGGCACAGTACCAATTTCTCATCAACTTCACAGCAGTGAGAAATTCTGCTTGACTTTCCATTGAAAGACTGTATTTCCCCCAACTTATTGCCTTCCTGATGGAATATGGCAGACAGAAGCTCTTTAATTTCTCACAGTTCTTCCTACAGAGCTGATAGGATTTCGCTGGGGCCAGGTTCTTTTTATAGAGTGTGAGATGTTTCTTAGTTGATTGTTAGGAGGTGCAAGATATTATTTTGAAACACACACAAAATAACATCCTTTGGACTGAAGGAAATGCAGGAAAATGGAAGGGTGGGTAGAAAGCATCAAATACACAGTTCGTGATGGGAGAATTTCAACATTTCTTTCATGAATTTCTGCACGCTCTCATTGGTTTCGTGGGTGCAAACCTGGCAGGGGGAAACACACTGCAGTCTTAGCTCAAATTCCAATGGCTTTCAGATTTGAATATCCATCTAGAAAGGAAAAGAATGGCGCAGTTATTACAAAGAGTAAACAACTCCACGGTGCTACTTAAGAGCTCTGTCTTATGGTGTAAAGGGAAAAGCAATTGGGGTAATTCCAAGCAGTGCTTGGAGTACCACGTTTCGCAGAAGAGGATTGCTCCTTCTGAACTCCCTGCTGCAAAATTGTGCGAGTAAAGCACTCGAGAGTGTATCATTCAGCTGTACTTTTTAATGCAAATGTTCTGTTTTAATGCAGTGTGACTGCTGACTTAAGTCGTTACCATGTGCTGTGCAGTGTCACCCACTCAGAAAAATCTCTTTCAGAACCATTTGCTCTGCACCGTCCCAAAATACGGAGAACACAGCCAAAATCTTGACTCCTATTAAATAAATTGATTTGCTAACGTTGTAATTATCCTGTGCAGCACATTTTCATTATTTCAGTCTGCACTGGTCGTGCAGAGTTGATTGTTATTTACTCAAATATGTCAAACTGCTTTGTAGCTGGAGCAGTAGGAGCTCGGGATTGATACAGAGGAGCCTATGGCTCCATCAGCCAACCTCTTCTTCTGTTTTATTTGTATTGCTGCTGCACAGAATTATTTAATTGTCTTAATTTTTTATTTCTGTCTCAAATGCATTTTCGACCCTTGCTTTAATGGTCTCTCCCAGCAGCGTTGCCATCTGTTTATTGCTGGCTGATGTATCTTGCTGCCTATCCACGGAGCAAACTGGCGTTTATGTTCTTGGGGTGTTAAGAGTAGAGAGATACAGAACAGCTTGTCTGCCCTGGTAGGTGGAGCCAGTCTTCAGTTTTGGTAGACTCTGTTGTGGCATCCTTTCTTCAAAAGGCGTATCTCAGATTAAGAGCTCCGCTCCAGACATGTCTGATTGGCAGCCACTTGTCCATCCTTAGCAGTCTGCCCAGCTCCATCTAAATCTATTCCTTCCAGGACAGTGACTCTCAATAGCCTTTCTTGTAGTTTGCCTGCTGTTGACACAAAGGTGAAGGAGGATTTTTTCTCCTCCAGCAACAAAGCCAGAATCTGCAGCTATAACCAGAGTTATCTGAAATACAGTTTTCTTCCATGGTGTTTTTCACAGCAAACATTGTCCATTTGACTGAAGAGCGCTGCAATACTTTCATGAGCTTGATTCCTCATCCTCTCGTTTTGAGCATCACCTTTGTGTTGGGAAACGAGCACCTGCTATAGGAACAGCAGTCTGGCAGGGATGGAAGTGTGAAGTTGCTTTGTTTCTGAACTGAACCTTCGGTATCTTCTCTTCAAATTGAAATTGCCGATAGCATGCCACATAATGGCAAGATGAGGGGACAAAGTCTTGCAGCTCACGTCAGTAGTAAGAATGAAGTTTTTATCCAGTACTTATTTCATAGGCTGTGTGACTTGTGTGACTGCTCCAATCCATTTTCAGGCAGACAAGTATTAAATGGTAAAGACTAAATGCACACCCAGAAGAGCTCTGCTGTCAGAGACAGTCATCCACATTTAGACCAAATTACCAGCAAATCCAGGGCCATTTCCAGTTCTGCTCTGTCTGGAATGAATCATTTCCATGTGCTACATCTGAATCCCACCTTAAACAGGGAGAACATTTTCTCCTCATTTCTTTAGGCACTGATTTCTGAGCTACCAAGCATCAAGAAATGAGGAGGAAGGATGCAGAAGGCACTGCTTGTGCTATGTTTCTTCAGTCGTGAACACAGAAGCTTGGTTTCAGTATCTGTCAATCTGATATTGCTCAAAAATATGTGGGTCATTGAATCTTGCTGATTCTACATGAATGATGGGTGAAGCTGTGCAGCACCCATCTGCGTCCTGTTCTTTTGGAACTGAAGGTGAGTTATCCAATTATACTTCCAAAACCCACGAGACTTACCAACATGTCTGGGAGCAAAAAAATGCCATCCCATTCTGTAGTGCTTTGAAGATGAAGTGGAAGGCCAGTTCTGATGAGCAATCACAAGCAGCCTTCAGCGATATTTTGTTGGTGAAAACCTAGGAAAATAGCTTCCCATTTTGTTACAAAGTCTGAATGCAGAGTGTTCAGCACAGTTAGTGGGACTCAGCCTGACTATGATGCAGTCTCACTCATCACTGGTTCCAAACACCTTTTGTTCCATTCTCCCCACTTCTGCATCCCATTCCAAGAGTTTCCTTGGCCAGCTTCAATGTGAGAATGGTGATTGAAATACTGCTGTTATTTCTCAGAGAAGAGAAACAAATAAACATTAAGGTGCATCTTTGAATTTCTTCTGTTACGGGAACAATCCAGGAGTGAAATAGTATAGCAAGTGTAATTCTGTTGGGCATCCTTGAAACACTCAGTGATACATGTGATTTAAAACCATCTGAGTGCCATTACATGTGGAATTCTTTCTGATAGTTAATAGCACAGAGTATTATGCAATGGCTAATTATCTTCCTGGTATTTTGACTTCTAATCTCAGTTCCCTTCCCATAATGACATTTCTTTCAGTGTCCTCATAATAATAACTACCTTCTAAATTTAGAAGAGTTTTACATTTCGAGCATAAATGTACTTATGATGCCAGTTGTCACTGTATCTAGATTTATAAACTGCCAGAAGAAAACTTAAACACATCTACTGACCTTCAACTTCACCCTGTGTAATATTTATCTATCTGATGGTTATCAGCATGCTGTAAATGCATTGAGGTAGAGAGCAGCTTTGGGCAGCTGTCCTTGGCTGGGCTGTAGGCTGGGGGTTTGCGGTGGTCTAAGCAGCAGTGAGGCAGTGGGGAGGTTTTTCTGGGGGTTTTATCATCATTTTTTTGTTTGCTTTACCCACAACAGCACTGTCTAACCCACTGTTGGCAGCCCACTGAGATCTGACATCAAATAATTGCTTATGTGGATAGATACACTTTTAGATATCTTCCTTTCATCAGCTTAAAATAGAGCAGGCGTTTTGCATTTTCTGGTGTATGCATGGCTCAAAATAAGCAGCTTAGGAATAACTGAGAATGACTTAGAAATAAAAGGAGCTTTCAGACTGTTGCATTCCTGGATAGTGAGCAGAGAGCACTGGCACCATCGGTATGGTAATGCAGAGCACACCAGCAGCTCCACTCCCAGCCAGAGCTGTGGGAGCATTCCTGTCACCTGAAATCCTCAGGATGTGAATCAGAAGTGCAGAGCGATTTCCTATCAGATTTGCCTTTGTACGTGTCCTCTCCCTGCAAAAAATATCAGCACACAATTTCGTGACAGAATGTCAGCACTGATATGTCGGAGAAGAGCGAATGTAACAGCAACAGCGCAGAAGATATTATTTCAGCCCAGTGAAAATTATACATCTTCATTCTGGCTGACAACCTAAACAATGCCATGCTTGAAACATAAATGATATCCTGTTTAGCTGGAAAAGCTATTAGGCACATGATGGAGAGTGGAAGTGAGCTAACCTCCCTCCTAGAACAAACAACGCTTTGCATTTCCTATGGGCGAGTTGACAGGTTTTTAAATTTTACTTCCAGATTTCGCTTTTCAAATAATAGAAAAGAAAGAATCAACAGCTCCAGATGAGAACTCAGCCAGCTCCGTACCACGCTGCTTGCTCCTCTTCCCACCAGCACAGCTCAGCAGGAAGCCTCACCAATTCACCAGCATTGCCAGCAACGTCCCAAGGACCCCGGCCCTTGTTTAGCAAAAGCTTTTGAAAATCAAGCTCCATTTTGCATTTTATCAGGAATGGAAGAAGGCAAGGACAGTTGTGCAGATGAAGCCAGGCTCACATTGCTTTCACATAGATTCTGTTTGGCTGCTATTTTATTTTAAGTTAGAATGACTGAAGGCAGAGTTAGCAGGACCTTCTGCAGCTCTTCCAGCCCATCCTTTGCTCTAAGGCAAAATCAAGCTTGCTTTCACAAGCTCTGGCAGATACTTGTCTTAGGACTGTACTGTACCTGCTTTTAAGACCTGCAGTGATGGCAATTTCATGTGCTCTCTAAACCACTTATCCCAGAGTTACTGGTCCTCAAAATTAGAAATCGTTACCTAATGTCTCATCCAAATTTAAGCCTATTCTGCTCTGTCCTATGAAGTATACACAAAAAGACTTAACTGCACAGAGGAGAACAGTGAGGGTGATAGAGAAAGGAACAGGGTCAGGCTGTCCATGCCCATCAGGCTTGGGGATACCACCACATTAATATGTGGGGACCTGGGGAGGGATGAAGCTCCTGTTCCCCTGAGGTCTTCCCACCATAACCCTCACTGACCACACCATGGTGGAATATGTGTTACAGTCAGCAGCAGGTTGTGGAACATTGAGTTTGCAGAGGATTGTAGTTCAGTTGACCAGAACCCTCAACTGTATTTCATTCTAATTTTCTTCTTATTTCTTTTTCCTCATTGAAAACAATTTCAAGTGACAAACAAGTGGGTGCTAGGTGGAACTGATTTGCCTGTTTTTAATGCCAACATTTCTCTGGAAAGCCAAGGATCTGAAAGTGGTCGGTCTGATTTCAAGTGGGTTGGCTGTAGCTGCTGTACATTGAAATATTCATCTTTTCCACTAATTGCTGTGTGGGAGCTGTTCACAGAATGAAAGAACCTTTTGTTTTTGCTGTCATACATACCAACTCTAAGATGTTGTTCCATTATGCTTTTTCTTCTCTGCCACTGGTACCTGTTAGTATTTTACTATATTAACAATTATAAAAAAAGTGAAATAAAATCTTCACTTGGATGATACAGAGAAGGGCATTCAAAACTGAAACTAGGATTTGGTTATGCAGGAAATTACTGCTTTAGGCACATACATTGAAATAAAGACCTTCTTCAGCAAGAGGAGAGAGCCAAGTCTCACAGTCCTCAGCATGGTGTATTTCTTCTTTCTGCAGCTGTGATCAAACTCCATCTTTGTTGACCCCGGACCTGACCCAGGTCTCCCTATAGATTTACCTCCTGCTGGATTCACAGCGAGGCACACCACTGCACAGAGAGCACAGGGTTGTATCTGTCATTGTTTGGAATTTTTTTATTTATTTTGCAGGAGTGGTGATTGAATACTTTTATCATGCACATGAATACCCTTTACAGGTAGGAATTTCAGTTGTTCTCGATTCCAGATTGCATCTGAATGTACAGGGCAATGCTGTCAAACCTGTAAGCAGGCATCTAATCATCTTTAAGAGTTCCAGATCCCAGGTGGCAGCTGATAACAAAGATATGCAGTTGACAGGAATGCCTTGGAAAACCAAGTCCAATTTCTTAATGCAGAAGTTGATCAAAATGCATTTTGAAGAAGTAAAGAAAGATGCAGCTTGAGGAACCTAACCATCTGTTAAAGAGACAGCCAGATAACGGGCTCAAAAATATGACTTGAAACTCAATATTCTGGATATTGGGTGCTGAGGATGAATACCAGAGGAAGGGAGCAGAGGGATTATAGGATTGTGTACAACATAATGTAAGACCATGAGGAGTGAAGACGAGTAAAATAAAGTTGTCTGTCTCTGTATCATGATGGCTAATCTCAGAAGCACAAGGGAACCAAACTCTGTGCAGTCAATTGTGCCATGCCAGTGAAGCCTACGCAGTTGGATCATGGGAAGGTTTAGCTCTATAACTGTGTTCAGAGTGATTAAAAGTGCACACGTGGGGAGTAACTATTTAAATCAGCGTTTATTTCTATGTGCCGAAAAAGACAACCACCATCAGATAACCAGAAGAAAACAAATTCAACGTCAATGAAAAAATCTTGCTTTCTGTGCATAGCGCAGCTCTGCATCCATGGGTGACATTCTTTGTGAATAAGGACGTCTGGCTTCATCATCTTCTGGAGTTATAGCACTTGGGTTGTAATGAACTTCAGCTAGGGAAAACAATGGGGGGAATTTTTCAGTGATGGTTATTTGGTTTTACTCATTTAGAAAGAAACCTGACTGTGCACAACTGAATGAACACGCCTATGCTTTAATTCTGGGGAGCTAACAGAAATCAGCGTGTATCAGAAACCAGCTGGGAATGTTTGGCGCTTAGGGCAGAAGTCCTAAGAAGGAACCTTGCTTTCAGAATTTGACCCTGCAACAATTTCTCCATCTTGGAATGCAAAATCTCCTGCTGGGATCTTTCTGGACTAAATGGGTTCACAGCAGGTCCTGCAATCCCCAATGTCTTTGCTCTTCCGAGAATGCAAGAGACAGAATATACTACAGTAACTCCCTAGCTGGAAACAGGTGTTATGGGAACAACAGCCAGCTGGCATAGAGTAGAGCCTATCTTAGGTGCCTCAGTTGGAAGCTAAGCTGAGAGTTCCCCTCCTTCTGGAGAAAAGCCATACCAGGATCTTAAGGGCTTTCTGACTTTCCTTCCATATAGAAAAAGGCATCCATAACACAGCCACTGACCTCAGACTGAAGTCTGGTGTAGACAGAACAGTCAAAGCATTCCCATTTATTTCCATTGGTTGGGATTTGACAGTCACCGTATGGAACTTATTGCATCTGTTTTCTTACCAATCCTAAACTTTCTATCCAGAGAAGTCCCAGGGAGGGTATCCGAACTGAAAGTTGAGCTTGTCCCATTAGAATTTGGATTCCACAAAGCTGGGGAAGGGGATCTGTGGTTTAAAGGTCTTGGTGTAGATGTAGGAGTCGTACCTGACCCATTCCAGCCTGAAAACAGATAAGAAAGCACAGGAATAAAATTCTGTACAGGAAATTCTTCCTGGTGTGTTATATCTTGAACTGCCAGAGAGGAGAAAGTTCAGGGCCTGCAACTTGTACCTTCCTTGTACAGAATTAGTGGGCAAGCAGAAATCTCTTTCAGAAATGTACGCTTTTAACTGCATACTGACACATCATGATCCCATCATATGAGCAGTTCATGGAAGAGTATCCAATGCAACGCAGAAGTAGAAGGAAACTGTTGAAGAGAATCCCATGCTCCTTACTGTAGAAAAGTTGTGACATGAGTCAAGCTAATGAAAGCCACTTAATGCTTACCAGAATAATGGTTCTGTTGAAATCTCCCACAGCAAAAGTGTATTCGGCACTGCTTCACTACATCTTCCTTCATTAGGCAGTGAAACACAAAAATAAAGAACCCTAAAGAAGCAAGAAAATAAATCACAGGTTTGGGGCTTGATTCTCTATCCTGCTCTCCCTTTTCTGATGTATTTATATACCACTGTGTTTCCAGCAAGTTATGGATGGGCAGAGAGGTGGACCCTGAACCGGTATCACACTGGTCCAGAATTGCACTGAAAGACATTGGTGCCTATGTAAGGTTATCAGGAAGAGCTTCCTGCAGATTTGGTATAAAATGTATTTGATATATTTGATATATTTGGTATATTTGATAATTAGTGGAGATTCTCACCAAGCATTTTTATGCCCAGGAAGAAAGGACTGTACCAGCTCCTGAAAGTATGTGCTTTTTGGGACCCACATTTCAAATGTGCACCTTCACGTGCCTAATGGTAATACCTGTTATACCTATTGCTATGCTGTCTAAACAGCACTGTCATTTCACTTCAGTTGAGCTTTCCTAATAAAATAGCCAAACAGTGTAACTCAAAACCTGTATGACCTCTCCACTTCCCTCATGCTTTAATTATATGATACTGTAAATGTATTTCTATTCCGCAGTCCTGAACTGTTGCATTTATAGCTGTACTCTGTTCAGAAATTACCTTGCAAAGTGTTAAAGATGCTGAAGAGATACAAGAAAAATATCCTCACTGCTCCCCAGGCAAAAAAGGCAAAGCTCCAAGTTAAGCCCAAGAGGAACATCAAGCTGAAAGCACTTTTGAGGTCCTGGAGAAAGAAACGTTTCCAGAATCTGGATCTCATTTGTGACCTTGATTTCACTGAGTGGATTTGGAGGAGAACAGTGATGAACATGGCTGTGTTCGTCAGAAACACCAAGAAGATGTAGGCCACAACAGAGACGTAAAACACCACGTTATCTTGAATCCAGCAACTGCAAGAAAGGGAAACGTGATGAGGAGTTCTGTGGGCAGGGAAGCTAAAGAAGCCTGGTCTCCAAAATAATCCTCCCATGTGGTTCTCTGATACCTAGCAATGGCGTTCCCTGACACCCATTGCTTTCCCCCAGTACTGACACTCACAGAATCTCTGTTTTTTGCCTTCTTCGTGGATGTTATAGAAACGCAATGTCTTGGAGTCTTCTGTCAAATTCAGATAAATCTGCTAATTGTTTCACAAATCAACAACATACGCAGACAATGGTACACTACCTTGGGAAAATCAATTTTAAAATGACTTAATTAGGATTTAATTAGGATTAACAGTTTTCCCTCTGAGGTGTCATGAGTGTGTTGCCCCTCTGATAATCAAGTTTTTAAGGTAATTTTCGCCAATATGTGATCAGATTGTGCTAAATAGAAAGCAGGGGACAAAAACAACCAACAAAAATGAAGCGATGCATTCCTTGCTATAAAATCTGTTTGAAAAGGATCAAAGCAGTGTACAAAAAGAGAGAATGTGCAGGGAGCATCTACCGATGTCGTATCAGACTGAGTTGCTGCTGTGTAAAGGGAGATTATCCAAAGAGGAAAAGCAGAGCTGACACACACAATGGCAAAAAATGTTGGGCAATAAGCTGGAAGAATCCCTGCCCATCCTTAGGTCCAGTCCTCTCTGTGAGAGTTACTCCATGTAGTTATGGCCCAAAAGGATCCACTGAACCAGAACCACTGAAAGGAGAGAGCTGAGATAGGGAAGGAAAGGCAAAAGCAAGAGAGCACTTGTTGCCTTTTGGTTATTTCTTCTATCTTTAAGATACTCCGAAGACCATCAAAAAGCTTGGAATATTGTACTTACAAATTGCTGAATGGGCTGTTCTCACTTTGTGATCCGTTACCATAGAAGTCTTTATTTACAATGAGCACAATGATGGTTACAATTGCTGGTATTCCTATTGTGGGAAGCAAGAGAAGAAGAGACATTTCAATAAAAACAATAAAGTGAAAAATATGGGAAGATGTAAGATAATTTCTGATGACTAATTACTGCAGACGTGTACTTCTTGGGATCAAATTGTACTCCCAAAGCTCCTTCTGAAATGAGGGTAATTAAATGTGTGGCATAGCAGGATTAATCTCCTTATTTATGTAAATTACAAATGAGTAGGCATAAAATATCCGTGTTTGCAAAATGTTTGTGAACGTCCAAACATCTCCAGAAGGGATCCAATCTGGTAAAATAAAATGAACTGATGATTACAAAAAGCAGCGTGTCAAAAGAGAAGCAGACTGCAGCATTTTGCATTAAGATCTGACAGAGACAGACACTTTCCAGCCAGCATTCGATCAGTCTTCCCTTCTATTCATTTCCCATTTGCCATATTTCTTTCAGTTCTGGCTTTTCTGTTCAGAACAACTGCTGCCAGAAGCGCCATTACGTATGGCTGCCCTCAAGAGTGATTATATGCAACATTAAATCCAAGGATAGAGATGATTACATGCTGCACTCTGTTCAAAAACGTTCAAAAAAAGGCTTTAAAACATCCTTTAATGGCTACAAAAACAATGCACGCCAAACTGTTCTCTAGGTCACCGCCTCCGATAACACCTCTAACAACTGAGCCACGATGTGGGCTTCTTTTTGCCTCTATGCACCACGTTGCTTCTAGCTCCATCTTAGAGAAGGTAAGAAGCACAGAAGTCAAAAGGAATTTTGCTTACTTACCCCATCCAGCAATGCAGCATTTTAAGATGTACTTTGGGATGTAAATGTTGAAAACTTTGATGAGAGCCAAGTAGAGGTGAACCGACTCCATGCACATCCAGGTGAAAGCTGCCAGCAGGAAATAGTGCAGGAGTGCAGCCACGGCGATGCAAAGATCAGGCTGGTTGTAGGAGGACAGCCAGGGGTCGACCAAGAAGATCACATTCAACATCAGCAACGCGGCACAGAGGTTCAGCAGGATTTTTGCAGTATTGTCTCTCCGCAACTTTCTAAATAGGAGTGGAAAGTAACAAGGATGTCACTGCACAGATTGTGCTGGGTCCATTCTGCAGCTGCCTAAACCTCACATGAATCACATCAACGAGTATTACCAAACATTCTGCTAACTTCTGAACAGTTACTGTTGCAAAAGCATTAGAAAGTGATACAAGAAAAAGGATCAGACTTACTCAAGGGCTAGGTATGTCACCAATGTTATAGCCAAAAAAAGGGAAGAAGCACCACATCCTACATAGCTTATCAGAGTTAATACACGATCATTTGTGGCATCAATCTCTGCCCGGGACAAGTCCTAGATGCAAGATAAAGAGTCACAGTTGTTTTCCAGATGAAGAAAATTGCTTTCCACATTGGTAAGAAAAACAATTTCTATGTGTCATGTGTTTCTTTCTGTATAGCCCTGCAGAATATTCAGGCTAGCACAGCCGGTTCAGACATTCAGCATTTCAGACATCCAGCACTTTGTTGTGAACCTGGCAGTGCTGTACTATGGAAATTCAGCAAGGATTCCAGTATCACACCAATATTATTCAACTTGCTTTGTAGTAGAAACTCCAGTTTTAATGTTTCAACGTCAGTTGCCATGTTGGGAGCCGCACAGATTTGCTAAACATCTTGGAGTGCACATCCAAAGAGCATCGCCTTGCAAACGCCATGTGGGAGGCTGGGCCCTGCTTCTCCCAGCTGCTTCCAGGAATGAGGCTGATGGGATTTTTGTTGTTTCCTGCCATGTTTTCTCTGTCATTTAGTGGAACACTGAACGTCAAACTAGTCACCTACACCTTTGGCACACGATGGACTTAGTGATGTCACCTACTTGTATCTATTCTTGTATCTAAGTGCAAGTGTAAAAGAGATCTTAAAACGAGATAGAATTCCAATTGCTTGAATAGAAATGTCAGCAAGTTGTTTAAAACCTGTAAGACCTTCATTCCTTCACGTAGAAGTCCCATTTTTGCTACCAGAGAGGGCTTTAGTGCCTCTCCTTGTGCGGGGCAATGCTGACCCCTAGGGGAGGCTGGGCAAGTCCTGGTGGGGAGGGACAGCCTTGTCCCTCACGGGTTGAGCTCCACAGGCAACAGACAATTCTGAGTTCAGTTCTTGCCCATCTCTTTGCATTTCCTTCCACCTGTTCTCAGGCAGTCATCTCTGCACCCTCATTTTTTGACGTTTGACTTTTCGAGGTGGTTTTCTGTGTATTAAAACACTGACTGCCTTTTCTGCCAGGAGGTAATAGTTAATGATAGCTCCCAGATTTATATTAAACTTTCCTTCCTGTTGGAGTGTGAGCAAAACTGTCGTATTATTAGTTGCCAAATGGCAGGTAATAAATTAAACACAGTATTTTGAATGCAAGAAATAGGACATGAACATTGATTAAGTGTCTTTGCAAAGAAGTTCGAACTACATCCATAAAATGAATTTGTCTTGAAGCAAGCAACATTTAGAGGACTTTATGCCATGCTAATTATTATAATTGCTTTGTTTGTTGCTATTGATTTCAGGAAAATGGAAGATATCCAACAGCTGGGATGGATGTGAATCTCCCATCTCTCCCCAAAACCAGTGATGACTTTATCTGGTGCCATGGGACTCTTTTGGAGGTGATTCATGGAGTACTTACCATCAAGACTCCAAAATGGGTAAGATGGTTACAAAAACAGATTGTGTAATTCATATCTGTATATTCCGTTTCACACCCTGTTGTATTCCAACCACCCAGTCCATCTGTGTAATAGAGAAAAAGAGATTTTTAAGCAGAGTTAGTCATGCTCAGTCATTTATAGCTCCGCAGCATGCAGAATGTGTGAATACGAGCTCAAGTTAGTACAGATTGCAGGGTCATTTAGCAGCATACAAATTATATTTCACACAGGAACACATCTTACACAGTTGCCTGAGAACCTCAAAACTTGGATGAAAGCCTTTAGTGGAAGGAAGAAATATTTAAAGTCATTTACATTCCTGCACACAGAGAAAGCAAGAAGGTAAGGAAGTTTAGGCAGCGTGTAGCACTGAACAAGACAGATCTTCCTTGGTGCGGTTATATTTATGACCCTATTTATGTGGCATGTGTGGCATATTCAGAAGCTAAACTTCGAATTTAAAAATAAATAGACAAACAAATAATTGAAATCTAATGTTAATATTAAGGAGACAGTCTCTCCCATGTGGGCTAAATTAACCCAACTCATGGTTATCTTTCTGTATCTTTCTATTCAAAGCCAGACCACAGCAAAGTTCCCACTGACTTCCCTGGGGCTATTATGAGAAGTCATCTGATGTTCTGTTGTGTTTCTTCTATTTTTCTTTGACTGACTCTTCTTATCCACATGGATGCACCATTGCATGTTGCCAGACATGTATCCCTAGAAATAACGCCACTTACTGAGATATCAAAGCCATTGGAAAGCAGCAAAACAGAAGGAGCCAGATGCAAGGAGATGGACTCCAAATTTCAAGTGGGAGCCAAAGGCAGAATGAGCACAGCAGCAATATGTATCACACTTACCATTCTTCAGAAAGTCCCAGAAGACGCAGCGCACTGCTGCATTATCCTAAAAGCAGAGAAAGAAAAAGAGGCTGTGACATGAATTCAGTACATCTGTGCATTGGCTTGCATCCTGCTTATAACTGGGATTTACAGCTATGGCACTTTGATTTAACTCCCCCCATTCTGGAATGACGAATGAGGGGAGCTTGATCTCTGTTCTTATTGGCATGTTGGTGGTCCTGGGGGTCTGTAGGTTCCTGAAGATGCCTCTGTTTGGTTCTGAATAAGACCTACTGTAAAAACCCAGATTTCACATGGCATCAACAAAAAAAAATCAGCAAATCTCACAATAAGAAAACCTTTATTTCAGAATTTCAGTGTTTCTGTTCTCACTCTGAAACCTAAGAGAAAATAGAGTTTGTGCATGTGCTGCAAGCATCTTGAATGGGTATTTAATGCAATGTTTGCTCTTGGGGACATTCAGGTTTATTACTCCTAATGCTGCAGCAAACTTTCCCAAGGCACAGATTCATTTTCCTTTATTATTAATAAAGTTTGATAAGGCGCAGAGTTTACAGGAAGCACCCTAACAGATAAGCTGTTAAAGACTTGTGATCTGCAGACTGTCAAATATAATTAGGCAGAGAGCCAAAGCTGTAGGTTAGGATGATAAATCATTAAATATTTAATTAGGATATTTCTTAAAGGTCGAGGAAAAAATCCGAGAGGTGCCAGATGGCCTCATGGGCTAAAAATGACAGAAGAGAGAGAGAGGATATGTGGGTGAAATTTCTGGTTATATGTTATTTGCTAGAACTGTATCTTAAGTCCATATTGCCATAAAAGCAGCATTGTCAAGCTGTTGTTAACTGGAACCTTCATCAAATTCAGCGCATTGAATATTTTGGTTCTTCCTTTGTTTTGCAATGTGTTTGTGTGGAGAGTGGGCCATAAACATTTGCAACACAAAGATGTGATGGATTAACTCGGTCAACAGGTCAGAGCTGTTCCCACTAAGCAGACACTGTAAGATTGATTTCAGCTTTGAAACATCGTTTTGAAAGAGGGTGGTGAGACACTGGAACAGGTTGCCCAAGGAGGCTGTGGATGCCCCATCCCTGGAGGCATTCAAGGCCAGGCTGGATGTGACTCCGGGCAGCCTGGTTTGGTGGTTGGCAACCCTGCATATAGCAGGGGGAGTAGAACCTGGATGATCTTTGAGATCCTTTTCAACCCAGACCATTCTATCATTCTATGAAGGAGCACAAACCAAAGTGATTTTGAAAATATCTATGCCATGTTTTTGCATTTCTTGAGATTTACCGCACTCGGTGACTAAAGCAATTTGCAGAATTAGAAGCAACACCGTCTCGCTGCAGTTAAAGCCAAGCTGCCATTTTTTTAGCAAAAGTAATATTTATTGAAAGAAATTGACCAGATCAAAGCAAGGAAATGAGGAAAATGCCCCCTGCATGTAAGCGTGGGTTTACAGTGGAGACATGAGCTTTGCTAACCTGCAGGAGTGGACCCAACCACTGTCAGTCATTTGGGTGATGTTGGAGAGCTCAGTCAGCAAAATGTTCCATGCTTATCTGTCCCCTTCTTAGTTTATTAGAAGTATAAGTGAAATCATCTTTATTTCAACACATATCCTACCGTATTTTTGTTGATGTGCTGAAGAGTTATATTCACAGGTTCGTTAAGGTTCTGAATCAGTGAATTTTCAACACTGGCACTCACAACGTAAGTGTTCAGCCTCTCCTTCTGTAAGCTGTCATCCTGCAGTGGGAAAATGCACACAAGCAAACAATTCCAAGTCATTCAAGTTACCAGCAATCCTGCCCCTCACTGCTTCCTCAAATTGCCTTTCTTGGAAGCTGCAATCAGCCAAACGCCACGGGATGCCTGATGTAATTTAACAGCTTGCTACTTAATCAGAACGTGCTGTTAGCAGCCAGTTCAGAGACAGTCTCCACATCAGCAGAAGCAGAACAGCTTCAGCTGCATCAGCTGGACTGAGAAATCTGCATAACCATTTCTGGATATCAAAACATCCAGTCGTGTATAATTTAGCTCATTAGACTGCAGACACACTTGTGAATGTTTCTTCTGCATGGAGTGCATTGCTCAGCACCCTGCGTGCTCCACTGTACCAAATGAAATGTCTCTTTTTAAACTACACTCCTGTCCCAGAGTGAAGAAAACACAGCAAATACCAGAATATTTCTAAACGCTGAGTATTGGTGCTGCTCTTGTTTTAATGGAGAAAGAAATCTTGAAATTATTTTCATGACATTTGACACATGCTATTTGACACTGTTTAAGCAAGAGCTTACTGTCAGAGGAGGATGGGGCATACCCTTTAACTACAGAACTAAAGCAGAGGATTAACATCAGCTACAGAAAAGAAAGAAAACATCTGTTGTCTCCAGATACCTCTTGTAACATTATCACTGTTGAGAAGGTTTTGATGCTTGGATGCATTTTGTCTGCACACTTCTTAATGCCCCGTCAGCCCAATGCTAAATGCACCCAGAGCAGATCACGCCAGCGTTTTGGTTTCATGCACATTAAGGACAACTGAAGCGATTGCTACCACGTTCCCATAGGAATGATAGTTACCACAAAGAGCGAAGTTGTGCCAAAAAAGTTAAACTGGATCTTTAAATACATCTCTGGGTCAGCTGCGTTGTCCCCTAAGAATGTCTTCAGTGATTTTGGCAAACGCACTGAGGCCAAGGCTTTTTCGAATGGGTTTTCTTGAACACTGATCTGTAGGAAAGAAACAGTGTGCTCAGAGCTGCCTACACCAGCACACACACACACAAACCAGCAGCAGGAATGGCCTGGATTTCTCACCTTGATATCCCTTCCTTGGTCATACGAGGTGACACCGAAAGCCACCCCTTCAAACGCGCTGGGGTCCGGACGCATCACCAGCAAGGCAAAGGATGTGGTTATAATTGAAGTGTTTCTTTCTGTGTGAGCCAGCTTATAGCCTATCTCCTCTGTTGTCTTCAGGATCCTTTATCGACAGCAACAGCAAGAACAAAAGACACATCTCTTGAAATGCCCTCCTGGCTTCATAATATGCATTCAGGAGCTGAGTATGGAGGGATGACCACCTCCTGCTCCTACTAGTCACACTATTGCTTATACAAGCCAGGATGCCGCTGGCCTTCTTGGCCACCTGGGCACACAGCTGTCTCATGTTCAGCCAAGCATTGACCAGCACCCCCAGATCCTTGATCCCAGGCTGGAAAAGACCTTCAGGTCTGAGCATGTTTTGGTCAGCTGAAATTCTGGCAGGTGGATGATACCTTTCTGTGGCTGAGAGTCAGCCCACCGCCAGACAGAGTTAAATGGATTGGACTAAATCAGCCCTGGAGCATCTGAGGGGCAACATGATGTAGTTCTGGGATGACATCTGGCAAAATTAACACCCAGACAAATACTACATTTCATCTGAAAGGCAGTAACTTGTAAAGCAGACTAATCTGATTATTTGCAGTTACTTAATTATACCCTCTGGTAAAATATCAGAGCCAGAATAATTCAGTCTGCAAGGGATTTCTGGAGCTCTGTAGTCCAGCTGATTCAGAGGTCAGGCTCTTGCAGAAAAGCTCTGACTGTCTCTGAGCATAGAGGCCAGCATCTGGCCTCTTCTCCCAGTGGAGTTTTGTTTCTAAGTAGAAAGAAGAGGCTGGGATCCTTAGGAAGCAGCAAATTTGGATAGTTCAATGCATGTGGGTATTAAAAGAGTTAGAATTCTTGTTTGGCAGCCCATAAAGCTATTCAGCAGTATGCAAGTAAGGATAATAGCCTACTGGTAATGTGTAAGACAGCTGGCTTTGGCAGACTGAAAGAAAACTTTCCTGTGTCTTGGTCTGGTGCTTATGGTGTTACCTTCACACTGTTGGTCCCAGACACAGCAGGACCCCCATGGGATCCTTTTGGCCCCAGAGCTGCAGAGTCTGGAGTTAAATCATCCAAGTACCCAAGGTCCAGAATTACTACTGAGACCTTGCAGCAGCAAAGTCAAGGCTCTTGTTGGATATCATTCTTAGCACGTGCCAGGCATCATCAGAGTACCTGATGTTCATTTGCTTAATATTCTCTATAACTATATTTTCATTTTCCATGAACCCCTTCTGTGCAGCTACATTACTTACCTATTGGTAATTTTTCTAATGTTCTGATCCTCCATTTCTTGAAGGAAAATATAGTCCAGTATAGTCAATATAGCTTCTGCAAGTGTCACACTTAAATCTGCAAACTCCACGATATCGGAAATTTTGTTTCCAATGACTTCTAGTTCTTCTATACCCAATGTTGCATCCGGCAAGAGATATAAAATGTGCTGTACAACATCTTGTGCATTCTCTGGGGAAAGTTAAAAAAAAAAGGGAGTACAGGTGATTTATGTGAAGTACAGATGATTTACGTAAAGCATGGCTCCACATCTAGTTATATAGCTACGAATATGTATGTCAGAACAAGGGATTAGACTGTGCCTCTCCTCTCTTTCTGTGTGGGCACAATGCTTCTGATCTATTGTGAAGTTACGGCCCCAAAAGAAGTCAATAAGCCCTCAACATGCCGACAAAACTGGCAAAAACTTCAAAGCAAAATCTGGGCATTTCAGGTTGTATTTTAAAGGAGGAAAACAAAGTGGTTTTCATAAGAATATAATCACCTGCTTTTGGCTTACAAAGATTATCTGTAAATGCTGTTTAACTTTGATCACTTGTGAGTTCAAAATTAAACAAGCCTCTCCCTTTGCCCAAATGCTGCTTAATCGGCATAGCAGAAAAGCAAATTATGAATGATGTAGTTTGAAAGTTTGGTATTTGCCATCCATCATCTCATCGTTCTGCTATAATTTTTTAATAGTAACTGAGCTTTACTACTTGCGAGTCAGAGAGACTGAATGCAACTGCAGGTATATTTCAGTGAGATCTACAGAACACGAACTCCTTGTACTTGGTGATAGAGTGCAGGCAGGCAAAATCCATCACGTTGTTCTCTGGTTACTCACTTAGTTCTACGTCTAAGAGTTGGATTTGAGGCAATACTTTCAATTAGTAGCTAGAGAATTTGAAGCAATCACAAAATCCATCTACATTAAAAATATTTTAAGATGACCAAGTGAGTGGGATGCACATAATACAGTGCTACAGCTTCAGTTTTTCTGCTGTCCAACACACACATTACTTAAGTATAACCAGTTTTACTTCCATTCACTGTATCATGGAAGAATCCAGTGGCTTACCCTCTGTTATGTTGATGTTATGAAGATCCAGGATATTACTTGGAAGTTCTTCTAGTAATTTACATTCAGTCATATTTGGTTTGCTCCAGAAAGATCGCTCAAGATCAATATCAATTGCACTGAAAAATGAGACAGTGTATTTTAAGTTACACCAAAAAAAAATGCATTAATTGATAAGGTTGAAATGGTCATTTAATCTAACCATCAACCAAGGTTGGTACTAGGATAGTAGGTTATCATGTTGGTTATTAGGAAGCATTTCTTATGAGAAGGAGGTGATACACTGGCACAGGCTGCCCAGGGAGTGGTGGGGTCACTGTTCCTGGAGCTGTTTAAGGACAGGGTGGATGTAGTACTGAGGGACATGAAATAGTGGGCAGTATTGGTGGTAGGAGGATGGTTGGACTAAATACTCTTAGAGGTCTTTTCCAACCTTAATGATTCTGATTCGGTGCCCATGACCACTGCCAAATGACTCAGTGTGTCATGTCCTTTTCTTGAACACCTCCAGGGATGGTGGCTCCACCACCTGCCCGGGCAGACTGTTCCAATAGTTCACCAATAAGCCTGATTTTGCAAGTCAGACCCGACTTAGCACTCATTGAGCACAGTGGGAACAGTCCAAAAGCCACTCCTGGAAGGAGTGACATTCTGCCAGTGGTGGGCACAGTGCCATGAGTGGATGGCACAAATGCTACAGTGCATCTGTTTCCCCTCCCAGCTCAAGCAGACAGTCAGCTTCTTGCTAGGCTGGCTTGCACTTGCTGCAGGTGATGAGAATTACACAGCACTCCCTTTTTCTGCAGTCTATACTCAGCGATCCGTGTATGCTACCCATCCTTCCTGGCATGGCACTGTTGTGTGCCACTGCAGACATCTATTTGGAGTCCATCACACCAAGCCTTGCGCTTCCTCCTGTTTGTCATTCAAGAACCAAAATGAGATGTTCTGGTCACTCACCACCTCCTCCAAGCAGACTGTGGAGGGTTTTTCCTGCAGCTGACCTTTGCTATGGCAGCTGGACTTGTTTGAGGCCAGGAATAGCTGCCCTTGTATTTGGTCTGTGAAACAGCTTCTGGACAATCCAGTAGTCCTGAGTACAAAAGACATAAAAGATCTTTAAAAAGATTTAATAGTCAGAAAGCAGACTTCCCCAACACAGCTGTTCAGCCCTCAACTTCCGCTTCTGCTGGCACCGAGCTGCTGTTTTTACATCTTTTGTGAGCTGTATGGCAGTATTTTACAAGCTCACTGGCCATAAGAAAGCATTTTCCCAAAGTATTTTGCCTGTTCTGAGACCTTTTTCTCCTTTTGTTTGACAAGGTCAGTTCTCAGGCAAAGTGTCAGCTTCACAGCATCACAAATCAGAATTCAACAGCAATACATCCTGCAGGCTTCTCTCATCTATCTGAAGCTGCTTTCACACTGCCCCCCTTTGTCCCATCGATGACTTCTCGTCCAAGCTTGAGGTTTTGTACTTGACTTTTGAAGTCTTTGATACAAAATGTTTTTGGATTTCAGGTACAGTCTGTTATCTCTTATCCCTGGCTTACTTCTGTCTTTTAAGGACTGATAAAGATTGTTACCAAACCAAAAAGATTACTTGCAATTTGCTACTCAACCCAATCAGCACCAGCACTAAGAGAATGTTTGTGGTGGGTTTGGTTTCATTGCAAAGGTGCCTCTGCATTGCGTTCTATAGTTTGTGCATCAAATGGGATCTTGGAGGGATACCTGTAGGGATGTTTCCTAGTCCTAACCTCTCCACGTAGTTTCAGTTTGATTAAAAACCTGCAGTTGGAATGAGGTTTTAATGAAGTATCACCTATTAGTCTGACAGTCACATCTTCGGGTTCCACATCTAATGACAGCGGTCCGACTTGGTAAGGGTCATCCAGCAACTGTTTTATCTTGAGACTCAGCACTTCTTGTGTTTCATGTGATGTGACCTTCATAATGGCCTTGCAAACATAGCTACAGAGACAACATATATTATCAGTATTATGTTATTAAGAACATTTCATTGTTACTGTGTCACTGGCTGCAAAGATAGAGAGTAACACCAAAAGTTGTACTGAATTGGATAGTTTATGTATGCATTTTATTCAGTATAAGTGTGATCATACAGCAAAGGTCACCAAATACCACTTTTTATCTCCACGAGCCCTTATCACTTGAAATGCATTATGAAGTACAAATTACTGGGAATGTGAGTACAAGAACCTATTTATAGTTTCATGGAATGGCCTCAAAAGGTTTCCTAATCATGTTATCTCAGCAAAGGAAAATCTCTGTGAAAGTAAGCATTCTTCAGCTATGTTTAAAAGTCCAGAGTGAGCTAGTCATAAAACAATGAGGTCCTTCAGTACTCTGTGTCCAAACAGAGGCAGCAGACACCAAGGCTCCCTATAAAGCACAGATTTAACCAACTGCTCTCCGCTGCATTCCAGTGTTTTCTCTTCAAAACAACTATATTTGCTGACTTAAGGAGGTTTGGGAAGACTATGCCTTTCTTTTGAGTGGTTCAGACACGGCAGAAAGAACAAAGGAATGGGATCTTTCAAGTGTTTCCAACTCGCTCCTGTCTCTACACAGTTGTTTCCCACTCAGCATGGCCCTTGGGGTAACCACTTACAACCCTTTGAAGCTGATGGGAACTCAGCTCCCTCTGCTCTCCTGGCCTGAAGTCAGAAGGCAATTAGGATTTCCTGCAGAAGAGGTGCAGGATTCATCCTGGCAGACTTCTTGGGCACAGTCCAGCCATGCAGCCTGCCTCTCGCTGTTCTGGTTTTGGTGAGGGGCATTGCTCACAGCTCACAGCACAGCACAAACCTCCCGGCTTGCCACAGAAGTATGTCAAGACCCCCAGGATATGGGTTATAGGAGGGAAACCTTGGATGCTCAGATACATTTCTCTCAGTTGAGCATGACTGTGATTCTGATTCTACACGTTTTTCTGGTTTATGGAACTAAAGGTTCCCCACTGAGATGGAGTATTTATGAGCAGGCTCATAGCAGGAAGCAGGATTTTCTTATTAAATCAGTAGGAACTAGGAAAATCTGTTTTATAACCACTAGTCTTACCTTTGTGCCACCTGCTTTGCCTTCTCCTTCAGTTCGCATAGGACACAAAAAGATAAAAGCTGGTTAGAAGCAGCTGGTGCAAGGGTGATTGGAACAGTAGAAAACCGAGGTGTTGGTTAAAATAGAGCCTAATGGCTTAAATATTATCTGCACCTAAATATCTAGAGTAGCCTTTGTTTCAGAGTGCTGCTAGGGTACATGGACACAAAGCAGAAGCTCACAGTGCATGGACACTGACTCATGCAGAGAGCAGAGTAGATCCATATCTAGCACTGCTCAGTCACTGTGCTCAACCAAAGGCTCTTCCAAAGCAGGCTGACTGCAAGGAGTGCTGGGCATGTCCTGCCTTCATCTTATGCAGAACATTCCACTGTCAGACACAGTGACTCTCCAGCCCAGTGATTTACATGGAGTTCATTATATTTAATGCTTTCCACAGAACGCAGTAGGATTAGCATTTAGACTGTGTAACTACAATATCCTCAGTGCAAAGGTAAGAAAAGGTGTGTTTTTAAATCAGAAAATAGCAAGTTACATACACGGGTCCTCTTGTACACTCTGCTTTGTGGAGAGTTAACCCTGCAATGGAATAGAATAATTATTTGATATTGAGGAGATAGATATTATTCATCCCATTCTGCTACTGCCCAAAAAGAACTTGTGACCCCAAGCCAGACCTTGCAGCAGAGATGCCGTGTGGAATTCAGCATAGGTATACCTGCCTAAATCTCTAAGTGCTGTGGCAGTTATGCATTAAGGCAGGAAGCTCTGGAGGGATCTGGTTTAAGATCTTGGTTCCTATTCTTTAAGTGTTCTACTTTTCCTCACATTTTAAAAGCATTTTCTCTCTTAATTTCTTGGAGATATTTAAACAACTTCATTTCTATAGGGCAGTGAAGATTCTCAGGTATCTCCCTCTTTAGTCTTTGTTTCATCTTCTGTTTCTCCTCTTACAGTTTTCAGAATCAGATTCACCTCATGTAAACAGTGCCATGTGTTACTGAGTTGCTGTTGTTTGTGAAGCAGGCAGTGATTGCAGGCGTCAGGGAAGAAAGTAGGAAAACAAAATATGCATAAAATGATAAAATGCAAAGTCTGTGTGAGTGTGTGAGTGACACCTTCATGGATTCAGCAGTTGCTTAAACATCCCTCTTAGTTGCTCACAGTTTGGATATAAATACAGCTGGATTGGTTTCAAAGGTACAAAATAGGAGTCTTGGGCAAAGGGTCTGCCTCTGCCCATGGTAGTGGGTTGGAACTGGAAGATCTTTAAGGTCCCTTCCCACACAAGCCATCCTAGGATTCTGTCATTCTATGATTCTAACACCATTGTTTCTGAGCAGGGTCTTGGAACTGCAATAGCAATACCCTTTCATTAGATAGGATAAGAACCAGAGTATGCCTGCTTATACTATCTAGACAGCCCACAGGGATCTGCAGCACAGGTTTCAATTAATATGGCCAAAGATGCGTTCATCATTTGTCAACGGATATTTTCTTTGCATTAGGCAGGATGTACACTTAAGGGTGAAGGGAGCCTAGTCAACAAAACTTGGGTGCTCCAGATGATCAGTTATATGGGTTAGGACACTGGTAGGCACTGTTGTAACGGGACTGGTCATCAGTGCAGTGGGTATCTGGAATCTGACTGCAATTCCTCTCAAAGGACGTAGTGTCAGGGTGACGCCATTATACAGCTTACCTGATTTTAAAGTTTGTCACAACTAGTTCTTCATCTGCAAATATGACACTAAACTGCAAAGAAAACAGCAACATTTTTGTTAACTTCACTTATCGATGCTCGTTCTAGAACTGCTTGCGAGTTTAAAATTGGCACTGAAATTCTAAATCCCAATGAAAAGGGCTAAAAATATTTGCAAAATGTCAACGCTTCCCCCCTTCTTTCTGAAGTTAATTTTATCCCTTTAAAAATGCGTTGGATAACATGGTTATGAAACGCTGTAATATTGTTACATGGAGACTTATTTCTGTGCTGTCCCCCTATGTTTTCATTCTGTACCAGCTGTCTTCATCATCTGATACCTTCTAGAAATAAATGAGGAGAAAAGAGTGGCACTCACCCAGTTTTCTACCAGCTTCCTTGTGTCATAGTAATCAGGAGCTCTCTCAGTTGTGTAGAAGAGTGAAAAGTTCATGTCAATGCTATAGAAGCTGACTGCAGTAAGAGAACAAAGGGAGATGCTTCCTGTAGTTGGCACAGGTGGGTACCTGCACTGTCCTCATCCCTCCCCTTAGCCATGGCTGTTTCCCATTCCCAGTCACGGAGGCTCTATGGGAAATCCCACCTTCCACATGTCTAAGTCCAGATGACTGCACTGCACATCTAAGGGCCCAAAGTCACGGCCAAGTTATCTCAGCGTAACAAACAAAGGGCAGTAGTGCACCAACTTTGCTTTTTCCCATGTGCTAAGAATACATAGGAAAAGATAGGATGATCTACTGACAAACGCCACCTCACTAAGCACGAACATGTGACCAGGTCTTAAACTGTCGCGTGTACAGTGTCAGTCAGTGCTACTGATAACCAGGTCAGCATTTAAAACAGTCTGCTTTGGAAAGGCACTTACGTGCAGTGGAGACATTGGTACTGCTGCTTGGAGACAACGGCGGCAGCGTAGGCGCCGCTGTCGATGATGCCTCACTTGAACCTGCTGAAAAACAATTGAAAGGTCTGAGAATCAACACTGCACGTCATTCACAGGAGAAAGACAGTCCCTCAGCAGAGGTCACTGCCACAAAGAGCTGCTGCTGCTCCACTCAGAACAGACCGCTGCAGAGCGAAGGGAAAATACGCCTGTGTGCGTTTGTTTGTTTGTTCTGTTTCTCCATTGCTTATGTTGAAGAGCAATTATCTCTCTGCTCCCTTCTTGTTGGCACAATCTGTGCCACCCTTCAGGAAAAGCCACTTGTCAAGCACAGGATCGCCTACAGTAACGAATGGGAAACAAACAGCTATGTTTACTGACTTCGATTTAAGATAACCTGGCAGAAGGATTCCCATTATAAACACCATCCATCCTGCCTGTCTTTTGCGAAGTAAAACATTCTGGGAATTCGTTCTCAGCTAATTTTCCTTGGAGTGAATCACCTTGTCAAACCAGGTAGGGCTTTTGCATTTCACATGCAATCTGCCACCTCCTCAGGCATACGGGGACAGAATGGCAGTGCTTACAGTGAATGGCAGTGATCCGAATCACCGTATAACATCACAGCTTTGGTGATGAAAGAAAAGCATGATCACAACATTTTGCTGTAGACATACAGATAGCTTGCCGTGCTGGTGATCTGTGCTTTTCTTCACTCACATGACTATCAGACTTGACAATTCTAGCTCTGACAGTGAGAAATAAACTTAACACATGAATATAAAGCTCAATATCTATGAATAAGGAGCGTGCTCAGAAATAGGTAGGATAAAGCCATGCTTTGTCAGCCACTGGTTTCTCTGCTGTAGTTCAGTCTAAGAAGAATCACCCACGACTAAAATAATAAGTCCATCTCTGACCCATTTGAATCAATAGCAACACATCCATGGGCAGTAACAGGAACAGGGGCTCTTTAAAACTTGAAGAAAGAGTCTCCTATTTTTTATCCCAAAAGGCTTTGGATCATTTAGAGAGATTCAGATTGGATGTAAGGAAGAATTATTTTATGATAAGGGCAGTGAAGCACTGGAACAGGTTGCTGGGATGAATGGGTTCTGAGCACTGATGGAGCTGTGGGTTCCCCTGCTCAGTGCAGGGTGTGGGACCAGATGGCCTTTAAGGGTCCCTTCCAACTCCAATGGTTCTGTGATTCTATGATTGTATCTTTTGACGTTGAAAGCACACCTGAAGTCAAAACAGCCCTTCTGGACAGGCCCAAGACACAAGCCATCTTTCCCATGATACCTGATGAATCCTAGACTATAATTTGGACATCTCTTCTCTTTAGTCATGCCTCTTCCTTCTGGAATGGCCCTGCCTTTTGGAAATAAGAGAATTACTTTACCCTGCTTTATTCTTCCACTACAACTTGAGCCATTCCAGGAGTAAGCTGCCACATGGCCATTTCAAACCAGCAGCTTGCAGTCGGTCAGGAAGCTGATCTGACACCATGGCTATCTGCTGGCTCTTCATCTGGATAGAACCATGGGCTCAATTCACTGAGCTGCAAGACAGCCTGAGGTACTCAGCACTTAGCCTTTCCAATGGCTGCTAACACTGTTTGACACATGAATGTGCAGAAAGCAAGAAACCAGAAATATGTACTAAAGTAACATCAGGACCCTGGAGATAAAGGAAAACCAGCCTCCAGCAGAAAGCCCAAGGACCTGACGCTGAAAATATGTGCTTTGCTCTCCAGCACCCACACACCAACCCAGTGTCACCCCCAGAGCGCTGCCCTCAGGATCCCAACCTGGGGCTGCACAGAGCCTGGTCCTGAAGCATCCCTCGTGGCTTTAATCCCACAGTATAAGCTGCTGGTAAGAGCCTGTGATGTGAAGCTGCAGGCACGGGCTCTCTGGGCCCAGCTGTGACACCATATATAGTCCCTGGTTTTGAGCTGTCAGAAACTGTGGAAGAAAGTGTGTGTTTTGTTACAAGCTTTTGTAAGAATTCCCATTAGAAAGAAAGTGTGATGAGAATACAGAAGGGCCACTGCTGTGCAGACATGCCTTGCCATTGGAACAAATTGCTTTTTCTTTCCTAATAGGAATATAGACATGATATTAGGCTGTGATTAGCCAAGCCATAAGTCAAGCAATTTGTAAGCCTGGGGCTCAGCCTGTCCTCCTGGTGCTGCAGTGCTGCGGGTTCTCTCCAGACAGGAGTCTGCAGGCAGCCGTGGTTAATGGCTCCATTCCCTTCTCGTTTTTACAATGCACTGTTTCAAAGCCCATCGCCTCAGGGGCGATGTATGATATCACCTGGTGCCAGCCAGGATGAATCAGGAAAATCTGCTAGGCATAAGCACACAGAAATGGCCAAATAAAATCCAAACCCATTCTAACCAGGAGTGCTGTTTCCATCTCCTGGCAAAAGAAGCATAATTACAACTTGAGAGGTTCCGATTTCTTTCTTTCTCTCTTTCTCATTATCACCTGAAGAAAGAAAATCTGTTTATTCTCCCATGTCGGGGATCATTGCCAGCAGGCAAGTGTGGGACCATCCACCTGCATCCTGCAGTCTTGTTTGTGTTCATTAACACGCATGTAATTCCCTTCACAAAATGGGGGTTAAGGGCTGACAGCAGGAGGAGATCTGCAGTTAGAAAGATACTGTGCCATAACATTTTTAAAGTCCTGGGTCTCAGTTTGAGAATTTAATCGATGGTTTGTTTGGCATTCCGCAAACATGCTTGATTTCCATTCGAAGAAGCAGCAAAAATTAGATCAACTGCTAAGCAAACTGTAATAAATGTGCCGTTCTATTACCAGCAGTCATCTTCATACATTGAATATTCATCCCTCTCCTGGATTATTTAAAATCAAGAAGAGAATTAGAAATCAGCGTGTGGGTGAGGCGGGGGGAGGAGGAGGTGAAGGCTGAGTCAGAAGATGAGAACACACAACTGCTGAGTTGAACCAACCCTGCAAAGCAAAGCAGTGCCCGGGTACATAAACACAAGATGCAAATCTTGCAGCTAGCAACTGTCATGGCATCAGTAAGGATTTAAGTTGTGTCAGTAGCACCAAAATGGCTCTTCACCTTGACATCTCATTGCATGGCAACACTTCGGCACAGCTATTTCTTGTACACTTTTCAGATGTTCTGACTGACATAGACTGAATGCATGCGGCCCCATATGGACAACAAATAGGAACTGCTGCCCCTGTCTGACAGACAGGACAGAATCAAGGAGTGTGTCTTATCACGCTTAGGGACATCATACTTAGGGATGCGGTTTAGTGGGCAGTATTGGTGGTAGGTAGATGGTTAGACTAGATGATCTTAGAGGACTTTCCAACCTTAATGATCCTACAGTCACTCAGTGCTGTCTGTACCACTCCCTGTTACTGCTATCTGGTTTATCACCAGTTTGTCCCTGTGCACAGCTCATGAACTGCAGTTAATTAAAGTAAGCACTAGGTTTACAGTAGAAGCAAAGGTCTTGCTAAGATCTGACACAGGCCAAGATACTCACACACGATTAAACTGCATGTACATGAGATATCACCGTGGTCATCTCAGCAATTGCTCTTGGGAAAAACTCAGATTCCAGCAGCCCTTGCCCAGATGGGAGATCTCTATGCAGTAGTTCATGGCACCAAGGCAGGTCTACTTCGGTGCCTTGCAGGTTAGCTCATCCTTTGTGTGATATGCTGCCCCTCATCAGTGACACACATGAAGACATAGCTTAGAGAAGAGGCAGTGCAGAAACAGAACTGCTGGGATAAAGGCAATGGGGTAAGGAATCAAGAGGCAGGTGGGAAGGTTGTGATTTACAGCTGTTATTCATGCCTCTTAGCTGCGGAACAAGGGGCTGTGTAAGGACAGAGATGGGAGAAATCCCTCTGAGCAAAGGTCTCAGAAGCAGTGTTTTGTTTCCTGTTGCTCTTCGAATTTCCTTTGCTCTCACTTTGATGAACCTGGAGCAGGAGAAGCAGAAGTGCATGGGGAACCGAGGGGTGGTCTGCAGGTGCTGCACCTGACTGAGAAGCACTGCTGAATGGGAAGCTCCTTGGGCTCTCAAACTGGTCACCGTCACTGAGCAATTCTTTCCAACTGTGCCTCTGCCCTCCCTGTGAAACCATCATCCCACAGAGGATGAGGAAAGATGCATACAGTGCTATTGCAGAGTGCCTAAATATCATGGCGTGCCATTAAGTCAGTCAGTAAATCATGGCATGCCGCTAACTCAGTCAATATCAGACCTCTGTTTCAATACTGTTTGTTTAAATACTGTGTAGTCCACGCGGACACTAGGAATGATAACACCAAACACTGCTATGAGAGCTTTTCAGTGAAGCAAAATGTAGGACACAGCCCCGACAGGAATCTTGTGGAGAAGTGATCACATCATCTCACTAATGGTTGGTCTCACTCTGAGGACATTAGGCAACCCTGCTTGTCCTGGGACATAGAGGGTTCCCCACTCTGTGTGCGTGATCCCCTGCAATGCACAAGGCCAAAGGAGAGAAAATGCCAGAGAGACTCACCGCAGCGGAGGTGATGGCCAGCAACAGGAAGGATGCTGCTGAAGTCCCAGTACTCTTCCCTCCAGCTGACAACATTGCCCATGGAGCAGTCCAGCAGCTCCTCCTGACGCAGCACACGGTCCCACATCTGGAAGTAGTACAAGCTGCCAATGAAGCTGTTGCTCACTTGTGCAGTAAAGCCATCCTTCCTTATACGTAGATGACCCAGCACCAGGCTTCCGTTGGGCTTCAGGCACTCCGTGCTGTTTATGGCTTCCCTATATAACAGATTACCATTACAGTAGACTTCCAGCAGTTGCTTCCTGGTGTCCCACAAGCAGCACACGCTGTACCACGTGAAAAGGGCTAAATCAATTTCAATGTTTTGGCTAGTGCCAAAAAGATGCACTCTTAACTGCTTGTTTTCTCCAGACAGCCCAAGCTCTAAGTCATTTATTTCAGTGGAGTTGTTGTCAGTGTCATAGGAAAACGCTGCCCAAGAGCTAGTGTTGGTCGTTCGGTTCAGATCGATGCACACCGTGAACTGACATAGCTGAGGGATGCTGTGGTTGACCAGAGACACATACTTATCACTCCTTCCCAGTAAATCCAGTATTTCTTTCTGCAGAGAACGTGTTTCTGTAAAGAAAAGTATACACATAGCAAGTAAAGAAGGAAAATGGGGTGTTTATTTCAAAATAAAAAAGAGCACCAATATGACCTCATCCAACGACTTCCCTGGAAGACAATAGAAACACCTAAAATTTATTCCATTTCTGGTTTCTGCTGCCTTTGAAATTAAATTCTGGGGACACCTACATTACTAGCAAAGAGAAGATGGGTTTCATTCTGCAAAGGAAATGCTGAAGTCCTCAAGACATGCCCAATAGGAACTAGTACAGAATTCAGGTCCAGAGTCCACCTAGTCCAAGATCTGTATGGTTGTTCAGTGTAAAGGTTTCAGTTCAGCTCTGGGAAATGAGTTCTTTGAGGTTTGGCAAATCTGACAGCTGATCTTTAGGTTAGGGTTCCTGCTAACAATACAAGTAATAAGGGCTGTCCTTTTTCAGGCTTTGGAGAGTTTGTTTGGCAGCTTTTTCCTTTCCACCAGCTCCATGTGTGACCCATCAAGGTGGGGAGATTTGATCAGACTCCATTTGTAACTCAGACCACTCCTATGCAGGATATCTGTGTCCCTGGCTTGTCTCTGTGCTCACATGTATACATGAGCTTCAGTACTATAGGATGTCCTTCCTGTAGGTAAGAACTGCCATTACATTGAGTCTTTTATTACCCTAGGGGATGTTTTTACAGCAATTTCCTCAAATGAACTTAAGTCATTCCCAGACCTGCCTGCCTGTCATGCAAACCAGGTATTGTAAATTCCTCCAGTCTGATCTGGTCAATACATCCCAGTGACTGTTTGCACTTTTCATAAAGGTTAGGCATGTCCTAGGCTGCCAAAGTAGCTGACTCTTCTCCCCATCTGCTTCACATGTTTCAAATGGAAGGCAAGTGGGAAATGACCCACAAACAGTCTAATCATCTGTAGGTGGTTGGAAGCTGTGTATTGCTGTCCTGGTGTACCCTTGTGTCCTCAAAGTATAAGGAGGATATTTCTCCTTACACATAATGAACACTACTGTCTTTCATATTTGTCCTACTTATAAAATCAGCTCCATTGAGTGCATCAGCATTCAGATGGAGCACACACCACATCCTGGTCTCACTTCCACCACTGCAATGCCACTAAGCCCTCTTTGTTTGCAACCACGATGATTATTTTCACCTGGAGTGGAATTCTGTAGGATTCAGAGCAGCAGTGTGTGACATCAGTGCGTGTGAGCTGGGATTGCAGCTGCTCTTTGCCAGCACACCAGCCCCTGCCTTACTAGGAGAAAACCCTGGCGCATGGACTCACAAAGCACATCACCAGTGCTGGGACCATAGGGAGTGACCCATGGCAGTGCTTCTGGGTGTGCAGAGAGGTGGGGGCAGCTCCTCAAACTTGAAGCGCTGAGTGGACACAAGAAAACACAACAATCTTCAGCTGTACTTTTCAGCAACTGCAGGGCCCCAGAGGTTGAAAAGCAAGATCCATTGGGTTTGCCCAGGAGAAGGAAATTGCTTTGTGATGTGAGATGACAGACCTGGAACCAGCAACTGACTGGAGGACCATTGCTCCCCAGCTGACAGGTCAGCCTATCAGGGATCAGCCATGCCACCATCTGATAGCAGACACAATAGGAGCCTCTACCCAAAGAAGAAAGTGGCAACGTTTGGCAAGCCCTAAACATCAATCCAGCCTTTGTATTATGGAGGTTTTACTTGGAAAGCAGTCATCTGTTCTTCGACAGCATCGTGTGTTGGGAGTGACCCCAGCCAACATTTCAGAGCCATGAATTATCTCTACGCCCCGTATTACTCTTGAGGAAAAGTCGAAGAAAGAAATACAAAATCCAATATGGAACTAATTACCAGTTTTATCTATGGCAGACTGAGAGGGCACTGGGCGTGCTCATGAAGCATAGCTGACTGTGGTTGACTCGGCAGCCAGGGAAATAAAACAAAATAAAGAAGAAAGAAAAATACCCACTAAGAAAAAGGCATCCTATGTATGCACAGTGTGTGTGCACCAGGACAGCAATGCTGGGCTGCAGGGTGCATTCTGCTCGTGCAGCAGTGAGTCCTATAAGAATTACCTGCGAGGAGGAACAAACCCGCAGCAACCACCAAGATGCAGAGAGCTTTGTCTATGAGGCGCTCTCCAGGTGCACGCATGGACCTCTTCATTCTTCAGGCATGTTCTGAAAGAGAGATGTCGGCTCTCACTCAGGTGCTTGGCTGAGACATTCAGGCTGCTTTCTGCAGGCTGCTGAGATGGCACTTGCAGCACAGGAGTCCAGAAGTGTGAACTGAGTCACTGGAGCAGTGCTCTATGCAGACCTTTTGGTTTCTGAAAGAGACGAGCTGGAAAAGACCCACAAGGATCAGCGAATCCAACTCCTGGCTCCGCACAGCACCACCCAAAATTAGACCGTCCACTGGGGTCACCTGGCTCAGCACAAGCACAGCCCTTGCCTGGGGCTTCCTGCTATGAGTTACACTACGTCTGACCACTGGTGAGATGGAGCTTGTTCCTTTGTGTCCAGACTTGTAAGATAACATCAGAAAACGATGTGAAAAAACAACCCAAATGAACCAAACCTGAGTTAATAGCAACTTTCTGACTTTCCTTTCGAGAGTGCGCGTTACAACATTAAAGTTAGGAAGCTTCCCCCAGCTTTCCACTTACTGCTGTCACAGCAGGATTTACAGTAATACAAAGCACCGCGCTCCCAGCTGACAGTAACCAAACTGACGGTCCTGCACATTTCTGGCTCTTCATACTTGCTCCTACAAAACATCACATTCTTTACAAGATGCTGCTCCAAAACTCACCTCCCTGCGTGGCACTGAAATCCAGGAAGGTTTTGCCAATGGCTCCACACGGCTTCTTCTTCCAGGTGCCAAAACACAGATGAGGAAGAAAATGAAGAGAAAGCCAGGTGGGAGGTTGTGATGTTTTCTGTGGGTCAGGCAATGGAAAGCGAGAGATTTCTGTTCCAAAACCGCATTTCTCAGGTACTGGAAAACCTGCTGTGACAACAGATCTTCCTTCCCAACATTCTCCTTTATTACTCCAGTAATGATTTGTTGACTTTTGCAATAACATTTAAGAAACAAATCATTGTGCTCCAGTCTGACATACGTCCAGAGCAAAGTCCAGAACATGTAGCACTATAAAACACAGATCAGAATGAAGTAGCTGAAGGGCTGCCCTTGTTCCTCATTCCAAAGCAGCTACAGCGAAGAGCATTAGCTTTTATTTTCCCACAGCAGCTGCCTGGCCCCTTCTTGTAGTGGGTAACGCTGTGATGTAAAGTTCATCTGTTCCCTTTTTCCTATTGCAACTGCGTTAATCAGGGATGGCTTAGTGCAAAACAATGTGATATACTGCTTGCTGCTGAGGGACACGGAGTGAGCTGGGACCAAGCAGGGAGAGGCACCAGGACCACTTCAGGTCAGAAGTGACCTGGGATGCACTAGAAGAGGACACTTCAAGTCCTAAGCAGAAAAACACCCAGATTAAGGAGTGTAGTGACACAAACAAGCAGAAAATGGCCATGAACACCAAATATGTTCAGACTCTTCGGGGCCGTTCGGCTAAAAGGGAGTTTTACTTCACTTTGGATGTGTGAAGATTTTGCTGGAAGGTTGCTATGGTGACTTTCCAGTTCTTCCAAACCTCTGCTTACTGCAATTACATTGCAAAGCCTGGGAGCTGGGAATCTTTGATTCTGTGGATGAGGAATGTGGGTGGCTGACTCTTCAGGAAGCGTTCATCCAGCCATGTTTTCTATCAAGAAAACAGAGATATTCATATTTTTGTGCCTTCAGTGGCTGCTTACAGTTGCTGTTAAACCTTCAGGCCACATCATCTGCTGTTCTCCTGAGTCCTTCTTGAACAATCTTTGCCTGAAAGGCTGCTTTCCAGAACAGCCCATTGTGCACCAGCTGAGGTTGCTTAAAAGATCATAGAATCACAGGTTGGAAACCATAGAAACATGGAATCACAGAACCACAGAATTATAGGATCATAGAATCTCAGAACCAGTGTCTGGCCTCTGGGCACTGCCCTGCATGGCACCAGGTGGAACATGAGCTGTACATGACATGCTCCTCATAAACCGTGATCCTTCACATTTTATTGCAGGAGATTAGATTGAGTTCACTAACTGAGGGTGGGAAGGAAAAGATTTGCAATGTGTTTATCTTCTCTTTCGAAAACCTTGAGGGATGTAAATATTGGCTTTAGCACCAAAAGGGTATATATTTCTTCATTGCTTTTTCATTTCAAAGCTCTAAGGAAAGCTTTTTGACCGTGATTTATTGAATCCTGTAGGAGACACGGCAGAAATCAGGGTAAGACTTCCCTGAATTTGTAGGCATTTAAGAAGTACGACTGTATGAACTCGACCAAACTCTGGGAGTTATTCGGGCTGATTTTCGAACTTCGTACCATCAGGATTCTGCCAAAATACCCCAAGCAGGTGTTTTTAGAAGGGAAAACTCGAGTTTTCTAAGTTTGTTCTTTAATCTTTGAAAACTGTACTTTCAACATTCAAACCGGAGCAAAGATTTTGTGAGCCCCCCCCCAAAAAAAATATGTTCTGAAGGACATTTTCCTTTCCCTTCCTCAGTTATGTTTCCAACCAGGAGGTAGGAGGATTTTAGCAAAGTGAAAACCCTGCTCCTCCCGGAGCAGCAGCAGTTACAGAATCCAGCTGTCAGCAGATATTTTGCACCTCACTTATTGTACACCGTGCCATCGCCTCACATTGCCTTCCTGCATGGCAAAAGCAGGAGGTGAGCTGGCAGAACATGACATCTAGTGGGACCACTGCCACTTCCATTCATCGCTGCTGTGACAGCGCTGCTGATCGGGCAGAGTTCCCTGGATCTTGTCAGTGTGCATCTACGCACCCTGCAGTGGGCACTATAGACCCCAGGTGAATGCCTGCTTGTACGCAGCTCATGGCATGCAGTCACTATCATGCGACAAGTATTTTCTGTCTGGCTACTATTTTCTGTCCCCAGAGGTCTTCAAGAAAAGGACAGGATGGATGTGGCACTGAGGGATGCAATGGTCATGGTGGTGATGGGTTGATGGTTGGACTAAATGATCTTGGTGGTCCTTTCCACCCGTAATGATTCCATGATTCTATGAAGCTCTCAGCAGCACCTAACAGATGTTCCTTGATCCATCCCCTGCTGTCAGAACCACAACACATAATCTCTTAATGCTGGGATGGAAAATGCCATGCCCACCTCTGCTCCACTCCCCAGCTTAATGGCACCGAAGGGACTGCAGTGTGGAGGCTTACATAGTTTACAATGCTAATCTCAGAACTTACTTTCTTAGCAGTACTGTCTCTTAGCTCTCTGCAGTTATGGATTACAAAAATTGCCTTGAAAGTAATCTGACGTGATTAGACTTTGGAACAGGACCATTATGGCTTGAGTAGCTCATGCTTTAGATTCACCTTGAGGGACATTTGTGCAATGAAAGCGAAGGAAAGCTGTGGTAGATATGAGAGGCTGTGGTGGGAGTGCAAAAAAGAAGGGACCTGCAGCATGAAACATCACATGAAATGAAATGTTCTAGAAATAACCTGCTTAAACCCATCCTGTCTTCACACCTGATCCGCTCTGAAAGCAGTATCTCAGACACCCGGCTCTGCACAAGCTGATTATCCACTTAAAAATCCACTAACCCAAACTGAATTCAAATCACCCCACAGTGCTGCAGAGCTCTGTGACTTTCTGCTTTGACTTGAGGAACACAAAGAATGGGTCCTGAGCCTGAGCTCCCAGTGGGTGAGCACAGCAGATAGATGACAGACAGCACTACAGTCACACTCTGTAGTGGTATTCAGGAGAGCTCCCAACGCACCTTTCCTTTTGCAGGAGGAAATCTTTGGATGGAATTTCACACCTGTTTTATTCTGAACCACTTCTTGTCCTTCCATTGTCACAGCCGCACTCATGTCACAGCCACCACAGGGCACAAAGGGCCGGTGGCGCTGGGTGAGGTGCTGCCTCTACAAAACCAGCGTCAAACACCCATCGGGTCAAGGAGGATCCCGTTCATCACCGCACGGCTGAACGATGCACGGGACCGCTGGATGTCACTGTTGCCCCACGCAAGCTCAGCCGCTCCTGGGCACGCAGCAGCTGGCTCCTGCGAGGAGAAAGGCTGTCAATGAGGCAAGGCGAAAAGCAGACGAACAAGGAGAAGAAAGAAAGCTGCTTAGTTTTCCAAAGCAGCGTTCAAAAGCAAGAGGAGGATTGCAAGAAGCAGGGAGGGAATTTTGCCCTCAATTCATTGCTCCCTGACGGTGATGTAAGCTCAGTTCTTCAGGGCTCGCTGTGCCTGCAGATGGGAACACGCCGTGCTGCATCCAGACCTCAGGTACATGGACAGTGCAGCTACAAAACCAACCACCACAAGTAACATCCAGAGGTTAATCATTTCCACTGCCATTCTTCTCAAGCCAGAAAGTAATGACCTGGCATCTCCAGGCTTCGGAAATCTCTTGACGTTACCTTTAGAATCATTTGTGTCAATGGCACGAGACCAGCAAAATGACAAAGCAGAGATCTGGCCCTGTGCCTTTAATATCTCCCAGGTTACTTTGAACCTCCCCTTCCTCAGCTAAATCGTAGTGCTGTTCGTGGACAACAGTTGTTCTCATCTGACCCAAACTATTCCCTTCTCTTAATTCTGCATTGGACCATTTCCATTGGAAACACATCCTGGCCCCATTCACCAGCTGCTTCTTCCTATCTGCAACCAAAATCAGCAGCGATAACAGCCAAAACATCCCAAGCAGTCAGCGAGGGCTGGGAGCAGACACACAGAACAGCAGGAGGAAACCTTGCTCCAGAATGGTCCAGGGGATGGGTGGCTGCAGATGTGGAGCACATCCCGGGCTCTGCTGCACCCAGCAGGAGCGGAGCAGCCAAGCTATGCCAGCTATTCTGTGAGGAAAGAGCAGATGACACAGAAACTTAAATAGATAAGTGCCATAGCCAAGAGTTTTTCTACAGCCCGAATTCAGTGTGTCACATCACTGCTGCTTTTCTCATTCCTGCGGCTGGGGAATTTCTTAAAGCGATCGTAACACACACTTTAGACATGAGCCCAAACCCTGCCAAAGCTTAGAGATGAAACACACAAGGGTGAGATCCACATCCCATGATGTCAGTTCCTCCCTCTGCTTGCACGTGGCCAGGATGTAGCCCTGGGTGTGCACTATGTGCCCAACAACAGGGCGTGCTACCAGCTGGCAGCACCACGCTGTTCCAGCAGCTCTTGGTTCTGCCAGGATGGACTGACATGGAAAGGAGCAATGGTCCATAACACATCTCACAAGCCATGAATTATTACAGGTTTTATGGTCTTTTTTTCTTCTATTACTGAGCAGTGCCAGGAGTCTTTTTCCTTTGTCCCTTACCAAAGAGAAATGTATTTTATCCATTAATTATGCACACTAAATGTGAGTGGGAGGGAGAGCAATTCTTTTCTCTCCATTCTAGCTAGTTGTCTGCTTGTAGCTGGTGAGAAAGCAAAACCCTGCAGAGGTAGAGCCTGACGGATGGAAACACAGCTCTGGGGCTGCCTTGAAGGAGCAGCCCTGCTCCCTTCCCTGTGGGCCCAGCTGCACTCACATCAGTGTTTGCTAAGGGTAAAGCTGAGTTTATCCCATGGCTTTGCCTATGTCTGCAGTGACTGTTTTATCGCTTCCAGGCAGGCAAACCTCAGCGAGTTCGATGGTTTTATCCAGACTCATTTATTCTGAGTGCATCCTCGTGCCATCTGCAGAAAACTTTGACTGGGAATTTCCTATGGCTCCCTTTAACTCTTTTAATTCCTTTGTAAATAAGCAACAGCCTCACTTAGCAACCGCCTGACTCATTTCCTTTCCGAGCAGTCCCCCCGGGGTTCATTCTGCTTTACTTCCTCTTCACATTTTCTGCATCTTCTGATACTTTTTTCCCTTTTTAGCTGAGGCAGGATGTTAAAAATAGTGACAGGATTGCAGCGTGTGTTTGCAAAATCAATACCACCCGCCTAGAGATCTGCCCGAGCCCTTTCTTTGATTAATTCCACGTTCTGTTGTGTAATTGCTGTTAAGACTTGGGAAAGGACACATTTTAGTAGCCCTAAACATTTTCTTTGTGAACATATCAACTGCTTCGGTACAATTCAGGTCTACGTTCTGAAATGGTTCTGAAATAACACCGGCATGAATGGCCTTGCCAGATAGAAACAACACACTTGAGAGATGAAAGCTTTTTGCTATCCTGGTCTTTTCAGCAGATGCCTGAGGGATATATGGATTTTTGCTGCACTCTTCTGTACTATCTAAACCTGTCCTCATGCTCCCAACATAGGGTTATCTTTTTGCTGTGCAGAGATACCGAAGCTCCAACACACAGAACCCTCAAACCTCAAAAAGAAGCGAGCCATGGCCTGAAGTTGTCTCCAGCTCCTGGGTGTATCTCAGTCCGGGTTTGAGTCCTGTGGGATGGATTTGTTGTTGCAGAAGCCAAGCCTCCACATCACCACCACCACCCCCCAGAACATTATGTCTGTGCTGTTCAGGGAGTTTGGGAGCTGCAGAGAGCTTTTAATTGTGCTCTCTAAGCTCATTGCTAATTGAACATCACTTTGGTGTTTGTCCATGAGAAGGTGAACGGAAGGTGAGGGGATGCTGCCTGAGCCAGAAGTGTACATGTTGAGCTGATGTATAACAGGTGGGAACCAGGGCCTTGCCGTGTTGTTCCCAGTAGGATTAAAAAAAAGCCACTAGATATAAATCCCAGATCAGGTGCTGCAGAGCATCCTCCTGTGCTACATCCATGCTCAGATATCCACACCGTTTCATTTTTTAGCATTAAAACAGGCAGTGCGTTCAAGACGACGGTAACTTCACAAGATATATTACACCAAGGGCTTTGAAAGAAGGTTGTCCCATGGAAGCAGGATGAAATCTGAATGCAGAGTCCAGCTTTGTGCTTGTACCACTTTTCTCTGGAAGCAAACAGAAAACCAGCAGGCAGGTATGAGTAGTTCTCTCTTTATTTCTGCAGGTGGCACCAAGCGTACAGTTCTGAGACATTTCCTCTTTTAAAGATACTCTGGATATCTAAAAGCTGATCCCAATGCTATTCTCCCAACTCTTGCCTGAATACCAGAACCTGAATACTGAATACCTGCTCCACAAAGCACACAAAACACAAAGGCTGGCTGGCAGACTGCACCCATCCCCGTTCTGTTTGGCAGCTGCCTGTGTTATGTCTGATTCCTTCATCAAGCTGTCCATGTGGCACATGGCACACAACCAATGCAAAACTAATGAAGATTTTCCCTTATTTCCTTGCATGTTGGGGACACAAAGTAATGGATTCTTTCACTCATGGAGTATTTCTGGCCTGCAGCAGAGCACAGTACTTATTGATGTGTTTTAGAAACTTTCTACTTAAAAGTTAGTGTCTTACAGCCACAAATCGTGAACTAACTGGAAGTTCATGGCGTCACTTTCAAGCAGATAAGGACCTACCGCTGAAAAGTAACACTTATTGCACCGAATAATAATAAAAGTAGTTATTTTTCCAGGTACGGGATGGCAAGAGCTCGCCCAGATGTCACTGTGTAGTAAGAATGAGTAAATGTCAGCATTCAGATGGAAATTTCAAACTGAAACCTCCCTCCCCCATACGTTTTTCCACCCACTGCCACTGGAGCAACAGTTGCACAGCTCCAGCGCTGTTCTTGCAGGGTTTGTCACAGTTTCTTTTCACACCAACTACACAGCCTCAATGCTGCAGGAGTCAGGGGGTTCAGGCTGCCTGAAAGCCATGACCCTGGGATTCCCCTAGCCGCAAATGAGGCTGCTAACCTGTCGGGCTGAGTGTGCTGCTGTCATACCAAGAACAAGCCATACTGCTGGTGGATGGAAGCACCACGTAGGCACACGCAGAAGCACGAGGCACTTCATTCATTTCCTGTAGCAGAGCAAGTTTCAAAGAGAGTCTGTTGTGAGCCACCTGCTTTCAATACAAAAACATATTGAAATTGGGTATTTCATGTACCAAGGCAGGTGCTGCATCACCACATGTTACAGCAGATTCTTCAGGCCTTTTCAGACTTCTCTCCCTTTTTCTCCTTCACTGGACAAACCATTCAGCCTTAACCACAGGCTTGCAGCAGAGTTCATACACATATGGGTATTATCACACTGTGTTCGCAGTAATTTACACCAGACCACTTACCATAGGGTTTCAAACCACTTGGGGCACACCACTGTTGACTTGAGCCAAACGTACGCATGTGAAAGCAGAAGTCCTGGCCAACAAGCCAGGAGAAACATAATGAGTGATGCTGTGATCTGTGTTAATTACGGTCATACCAAAAGCCATTAACACCCAGAAAACAGGAGCCACAGAGCTTCATGTTGGCAGGGAGAGAGTGCTGGAGAGTGCCACAGCTAGAATTTGCTCTAGCTCACTACAGCATGTATTGGACTGCTCTATGGAAGCTGTTTTTTTGGCTGCTAGGCATTCGGGTTGTTGGTGGCTGCTGGGCAAGGATATGGAAGAGTGATGATAAATTGGAGTGTGCTGTTTGAATTAATACCATTTGCATGGTCAACTAGCATTGCCGTAATATGTATCTAAGGGATTCCCACTCGCTATTCCTATGCCTCATTTATTCCAGAAACACATGAATGCATTGCTGGTTTGGCACTTCCTAGAAGAAAGGAATCTAACTCTTGTTGGTAAAGATGTAAATAAATGCAAAGCTGGGCAGAGTGAATTTTTGGGGGGCCTGCAGTCCTGCGTGTTGCTGAATCCATTGCCCACAGCATCTAGTCCCCGATCATTGTGCTCTTACCCATTACTCCACACTCACAGAACCAAGCCAGTGCTCATTACACAGCCACACTGGAGGCCTAATTGCAGAGTACATCAGACTACATCACCGACTGCATTAAAGGGGGGGAGGTAATAACTGATTGCCCATGCATGCAAAATGTAACCAGCATGCTTTCAGCATGTGCATGATTTGCAGCTCTTATTTAAAGAACTGCCATAGACCTCACACAGGCCACCTTCACACAGTCAAGTCAGGGACATCTTGCTTCCTACCTGCTGAAAACGTATCACTGTATAGTTTCAGTTTTGATTCATACATATGTATTCTTTAAATAGAGCATACTCTTCCTCTGTGGCGGAAAAGCCTACTTCCATTGCAGCTCACAGCTGTAGTTTGAAAATGAATTCTGCTAGGAAAACTCTGCAAGCGCGATTCTCAACAACCTCCTGAGGAAGGGATACAGAGAGGGAGGTGCTGGGTTCTTCTCCCTGCATGGCAGCAGCACAGAGCTGCACCACGGTAGGTTCAAACTGAGCGTTAGGAAATAATTCTTCATCATGAGGATGGTCAGAAGCTGAAACGGGCTTCCTAGAGAGGCAGTTGATGTTCCAGGCCTGTTGGTGTTCAAGAGGCATTCAGATAACGCTCTCAGTAACATACTTGAATTCCTGGTCAGCACCTTTTGGTCAGGGAGTTGGACTTCATGATATCTGAAGGTCTCTTCCAAGTATTCTATTCTGTTCTGATCTGTTCCAGTCTACTTTACTGTACTCTATTCCTGTTCTATATAGTACTCTGTGCTGTTATTACTACAAAGCCAATATGCTTTCTTCAGATTTTATTGCCAAAGACTTCCAAAGCTGAAGTTAAAAAACAGATGTGAGGTCAAAGAGATCATGGAGGGTTAGATTTTGGATGACAGATGATTAGAAAATCCTCAAGGAGAAGCATATGGCCTTTCTCTTCCTACTCCACGCCACCATTCAGAGCTTTAAATGAAGAGCAATCCAAATGGGAAAGCATGAAGCCTGCTTATGACAGATGATAATGAAATGGCTGTCTCTGCAATGCAGTCTGCAGATTCAAGAGTAAATGCCACTGCAGCAATGAATTGTCAAAACAGCCCTATTGAACAAGGAAATCAGCACCAGACACATTGGTGCTTGTGTTTTACAACTCTGGGCTCCAAATGCAGCCATTTATCACTCCTTGCTGAATGTGAGGTCTCGACTTTGTCAGCATCACAGCACTTGTTGGGTGTCTGTTTACCAAGTGCCATCTGATGGGTCCGAAACTGACCTGCAGGTTACATTCAGGGGAAAAGAAATGTGTAAAAAGAGTATTTTGTTTGTGTCAACTGAGCACAGATCTAATCAGAATCTGATCCCGTATCTCTCACTGTGTGTGCATGGACGTGTGGGTGCAGGGAGGCAGAGGAAATATGCGATACAAGTCATAAAAGCTCCTAGATAATGCCTCTAAAGTGTTTCTAAGCCAGTGCACAAGTAACAATATACAGAGACTTAAATTCAGACACAAGGGATCTATTTTACGTGTACAGAAGAATACTCATGTGGAATACGCACACAAAGAAGCTTCTTAGGCAAAACAAACAAACAAACACTGGAGTCATTTATCTCCTTGCCCTGTTTTTGTGCCGGAATACAGCAGCTCCACAGTGTTACAGTGGAAGAGGCCTCCCTCTGTGCCTGCTGGGTTCGGCTGCAGAATCCCACTCCAGCCCATTCAGCTGGGTCAGGGCTGTGGGGCCATTTCATGAGAGGACAAGGTAGGGTCTATGGAAAAGCAGCCCGTGAGACCAGGGTCTTTCAAAGCCATGTAAGGAGCCGGTGGGAATTGCCAAAGCAGTAATCTCCAAGCTAAAACAGGGAAGAAAACCATAGATGTCAGTAACAGCTATGCTGCCGCAATCTCTTCTCTAAATATTTTCCTTACAGAAAGGAACTACCCTCTGTTTTCACAATGAAATTGGTCTTCGAAAGCTGAGGAAAGTAAACAAAGAGCTAAAATCTTTCTTGATGCGGTTGAATAGGATCCATAGATCCACACTGAAGTTGGTACGTTTGGGTTAACTGAATGAATGGGGGAGAGGCAGATTCAGCAGCAGTTAGCAGATTGCAACTCCCATAAAATAGATGGAAATACAGCTTCTCAGCACTGCAAATGCAGCCAGTATCTGTGCCAGGCACACGGTCTTCAGCCCCTGATAGAGAGGAAAGCAAATTGAATACAGACATCCTAAAATATAAATTACTAGTGAGCTGTGGAGGGGTCCCCTTACAACCTGCTTAGAACTGCAGCTAGATGGCACTGGGACAAAGGAGGCCTTTTCAAGGAGGTAAATCCCAAAAAGCCCGGGGAAGTTGAATTTTGTTCTCCTTTTCCCACCAGTTTGAAAGCTGATCTTTCAAAAGAACCCAACTTTGCACCAAACAGAAAAACATCTTGGCAGCACTGGGTTACCGAGAGATACTTCCATACTCTCTTAACTGAAACATTACTTTGCCATCTCAGATCTCCTTATAAGCACTCACTGCGAGGTGGGGAACTCTGCTGGAATATATTATCTCATCAGCACATGATGATAAGATTAAATTGTTTGGTATGAAAAGCGATAAGGATCACCGTATCAGTGTTCAGCTTGTTGGACTTGTATTACTTAGAGCAATTGACAGTAATCACATCAAAATTCTGGATAGTTTAGCAATTATTTGGTAGCAATTACCAGATTGGGCCGTAAGGCAAAGGAAACCAGTGCAGCAAACATGTACTCAGTAGCAACCTTGAGATCTGCGCTTAAAGGAAAGCCAGAGAACAAATAAATTGATGTATGAATGCCAAAAGGGCAAGAGATGGGGAGAATGAGCTGTCATAGCCTGTGTGGATGTCATGGGGAATACGTATGCGAAGGCAACAGCTGGGTGTTCCCCTGTTCAGTGAGACCCAGTGGGCAGGCACAGCATTACAAACAGGAAAGGAGTGGACCTGTTTCCATATGTGTTATAACGCACATATCAGATGCTTGGTGTTTGTTCATTCTCACTTTATTCCCGTTCGGATGTATTGGACTCCTGTCCTTACGAAACATAGCAAAGAATGATCTAAGATACAGAACTGAAGCATCAGGCCATTCCTGCAGGTTACCCCAGGCAGAGAGACACCACCACACTGCCTTCCTTTCAACCCAGTGTTTGCTGAGCTGAGTGAAGTGCTGCTGAGTGTCCATGAGTCTGTGCTTCTCACCGTGCTTTCAGGGAGGGTGCTTCCCTTTTCACAGCACTGTGATACCATTGACTCACGCTTAGCGTGTGACACCCCAGATTGTTTCTTTCTGTTCTATTTGCTACTGAGCAAGCTGTCCTCTGTCTCATCCTCCTGCTGCTAATTAGTCCTGTCCAAATGTTTCCCTTTGCATTGGTCCCTATTTCCATATATATATTTTTTTTCAGGTATTACATTAATAAGTTGCCAAGATCATTCTGAATTCTAAGCTCGCCCTGCAGCATCACTTACAAATGTAATAAGAACGCTTCCCATTCTAATACTCAGGTAATTAATAAACACACGAGGCCAAGAGCAAACTAAGGGCTTGATTCTTGATCACCTCTTATATTAAGGAATATTGTCTGCTAACTTTACACCCAAGCAATAATTTACAAGTCAATTTGAAGTCAATTTGAGCCCAGACTGAAAGATGAGGTCCTTAGAGGGCAGATGCATTGGTAACAGAGATGGCTGCAGGTACTCATCCCAGCAGGAGAGCAATAAACAAGAACACACAGTTAAAGTCCATTTGGAGAGAACATCCAATGGCTGCAGCAGTGTTCATGCCACCCATTTTCTTCCTATCAGCCACAGCAGTTACATTCACCACAGGAAACCTGCCATCATCTGTAACAATATATGCCTTATGCTTTTGGATTTAGAGCATTTTGAAATACATTTTCCCCTTCTTTTAAATCCCGCGCACAGGATTTAAACACGGAAGTATCCAATTTCCCTGCTTTCTTGTTTCAGCCCTTACGCACAAATGAAGCTGAATAACAAGAACGTTTTACTATTAGAAACCCTCGGTGATGAAAGCAGTTCGCAGCTGTAGGCTCACAGTGAATGTGGGGGCTGCTGTGAACCAGGATACAAAACCTGTTACACCAGCTCTCAAGCTGAGGTCCAGTCAAGCACCTTAAGGTAACACTGCATACCTGGGAAAGAAGCTGGTAATGGGCAGCTGCTCTTTCTAACACCTTCCCCAGATCTAACAGTAGCTGGCATTTCTTAGCACCTGGGTCAGCATCTGTGCAAGCTTCCAGTCCAATCATTTCGACTACCATTCCTTTGACTAACTGCATCTCTAGAAACGGAGACTATTAAACCCTTAGAACCCCAAACTGCACAGAGTGCCACAGCTCTATGGATTTTCATCTCACAGTGCCAATATGCAGCAGTCAATGGTCTGACCTAAAACGTTTGGGAAAGGAGCAATACATTAAATTGTTCACTTTTCCACATGGACAAAAAAGGCAGCCTTTAAAGGACGGGAATAAATCAGGTACCGCAATCAAATGTGCAGATGCTGCTAAACTGAAAGATGAATGCCAGTGTTATTGATGGACAGAGAAAAAGAGGACAAAGAACCAGCTTTGATTTGCTGCACTGCTTTGTCCATAGGAGAACTGGAGATCCACTCCCGTGACTCAGTTTTTACCAGTTGTGTGAGTTAGTTTGTACAGCTCTGAGCCACCTCAGCCAGGTGAGCGCACTCGGTTACAGCCAGGTGAGCGCACTCAGCCACCATCCTCCCAAGCTGACACTGTAACTTGGTGGGCACAGCCTGGAAACCCGCTGGTTCCCCACTGCGGGACAAGTGACAGATGGAGCGTTTTAAGGTCTCCTTATCGCGGACATCTGGCCGGACTTCAGAACTCGCTCTTGGAGGTCAATCCATCAGTTACAGCGGTACCACGCTAGCAGTGGTTGCGGTGCAGCGTCCCGCTCCCGGCCATCCCCCAGCGGAGGGAAGCGGCCATTTCTACCCTCGGCGTTGCGCTCAGCCGTCCATTTCCGCGCTCTAATTGCTCCCGCCGCTCCCCCCATCACTTGAGGCCGCGGGGAAAGCCCCGCCCGCCGCCGCCGTGCCCCGATGAGCTCGGTCCGCGAAGGGACGGCGCCGTGCAGCCGCCGTGCAGCCGCCGCGACCCTCCCCGTCCGGCCCTGCCCAGCCCCGCGGCGGCGCTGCCGGGCGGTGCGGAGCGTGCGCACTGCGCTCCCGCGTCCCCCTTCAGCCCGGCCGGCGGAGTTGCGCGTCCCGGCGGCGCTGAAGATGGCGGAGGGCGGCGGAGGCGCGCCCCCCCCGTCCTGCTCTTCCTCTTCTTCCTCCTCCTCCTTGAAGGGGCTGCGGGAGCAGATGGGTGAGAGGGGGAAGGAGGGGACTCGGGGTCGGGCTCGGGCGGCCTGAGGGTGCGGAGCGGGGGAACGGCGCGGTCTTTGTGCGGGGCCGAGGCCGGGGAGCCGCTCCCGCCCTACCGGGCCGCGCTGCCCCGGCCGTGCGGTGAGTGCGTGCGTGCGCCGCCCGTTGCTCGGACGTCCCGGCGGGCCGAGCTCCTCCGTTTGCAGCTCCTGCAACGTGTTGTCCCGGCGGAGCGAGCTGGGACCCCACCGGAGTGCAGGAGGAGGGGACGGGATGCGGCATTGCTAATGGGAGATGCGATCGTGGGGTTGTTTGTCTGTTTGTTTTTCTTTTCTTTCTTTCTCCCCTCCTTTGTGCTGAAGGTACTCGGCACCGCTTTGGTTTTGTTCTCACGTGTTTGTTTTCGAGACCCCCAAATAGCTGCATAGTTTGCGACGTGCTCAGTTGCATGCGCCGGGCACAGCTCGGTGGCACTGCTGCACACATAGCTTGGTGTGTGAGCAGTTATCGAAGGCGAATAACTCCTCTGATGGTTACAAAAAGGGGCATGGTGGGTTTGGATGGCTTGGTTTGATCTAAACATACGTGGGCTTTGTGCAAGGGCTGCTGTGACAGCCTCCCGTGGGGGCATTAGTGCTGTGTCCATGCAGGGGCGTAAATAAGAGTGCTGGCAGGAGGTGCTCAGTTCTTCTTCCCCGTGTTCTGTGTCGGGAATATGACCTAACTGCTCTGTCCATTGCCCAGTTGGAATTAAGATAAAGCAAGTCTGGTGCTTGAGCAAGGTAACAGCCAGCCAGAAACGGTGCCTCTCATTCCATAGACAGCATCTGCTTCACCCCGGTCCTCCCTGCTGGCACTGCAGAATGGTGCATGGGATGCTCTCGTGCTGCAGTTCTGCAGAGGCCCTGAGGAAGAGGACACGCGTGTTTGCTGGCAGCTGTCATGGCCAGGTGTAGTTGTGAAGCCAGAGGTGAGATGTGCCTTGAACCACTCTTAGGTAGTTCTTTAGATACATATGCACATGTTGGAATGTGCCCATCGCGTTTAAAAAGTCAAAAAACCCCTCACTAGATCCTGGAAAGAATAGACTTCAATTGATTTATTTCTTCCCCTCAGGGGGGTTATAGGAGTCATTGAACCAGAACCTAAACCTCAGCTTACACAGAATGCATTTGTACCACTTAGTGCTGGAAGATGAAATCAGTGCTAATGTGAGCCGGAGCAGTGCTGCTGTGAGCACACCCTGCTGCAGCACTGCCCCGATTCCTCCCTTGCTATCTGGGGAGAGCAGAATGTTTAGAAATAGTCCTTGCAATCCAGTGGCTGACAGCGGTATTTGCAAGATAATTGCGGCTGTGTTTGCTGCTCTTTTGCAGAGTTATGAGCAGCTTACCGTAATGCTTCCAGCCAGCCTCTGCTGCTCCGTGGGAAGCTGTGTACTTGGCTGTCTGGTCTGGAGAACAAATGTCTGTGCAAACAGATGTAGCGCTGCAAGTACCCTCAGTCCTTTGCCTATGGACCTCTGGTTGGGCATCTCTTGTCTAAGGCCAGTAAAGACAAATGGGCAGCACCTTGCTGAGATACCATGGCTCCAAGGCAGGGCAAAAGGGGGGTATGTGCTTTGAATGAAGTTACCTCTTGCAGTTCACACTATTATTCGCATAAGGGCAAGGTGTTTCTTGCTCTTAGGGTCTCAGCTGTAGTTAAGGTTCTGCAGGCCAAATCACTCTTGCTGTATCAGTTCCACGACTCCTCTGCAATAGTTTTCTGCCCCTACACATCTGTCCAATCTTATTTCATTTTGGTTAGCATCGCAGCCAGCGATGTGTGAACAAGCAGCTTCCATTAGTATGGGTTGTGATGACATACTATGAAACAGCAGCCCGTAAATGGCGCTTTGTTGCCCTGTTGTTATGATGCAAGCTGTTGTTATCCATCAGGGACAAAGAGGAAGTTTGCTCAGATTCTAACAGCATAAGCACCAAGCTTGTAAAGACTGCAAGAAGGGAGATGGTCAGTTACCTGTGGGTTACCCAGTAGGTGAAGCTTTTGTGAGTGGTGCCGGTCTCTGTTTAATCTGATGTAGGTGTGTTTTATTCTTCTATCTTCTTTTGCAGTGGAATCCAGAGGTCTCTTATCTTGTTGTTTGCAGTATCGCTGACAGGGAAGAAGTGTTTGCTTTTGCAGCTCAGCTGCTGGGATGTCACTTGTGTGCTGAGTCACCGTAATGCAGGTGGTTCAAAACGTGCATATTTAGTATATTAAAATGCTCTATGGAAATGCTCACTTCCTAGACCTACTCAGTCTCTTGAGAATCCTGTCTCGGGACTTGGAACAAAAACAAAGTGCCTTTCTACAAAGGTGTAATTCCCATCGCCTGTGTGGCCAAGCCCAGTTTGGTCCTAAGTTGTCTGCTGCGAGAGCAGCTCCAGTTGGTCTGATCGGTTGTGTCTCCCTGCCTGAGTGAATCTATGGCTTTGTCCATCTGACCTGGAACTCAGCTCCTGGGGCTTTTTTATATTAAATGCATACATACAGAGTTAGCACTGAGAAGATACAGTTGGATTCCATGCTTCCTTTCAGATAAAGGTGTTACACAAACAATGACTTGCAAGGATCACAGCTGTAATGGTGAAATAGATACCGTGGTTTCTGCCATCCCCACGTACACAGCCTTAAAATGTGACTGGAATCAAGGCCTGCTTTCTCTTTAGGCACCTTTTAAGTAAGAAAATGGATGGGATCATTTAAATTACTGTTACATCATTATTAATTTTCAGTTATTAAAAGTGCCCACAGTCCTGTTGTGGAAGGATGACAAAGAACGTCCTGAGCATGCAGTTGTAATGACTTTCTGGACATGACATATCAGCTGGCCTGCTAGAATTGAGCAGCAAACACAGGATTTCAAATGCCTGATCTACCACAAATGAATTAGAACTATTTAGCACCTGATTATGTATCTTACAGCCAGGTAGTCCTTAACTGATGATATGCTTTTGATGCGTTCAGTTGTGCCTGTCGGATAATGAAAGCTGTTGTAGGTGCTGGTGGTTAGCTTGGTACCACTGGCAGTGTTCAGAGTAGCTCTTCCTTTTCTTCCTAGTGTTTTCCTGCCTTCATAATTCACAGGGATCCTCTAAAATACTGCTTTACGAGCACTGAACTGGCTCTTAATTCACTGAAACCCTCTGCTGTTTAAATGCACTGACCTGAATCTTTGGGAGGAGCAAGGGTGCTGCAGTGGCTGTGAGTAGCTTCATTTGCTATGGGGAGCTGTATCTGCCTAGGAGGGTTAGGCAGTGGGCAGGCAGCAAACAGGAGAGCAGATGCATTTATCTGCAAGGGAATATTTATCTGCAAGCAAAAGCAAGCAGGCTGCTGAGGGAAGAGGGAAGTAGAGCAAAGGAGAAGTGCAGGCAATGTGAAGGAAAGAGATCAGAAAACAGATGTGAAAACTCTCCTTTTTTTTTCTCCTTCTGTGCCTGTTAAACCCTGTCAGTCTTGAATACACCTATATAAAAGTACGTAACTTTGTGTAACTTCCTTTTCACAGTGAATCCACTTGGAACACTGTGAGGACTTCTTTATTATTATATTACTTCATTTCATTTAGGTATATTAGGATATTAGAATATCCTCTCTGCAATAATAGGTAAGTAGGGATTTCTGCTGCTCTTATGGAGGCTCACGAGAGATCTCCAATCGTAGCTGATGTCATTAGCGTTAAAGCTGTGTCTAAAAGCTCTTTAAAGGCAATCACTCCAGGTGGATGTAAGCAGTTTGTTTAGCAGCTAGCAAAGGGACTTGGTAGTTGCCCACCCACAGAAACTGTGTGTTGAAATAGTCTTTACATCCAAAATGTGACTGCTGTGTGTTCTGTTGGGGAGTTTTACTGAGAGCACAAATATTTCAGTGCCCAGCTCTGAAACATAATGAGCATTCCAAACTTTCCAGTCTCTGGCTTCTTTGTGTCTGGACAGCAAGGAACCAGCAGCAGTGCATGGCTGCTTGCTGCACAGTGCGGGTGGGATTGGGATGCTCCTGTGTCCTTTATGTAGGAGGTGCCAGGTCTAAAGAAAGGTCACTGAGCAAAGAAGCTTGGTAAGCACGACGCAATAAACAGATTAATAACTAATGCCAGGTAGAGGAGGGCAGTGATTGGAGTCACGTTAAACCTTGCAGAGAGCGGGGAGTGTGTGAACTGGGAAGCATTGCCTTCACAGTGCCTTTTTTGTACAAGTCATATCGCAGCAAAAGAGATAGCTGGGAAAAAGGCTTCCTTATTTAAAGAGAAAACAAGGCGAAGTTGTCATGCTGAATGCAGAGCTTTTTCGCTTTGCTTTGGGAAGGTGAGAAAGAACTGTGGCACAGGAGAAATTGAAGAGAGCAGCGTATAACTGAGAATAGAGTATCTACCATGACTCTAGCTGAAATTATGTTTTCCCTTAGGGAAACATATACAGAGGTCAGCCCACAAACACACCAGCAGCCTTCCTGGTGCCTTGCTGGGGCTGCATGAGCGTGGTAGTGTGTCCTTGAGATTGCTTCAGCCGTATCTTTTTAGATTTCCTTGTAGGAAATAAGTAGTGTTTTGTTAAATACGGGGATTTTTGTCGTGTTTCCAGTTCTTAATCTGAGCACGGATCTTTTAAGGATAAGTTTAAACTTACATTCTTGCTAATGTGTCTCAAGCATGTGTTTGTTTTCTTCTAGAGCTGCAAAGGAGTGCTTGTGTCAAGCAGTTTTCCAGTGGGACCAGTATTTGTGATGAACCAAAGAAGTCATCTTAAGCTGCCTTGAGCATTGGCAAGAAACAAACAGATTGTAGCAGAGAAATAGTGCAGAAATGGACTTAAATACTGCAGTGACAAACGTTGTGGGGGAGAAAGCACACAGAGGACATAAAATAGATATCCCATGTAGGGAATAAATATAAAAGGGAAGCCTGCAGGTAGAATAAGGGCAGGGCATCCAGCAGCTCTCTGGCCTGCTGAGGCTGAGAGACAGCAGTGCTGTTTTTGGGCCATCTCTGAGCTTCCTTCCATCTGCTGGCTGCCCAGACAGGACACAGAGCCATCTGCCTGCCAGCTGCTGCTGGGGGAGCCATGTCCCTGCAGCCCCAGGTGGGATGGAATTGGGGACAGGAGCAGAGCTTGGAGAGGGGACTGCTCTGCCCCTGTTTAACTGAGGGATTGCGTCCCAGTGCTGAAGAGCAGTAGTGTAAAAGCAGAACCCGGTTGTGTTAACTGCTCGGTGTATGCTTCTGTGTCTGTCTGTCTTAACCTGTGTTAATTAATGAGCGGAAATCAGCTTAAAGGGAAATGCACAGAAATCTCAGCCTTCAATCCAAACTTCCTGCGTTCCTGAAAGCTTGTGGGGAAACCATGAGGGGAACTGGGATCTGAGGAGTGGTACTGAACAGGAGGTAGGAAAAGAGGGTTGGAACTCAGTGATCTTTAATGTCCCTGCCAACCTAAGCCATTCTATGGCAAAAGTCCCTGCGGGACAGCAGTGGCATCTTGCAGATTGACACAGCCCACCTTAAAACCAGAGATGTTTGCTTGTAAGTCTGTGTTCATTCTACTCTGCGCCTTGCTTAGTGCCTTCTTGGTGCCTGCTTTAAACATTTGGATTCATGTTTAGACTTACAATGCTGCTTTAAGGAGATCTGTGTGAATGCAGAGGTGGCGTGGGCACCAGCGAGGCGTGCTAAGAACAGCAGCAACCCGTGTGGCCTTCAGAGCTGCAGCAGCAGCCAGGAGTGTTAACCCGGTGCAAGGATAGGAATAGAAACCAAGCTGTATTTTTAGCAGCAGTCTCCTCAGGGCATATTGGAAGCCTCATCAGTGAGGGAAGTGGCACTGTGCTGCCAGTGGGGCTGCAGGGTGGGCAGGGAGCTGCACACCTGGCCCATGGCCCTGGCTAGCACCCGGTCTGGGTACTATGCTTGCATTCTGTCATACACGATGCTGTCCTGCATAATAAACACTGCAGCCGACACTCAGAATGCTTTGGCTGAGTATTTCTAGACTGTCTTTTTTTTCCTCCTTTTGTGTCCTTTGCAAGCTGTACTGTTTCTGTAACCCACTTTCCTGTTCTATAGAATCTCCAGTCATTTCTGCAACCTGAATGATATTTTTAAGTTGAACTGATCGCCGTGTGGATATGACACGTTATTAAAAGGTGCCCTTCTAATCATAAATATCATTCACGTGTTTGCATTTCATTATTTTTTTAATTAATAAACTTAATCCCATATAAAAATCCATAATCCACGACGGCTGCTTTGTTCATTAAGATTTCTGTGAATCAAATACTGCTGCAGATGAGGCGAGATGGATTTTATACCTCTTTAAATTACAACGTGCTCCCTCCTGTAACTTTCATACAGAAATTTGCGTGCTTAAAGTTTCAGGGAGTACAATGAAATCCCTGTGTTGGTCCTTACTAGGTCTTGGTTGCTAGAAACAGCCCCAGGGATGCATTGGGTGCAATTGAGGAAGACTTTAGTTTGGGGCTGCAATGGAAATTGAATTCAAGACATGGCAACAGCTGCAGGTGACAATTCAGAGTTGCTGAATAAGCATTGTAATCAGCATTTATCGCTGACATCACATGGGATTAAACACTTGGAGGTGATTGTTCTTGGCCGTGACCTTAGGAGGGATTATTACTGTGGCTGAGCAAGTTGTCATGGCAATATATGAAGGGAAAGAGGCTCTTCCTTCCTCCTTTGCTGTCTGTATTCCTCTATTAAAGAAGGAAAGCCTGAGATCCTTGGCAAAGTTTTGATTTTTATTTCTAACTTCTAAAATAACACCAAATTCTGCTATTCGTTCTTCATGTTCCAGTTTAAATTATGGTTACTTCTGTAGATTCTGTGATGCCAACACGTCACTGGACTCATAGAATGGCTCTGGTTGGAAGGGACCTCAGGGATCATCAGGCTCCAGCCCTGTGGCCCCAGCCAACCTGGCCTCAATACCTCCAGGGATGGGGCATCCACAGCCTCTCTAGGCAGCCTGTTCCACCACCTCACTACCCTCTCAATGAAAAACTTGCCCCTGACATCTAATGTAAATCTCCCCTCTTCTAGTTTAAACCATCCCCCGTTGTCCTATCGCTATCTACCCTATCGCTGTCTGCTCTTTTACTGGTGTAAGGGCTTTCTCTGCAGCATTTCACCTTCATACCCGGAACGAGGACAACATGAAAGCCAGATACTGAAATAAAGCAAATCTGTGAAAAGCGATACAGCAAAAAGTTGCTCTGACTTCCAAATGGCTTTCGTTATGTAGTGAAACTGATAGGCCTGGCATTTCATTTCTGTGTGATTAACTGGGAGCCGTAGCCCTGCAGTTCTCTGTGTGCACCTTGGTATCATTGCAGTAAGGTGAATTGGTCTCTCCGCAATTACTCAAATGATAGTTTTGGAGTCTTAATTGATAATGAAAACTTCTTTTTGAGGACCCCATTTCAGTTGTACGCTGTAAGCACTCCCTTATAGCTTACTCTATACCACTAACCCTCTTTCTGTTCTGCGCCATGAAATAATGAAAGATGCTCAGAAACTTCTCCTTGCTTGGGTCTCATCAGAGTATTACTCCAGCAGTGCCAACAGTCTGTCATATATTTGCTCCAGCCAGCTAATATATGAGCAATAGGAAAGAATTTTTATTGTCAGACTCGTCACTCTGCTAAATATTTTTCCCTGATAAAAAATCACTATTAAATAAGTTCTTTTTTTTTTTCTTGAAGCTGTTTTTCCTACACGTTATAAAGCAATAAGCTTTTGTCTCTGCTGATCTTGCAAATAAAAGCCATGCTATCTCCAAAGTCTCTTTGGGAAGGTTAAGGGATGAGCAGTCTTAATTTAGTTATTTAATAAAATGATCCGCAACCTCAAGTTGGATTTGATGCATTTATTTTATGTATGTAATGAGTCTTGGTTTTAGAGATTGCGTTAATATGGAATGTTTCTTTCCTGCAGTTGCTGCAGCCCAAGCCATAGCAGATGAAAGAAGAAGCCAAAGTGGTATCAGCCCTGTTGCAGTCCAGACCTCAATAAACATAAAGACAGCAACTAAACCAGGTATAACTATTGGTCGTTGTTCTTAACAAAGTATTGGGCTCATAGAGAGAGTTACTGGGGGGGGTGGGGGGAAAGGGCAGGAACACAAAACTTACTTTAAAGAAGTTTGATGCTGTTTACTTGGGAGATCAGAGCTGGAATGTCCCTTGTTAGATGGGTCACAGTCATTGAAGGTACGGTTCTGGTGACAGCTTTTGGTTCATGGCTCTCAGAGTTCAACTGATGACATTGCTTATCATTCCAGCAGGGTTTCACAATGAAGATGAACGCGTTCTTGGTGTTTTGGGATGCTTACCAGTTCACTTCTGGCTCAAATTCAAGTGTAACTGCAAAGACTGGGGCAGTCTTAGTTCCGCTTAGCCTGCAAAGCAGCTGTCCTGCAGCACTTGGAATTTGGCGTGATGCCCAGATAGAATTTTCCTAGATTCCTGTATTTCTTGATAGTAGGAATTAATACGTTTAAGAGTGAGGATCAGAGCTGAATCTGGAATAAGTATACGTTCTCACAGCACTTCTGATGTCTGTTCTGGCCTTCTATTGACTGTACGTGGTAGCCTTTTGATCTGCTGCACACTTTCTGCTGTGCTTATTAAAAACATAGGAGTAAGGGAATGGAAACAGGGAAAAGGAGACTATTCAGCTTCTTGTGAATTTTCCATTTGAGCACTTTGATCTCTGCATAAAGCATGCAGTGCTTTTCTAGTGAGTATCCCTGAGAATGCTCCATAAACCTTTCAGTAGGAAAGGCTCAGAATGCTTTACATTGATTTCAGCGTTCAGAATTACTGACAATTACATGTCTTCAATTTTTCTTTGGACAGTGATAGATGGCTCCACTCTAAGAACAGAAGAAAGGCAAAGACTGGCCAGGGAGCGCAGAGAGGAACGGGAAAAGCAAAATGGTATTTTCATGTACAACCTTACATACGGTTTCTGAAAATCTTTGTGATAAAGTTATAGTTTCTTCTCTTACTCTTTTTTCAGTCTCCTTTTTTTCCCCAGCTTGCCATTGTTCCCCAGGTTTACCATTGGTGAACCTGAAAGGATCTAAGAAACTGAGACTTTGAGTATAAAACTCTCACCCAGTTTTATACTGCTTTTGATGTGAATCTCAGTTTATATACATGCAGCAAGAAATAAAAGATTCCCAGCAAGGCCTGCAGTTCATACTCTCAGTCTCCCAGCTGCTGAGGAGCATTCTTTTTCCTGGCCTACATTTCTTTGTTGCTTAACATATGAGCTAAGACATATAGGAGTGGGAACAGAGAGAAAACAGAACCAGGACATATGTAAATTTAGAAGTAGTTTGGGAGCCTTGTATGTAGATAGTACGGATGCATTGTTAATATAATTATCTTGTTTCTTGCCTCATTTCATCTGTCTAGCCAAAGCAAGTCCCTTTGCTTTTTGTCCAAGGAGCTGAAGCTTCCTGCTAAACTACACAGCTGTACCTAGGTGAAGGCCGTGGAGAATAGCAATATTATTATGACCCCAGATGTGATAGACCTGCTGAGTTTTCCTATCTTGTCACTCACTGCTTTACATCTTTTTGTCATATCTTATTAGAAAAAGAGAACTGCAAAATACGAAATTCTACCCTTTGATACTCAATTATTACTTATTAAGATTTCACTATTACGATGGTAAGAAAGGTGTGTGTGTCTGTAATACGGGTTATGTACATATCCTGACTTTGCTGTCTGGACTGTGAAGTTTGATGGCAGAAAGAGTTCGAATTCATTGCCATCCTGCAGACAGAATTAAGGATATCTCTGACATTGTGTGCAGAGTCATCCAGCCCTGCTAGCTAATCTTGGTGTATGTTTTAACTTTAAGGGAGGGACATGTTGAGGTTCAGTGAGAACTATTGGTGATAGGTGGATGGTTGGACTGGATGATCTTGTAGGTCTTTTCCAATCTTAGTGATTCTGTGAAGGGGTGGTAATTTTTCTTTGTGGTAGTTTTACTTGGTAGCCTTTTGCCCGTAACCTGTGTTGTAATATCTATGAGCTATTAAGTTTGATTTCAATTTGTTTTTTTTTTTCCTTTTCAGCTGCCAAAGAGTCACAAATACTTGAAAAGGAGAGAAAAGCAAAACTCCAGTATGAAAAACAGTTAGAAGAAAGGCAGAGAAAGCTAAAAGAACAGAAGCAGAAAGACGAACAACGGAGGGCAGCTGTAGAAGAAAAGAGAAAACAAAAAATAGAAGAGGAAAAGGTATTATGCTTTTACAGAAGCTCCTACGTTGTGTTCTTACTGTGCTCTGAAGTAATAGAAAGTCATGGGAATGCTGTGTATGTACAGTTATACAGTCAACAGGTAAACAGGTGTTTCATATGAAAGACTATCATGATAGAAAGATAATCTGTGATAAATAGAAGATACTGACTAATGCCAAAGGCTTACTGTAAACTCCACACAGGAGCAATCTCCAGAGAAAGAGATCCTGCCTTAGTGGTGGTCAGCCCTTAAATGAGGTCTGAGAGAGATGGAGCCAACCTCCACCCCTTCCAGTAGCACAGCTGAATTACCCTCACCTGTGCTCCCACAGCTGACTCATTGCTCACCTCAGGTGCTTAATCAGAGGTTCAGGCTGGGATCAACAGTTTCCCATATATGTGTGTGTTACAACATAAAAACCTTTTACACACTGCTACGCTTGGCCATATCCTTCATCTCTGTCCCTGGCCAAGTGTAACTGTACCTGAGGAGCTCTGGACTTTGGGAGCTGTGGTTGCTGTTTGTCTCCTGATTATTTTCACATACACAAAAAAGCATCCCACTCTGTGTTCCTAGATGTGTTGCTTTCTTTCATAGATCCTTTCTGTAAGTTAGTAAGTTAACTTTTCTTCACTCTTGGTTTTGGTTTTTGATTCTGGGAGCCCAGCTGTGGTCTAAGGGGCTCAGCTTCTCCCAAATCTTCTATATAATAATTTGTGACTGCATGTTGTACACAGGTGACATTATCAGCGATCCTTTAACTTTTGCTGCTTCAAGCTGATATTAGTTCTTGTTACTTGATTATGACTTTGGCCTTGCTTTGGTTGTATGTGGACCAGCAGAGCAGTGTTGGAGCTGAGGAGCTCATTGCAGGTTTCACGGAAGCTGAAAATAGAAGTAAATACATCATAATGTGCCTTCCCCTTTGCTGAGTAGGTCTGCTGCTTCATATGAAATGTGATGTAGTTATTAAAGGGTTGATTGCCCGAAGCAGTGTGTCAGAAATAAAAGCATAACACACACATATGCACATGCTTTTATAAACCAGCTGGGAGGACTTGCAGTGGGTCACTGATGGTATAAGCTTGGCTGGGTGTCTTCTGGGAGTCCAGCTGTTGTTACACTGTTCTAGGGATTGGACCTTGTTGGTTTTTTTTAATCTTTTTTGTCTGGCAGTGTTTTACTGGTGTTTCAATATCCGTAATCAGCTTCTGGACGTGTTCAGATTGATTTTCCATTTGAACTTCATGGAATAGTTTACATTGTTGATGAATAAGCAGAAATGTTTGGGGTGGGCCTTGACCACAGCCCAGTGTAGGATTATCTTTTCAAGCACCTGCTTTAAGCATGTAACGTCCATTATGCTTCATGAGGTATGCTTCAAGCCTACAGTACGTTTATTCAGGACATTTAGAGGATGGTGGGTGTGCTTTAAATAGGCACAGTTATAAGCAATGGTAGTACTAGGTGATGAGCTTTTGTTTGGGTTAATTTTGTGTTATACTTGGTCCCTGGAAGATGATGGTCTTGTACACAGTTATACATCTGGCAGGTAAGATGGTTTGACCCATAAACCTCTTTTTTAGATAAAAAGTGAAAACAGATCTTGACATTTGGACTCTGACATTAGAAAATAATCGCTTTTAAATAAGCTACCTGAAGGCAGTCTTTGTCATCAAGATATCATCTACACTTGTAATTCAGCAGACAGAAGGGCAGCAGAAAATACGCAGTCTGACACATTCTTGTTGGATACTTTAGCCAAGTCTCATTTCGTTAATCACCTTCTTTAGATAATGCAAATTACATTGCTGATTACATTGATATCTTGAGTTGATAACTGATTTTCTTTTGTTCATAAAGCGAAACTTATGTTTTTAACTGTGACTTTCAAGAATTACTGCACAGATAACTCATGGAAATATCATCTACAGGTTCCAGAAAGATTACGTAAGGGCTAGGTGGTTTGGCAAGGAAAAGCCTTTTACATTTATCTTTTGTCTGTGTATGGAGCGTATCCTTCCTTCTAAGCTTACTTTGGGTTTCACAGTGACTGTCTGTTGTGAATTGATGTTGAAAGAAGGTGAAAGTCTTAGATCCTCAGGAGGGGGAATCTTTGATAATGAGTCCCTTTGGCATCTTACTGTAATGCATCAGCAGTAAATGCTGCCTCAAAAGATCGCTTGGGATGTGACTATTCCAGTGCAGAAATCTGTTGTTGACACAGGTATAGAAAGCTGGCTGTTGATGGAGAATAAATGGTCCAGCATGGTTGCAGTCCAGCTTTATGCACAAGAGCTGAAATTCCCACACTAGCACTTATTGTGCTAGAGGCAGGAGAGCTGTGCTTGGTACTCTGTCCTGTCAGCAGTGATCGCTGTGGGCTGCAGCTGATCGGTGTTTTATGCAGTTTTCCCTTCACATCTTGCTATTTCTGGCTTTGCTGTATTTGCATTAAAGTCAATATCTGTTGGGTCAGTGTTTTGTGTTGTTTTCTGAAAATACCAATAACCTCATGCTTAGAGCTGGTATTTTATGCTGGACAATTTTCAGCACCTCCTAGAATGAGCTGCAGGATGTAAATTTAAAGAATAAGCAATTCTTTTTGTTCAGTTTGGACTGCATCCTTATTTAGAAAGTAAGTAGCGCTCTTTACTGAATAGGAAATCTGGTGGCTATTTTAAGTAAAGAGCAGAATAGATTATCTGTGCTTTAGCTCAACCTAATCATGTTCACAGTTTTGAAACCATTAATTGCCATTAACTTTGTTTGTGTGATAGTTTTTGCAACAACAACAAAACAACAACAACAGATTGTAGATCTTGCTGAGGAAAGAAAAACCGTGTGCGTTTTGTTCTTCTGGCATACCTGTGCTTTATATTTACATAGCTTCATAGAGGTGTTGTTTATGAACAGGAGAGACATGAAGCAGCTCTGCATCGTACATTGGAACGGAGTCAGCGACTGGAAACACGGCAGAAGAGATGGTCATGGGGAGGATCTGTAACTCCAGATTCAGAGAGCAAGACAGGTAAGTAGCACCTTTCCTAGCATAGCTAGTTGCAGAATATTATGGGTGTAGGGCAGGTGTAGTGCTGGTTGTAGAGACCTGAGGATCCTTTCCTGTCTTGGATTTTATAACAGGATCCATGGATAGGTTCCTATTTGTACTTATCCTGAAATACTGCTGAGATGTGGAGCTAGTTTTGACTTTGGGAACAGCTAAATGGAAATTGTATGGGAAATATATACCTGGCAGCATTGCATTGGTAGACCCCAAACATCAGATAAAGGGATTGTAATATATAATCTAAAAATAATTCCAAGTTCTTCATTTGCAATATGTATAATGGTGTGCTAAGTGTGATGATTAACGTGACCCCAAACAGTCATTCTGTTGTATTCCATCTAAAACGTTTTGAACACGATGTTGGCCATTACAGAATGCCATCTGATTGAATGACCAGTAATGGGCAGGGAGGTGCAGTGGGCAGTGTCTGAGCTTCCTGGAGAACAGGTTCTGTCCTAGGTTAGGTGTGATGCATTTTAACAGTTTCTAATAGAAGCTCAGATGGATGCATGCTTCTCACAAGTGACTGTTTTTGCTTGTAAACATTCTGAAATCAAAGCAGCCAACCTGGATTGCATTGGGAGGGACCCTTTTATGCACTGCCTAGCTGGAAGGCAATAAGTAACTTAAAAATCTGTTATTATCCAGGAATAAAATAAAGCCCAAAACTCTTCAGTTCAGCCTATGTCCTGAATTGCTGCGATTGAATCGTGTGTTTCAGCTTTTGTTTTTGTAGTGTTTTTTTCCTGTCAGCTTGAGTGTTGTGTGTGTGTGTAATATGTTTGAAAGTACTTGCGATAGGAATTGTCATTATGATCCCCAGCTTCCCCATTCTTAGCTGCCTTACGTTGTTTATTTTTATGCCCTGTGACTAAGCTTATGAACCTTCTTCTTCCACAGAGCAACAGACCACAGATGAAGGTGAAACTGGTGGTATTGATTTCCAAGATGTTCTTTTTCTGTTGTCTTACGCTCACTGCAAACCTTTTCAACTTGAGTTCTTGTTTCTCTGAAACTAAAGAGAACCGTCTTCATGTAGAACTTTCCCTGGATCTTGGCCAGCTGTACAACGAATATGATCCCTAAGTGGAAAGCAGTCCTCTATGTTTTTAACTATCCCTCCCAGCTAATTAAACTGCAGCTTAAGTCATGGCGTCCTGAGGGAATTTTGAAGGAGAGGATATGAGCATTTGAGGTTTTAAAGATGATGTGGGGAGGAGAGGAGAAATTTGACCATAAATTAACAGAGTTGTTCAGGCTTTCCTTTTAAAATGGGAAAATTTCAGTCCTTCCATTGTTTCCTAATTTTCAAAAGTGGGCATTGGTTTAATTTTTGTTTGTGGGATGTTTCTCTGTTGGTTTTGCTTGTTTTTAACCAGCAATTGAAGTAACCGTTGTAAAATCAGATGATTTTTTGCTAAAACGCTGTGAAAGGGAATGGGTCCTCTGTGAAGTTTCTTCCTCCATGAAGGGTTTTGCAGGCCAGATACATCCTGTTGTCTAAACATAAGTCTGTATATTATGTGTATTTTCTTGATATTCCTACGTTTGCCAGTGTACAGACTGAGCCACTCATAGAAACCCTTTGGAACAGTAATGTATTTGTGAAGACTGCATGTTTAATATGCAGTTATTTCATGTAGCTAGTTGAAGGCAACAGCTCTCAGCTGAGAGCCAGCCAAATCTGAGTCCTGAAAATCTGTGCATGCTCACAGCATTACTAATTCAACACAGCTGTCTCATAATGCTGACAATATGAGGCTTGAAAATGCAATGAAAGTCTGAGTGAGTATGATTTAACTACCGTCGCCTATTCTGGCTGCACAGGAGAAGCACGTGCATTTTATTCTCTCATCCCTTTCTCTGCACGGCATGAATCCTTCATTTTCTCCAAAATGAGCCACTTTCACTGTGTTGGTTTACCTGTTAAACATATATTCCTTAGGTACATATGTAAATGCAATTGCTGAATTTCACATTACCAAATGCCATTGAACTTAGAAAGCAGGATATCACATTTATCTTGCCTGTTTAGAAAAGCACTTTTTTTTTCCCCCCTCCTGTATTCTTCTCTATTTTTAATTTTAAAACTGAACTAATTTTAAAGCTGAACTTTGTATCAAACATAAAATAATGCCTTTTGCCCTCTCCTAATTGATGGGAGGAAACAAGTCCTGCCTGTCCTTTGATGGTAGAGGAAGACTTGATCCACAGAGCTGCTGAAGCACATTAAAAAGAGACGGTGCCTTCCAACAAACATGCTCCTAATGTGAGGATAAACACTTAAGCTGTGCCTTTTGCATCGTGAAGTAGAAACAGGAAGGGCATCTATGTTCTATTAGAGGAGACCAATTTGAATGACTTGGCACTGATCTTGAAAAAATTTGACTGTGGACGTTTTTATGCATCCACACTGTTTTAAGCTCATGTTAGTTTTTAGATTGAGGTTGGCCAACATACAGCTGTCTTTGCTGGGCTGGAAAATCATGGCTGGATTCATTCTTTTCATATTTATTCCTGTTTTAGGTTTGCCTTTTGCTTCTTAACTTTCTGGGAGCTTCTTGCTTAATGGTTGTTAAAAATCTACACCGAAAATAACCCCACGCATGTAGGGTGCATAAATCCAGCTAGATTTCTAAGAAAAAGATCTCTTTCACCTTATATTTGTTTAATTGCTGGAAAGAAAACCATTAGTTTTGGATTTGGGGAAAATGACACCATATGAGCCCTTCTGCATTACGTCATTGTGGCTGGGTAATGCACCTGCTCCATCAGCACGTCTGGAGCAGATTTCAGCACGGTGTTTTTCCATCATCATTTGCTGTGGATTTGGGATTAAAGGCTCCATCCCCATTTCTAAAAATGAAGAGCGCCAGGGGGCAGATTTCAAATGTCCTTTATTTCACGTGCTGTGTAAGTTTTTCTTGTCTTTTGTATTGCTGCGGGGGAAAAAGGGATTTTTTAATATAGATAGATAGATAGATAGATAGATAGATAGATAGATAGATAGATAGATAGATAGATAGATAGATAGATAGATAGATAGATTTATATATATAAAATTAGGCATGTCCTTCCATGAACCAGCCACGTCAACAGTAATATGCAGGAATGCTGACTGGCAAAGCAGCATTTGTGGGTGATGGAGGTGATGTGCTCTGGAAATTAAAGCCCGTGTAATTGAACATTCACCAGCCATCAGCCATTCGTTCTGTGTTACGTACAGAATGTGGCTGACTTGGACTGCACCGAACACGCTGCTGATGGCCTGAAGTTTAAAAACTGATGGAAGCCCCAGAGTCAAATGCTACATTAAGGACATTGCTGTCAGTGCTGAGATTAAACGTGCTGGGTGTGGGTCTGCCAGAAGAAGTGGCAAGGCTGTGTAATAGAACATCCTTAATGACAGAGCCCTTATAAATGAGGGAGGTTATGTGATGACTGCTGAGCAAAACTTGACGTTTGGGCACACCTGGAGACTTGTGCAATTAGAATAGAAATTAGGCTGCTACACACGCTCTTTTCTAAGAGATTCCTGATCCTGGTAGAAACTTGGACTAAGAGGCAGAGAATCTGGTTTTATCACTCCTTATTTTATGCACCCCGTATAGGCAGTGTCCTTGCTCAGTGAAGCTCTGTGAGAAGCCAGGGGTGAGAGCTGCCCTCTCTCATAGTGCTGTATTTAAGATCCTGCATTTCACAGCTCATTACCCAGTTACCAATTCTTTCTTTGGCTTTGTTGCCTCAGTTAGTTGTTCCCTTCCAGTAAATAATAACAGCTCTTTAGTACCACATGGAATGATGCTGTGTGCTTCTTCCAGTTGTAAGTTCTAAAGACCTTAGACATTTCATGCTAAAGAAACTTTCCTGGAGAAAAGTAAACTCAAGTCTCAGCATGAATAAGACTTTACCAAATAGTTTTTTTCAGTAAAGTCTTGAATTGGGCTATTTTTTTTTAATCTGAATGGTCAGATACGGACTGTTTAAGTCTCCTAGCAGCTGTTTCATCCTTTCTCTGCTAAGCAGTGCAGTCCACCTTCAGAAGTTGTGAACTTGCTGTAGTAGAAATACTTGTCTTAGCTTATTTTTCTCAAGGCAAGCTGTTAAGTTTCTGGGTCTCAGTAGATCAGAGCCCAAAGCTCAGACTTCATGCAAGTTCTGAAGTCCTAATTTAAACTAAGAGACGTCTGTAAATATCTCCATGATGTTAGGAGGCATTTGACTCCCACATGCTTAAATTAAGGTTTGAGCCGGGCTTTTTTTTTCTCCCCCCCTTCTTTCCCTTCTTTTGAAGCAGCCACTAGAGGGGAGTGTTTCTCTTCAAAAACACCCAGCTGTAAGCATTACAAGTTCCTGATTTGTTGCATATAAAACCTTCAAGGCTTTTTTAGTTATCCAAGTACTCGGGCTTCATTCACTAAATACCATTTTTGTTGCATTGGGAAAATACCATCTAGGCTCAGATTTTAGTTTCTTAACTTGAATGACCAGAGATTCCCCTTTCTCCCTCTTACCTCTTTATTCACTATCTCAAGAGCTTTCCATTTCTTCAGCTTCAACTTCAGAATGTGCTTTTCCCTTCACATGGCTCTATTGCTTTACGAGGGAGCCCTGTATCTCCTGGTGTTTTAGGAAATGTGGCTTGGGTACATGAGCCACAAGTACAATCAGAGGCAGGGATATCCATAGGGACCCTGTGCTCTTGCTGTAAGGAGCTGCTATAGCTTGCTAGCCAAGGGGAAAAGAAGCTGCCTCTGGTGAGTAGTGCTGCTTTTTCCTTTGGCATTACTAATGCACTAATGAGTTCACATTAATCATCTCTGCAGTTCAGTATGCCAGCAAAATCAATTCTTTCTGCTAGATGTATAGAATTTCTCATGTTATGCTGCTCCTCATTGCTTTATGTGCATTGCTGTTTTCTACATAGTGAGTTTCCATAGCAATAGGTGTATGCTTTCCCAAGGTTTTCATGCTCTGGAGTAGTTTGAAGTTAAAAAGCGGGTCTTTATCAAGCTAGTGGTGAACCTGATGTTTTTGCAGTATGAGATATGATATTATGCATGTCTGTGTATGTGCTTGTATGCACAAATAAATTAGTGCTTCCCTGTACAGTTGTTTCAGAAGAGTTGGGAGGCTGCGAGGAAACATGGGCTTAAGGAATAGCTTTTTCAGAAATAAGGAGGTTCTTAAAATGAAGCAGCTCTTGAGGAGTGATTGGAAATAAGAATGCTTTCTTGGCTTTCTTCAGGACTTGCTTTCATCCTTCCAGAAGCATTTGTTTTGGTTTGGTTTTGTTAACTAGCGAATGAGTAGCTGCTCTGACAGAACCTGAGTGGGAGTTAGGAAGGAAGAAATCACTGTTGTTCAGGGTGTGATGTTCCTTTCCCCGTCTTGCAGTCTGGTAACAGCACCCAGCCTCAGCAGTCGTTTTGTCTGTATGTGATAGGAGCACAGGGCTTGAAGTCTCTTTGTTTGCATACACGTGTTTAAAACTTCGGCTTTCTTCCGCTAAAACTCAGTGCCTTTTCTGTACGTGTTACTTCTGATGCTAATTGTATCAAGAACCTTCAATGGAAGAAAAAACCAAACACCTCTGTTTCTCATTAACCAAAAAGCTGAAGTACCCTTCAGGATATAATACTTCCCAGTCTGCCTCAGGAAAGCATGGGAGGTTCTTCCTTAGGTGTGAAGATGAATTCTAAAGTAACCACTTCTTTACGCAGCCAGCAAGCGGTCCACCTCCACAGCAAACCTCAAACCGACAGAAGCTGCCATGAATAAACGTTTGTCATCGTCTGCAGCACTTTTAAATGCTTCTGATCGAAGTAAGTGTTTGGGTTTCTGTTGGTAGCAGGTGTGTGCCTACCTGTTACCAGGGAGGAGACGGGAGGAGGAATGATGCTCCTCTTCCTCCCTTGCTCTGTAACTCAGTTCCTGTTTTCATCTCAAATGCATTTTAATGCGATTTTTTAATCCAGCCTTGACTGTTCAGGGGTTTCACCCAGTTGATGTGATCTCTGTTTAGAGGAGAAGAGTGACGGTAAAGATTGCTGCTCTTTGTTGTTTCGTTGTTTCATTATTTCTGTAATCACGTTACTAAAGTCCAATCTTGGTGAACGATTGATTTCCGAATCATTTCACATACATGGAGAGGGTTGCATGCTTTAAATTACATCCTCAATTCTCAGCAAACTGAAAACAGTACAGAGAACAGCTTGACTTGTTCTATTAGACAGCTCCACCCATTGGACTGCCTGTGTGGAGGGAAACAGTCACATTTGCTTTGGGATCTTTCTTTTGTGCAGGTCCTGCACTCTGTAAACACGTGCTTTCTTTTTAATCTTAAGACTTTTGTTTGAACCAAATAGGAAAGAACGCATGAAATGGGATTTTTTGGGGTGTGGGAGTAGGTTGGTTTGTTGTGACCTGCAGCTGTAGTGTGGTTATAGCCAGGTGGGTGTACCTCACTGTGCCAATACCAAGGAACTGAAGTAGATGACGAGCGCTGTTCCTTTGGTTTTATTTTCTTAAGGATCTCTGAGCGTGTTTGCATTCTAAGAGGTCTGCAACAATCTCCGTGGATTCCAGTTTCATTGGACAAAGCTTACTGTGGAGATGCAAGCTGGCTATGCTAGAAAAGCCCTTACTAAGGGTACCAGGGGCACAGCTGGCAGTATTTTTGCAGATCCAGGTTGTAAGGTGATGCAGCAGAAAAACTTGCATTTGTGCATTCTTTGTCTGGTGGGGAAACTGGTAGATATATATCCATAGTGACACAGCTGCAGGGGCTGCCTCTGAGTCACTGGGGACTGCTTGCAATCTGAAATGATTTTAGTATGTAATGTCTGCAGGGTTCAGCACTGGGTATGAGTCAGAAGCAGCCCTAGAGTACAAATTAAGCACCTAACAAAGGAAGCTAGTAATTATCAGTTAAATGGAATTGCTTTCAAACTTACTTGTCTACCTTGAGATCCTTTTTGAATCTTTGTTTGCTTTGGAGAGAAAAAAATAATAATAATCTCAAGTGGTTTGAAAGGGAAGAAAATTGGGGAGAACTTCTGAGCTCTTCGATCAGCTGGGCATAGCGGGTGACAGGCTGACAGATTGAGATCACAGCAGTTCTGTGCTCTTGGTCTGGTGCTCTGAGAGAGAAATGTTTGTTGAATGATGACCAAATTCAAATAACAGAGGAAAATGTAGCTGCAAAATTGACCAGATTGCTTCTGCCACGTGTATGGGAAGGTGGAGGGGTGGAATGCAGAAATGAGAGACAAGCTTGCCCCTGGATCAGAGGAGGATTTCCTCACTTGTGTGCTGTGTATGTGCTGAGCTGAGCACTTTGTTTCTCATTCTTACACCAAATATGAGCAGCAGCTTTTTTTTCTCAATTATTTATTCACAGAGGCATACAAGGATGGCCTTAATAAGTGAGACATGAAGTCCGTATGATTGGCATCCCGTCTCTATGATAAGCAATGTACAAGAGTAAAAAGAAATAATGCTTAGATGGAGTAATTCTTCCCTGATCCAGTTTTTCCGCTTCTGAAGAATCTATAGTACGAAGTGACTTAATTGTACTTCTGTACCTTAGGGTGCTGGGGCTGGTGTTGGAGGGGACTCCTCATCTTTCTAATAACATTAATCAGTGCACTTTCACTTCCAGGTACCACAAAGCGAAGCGCCTCATTAAACAGACTGAATAACAAAGTCCCTCTGCAGTCTCAGCAGTCAGCAGTCAAAGGTTCACAGGTGGAACAGAAAGGTGCTAGAAATGACTTGGTCTGGAGAATTGGGAGGCATAGATGGGATATTTGAACTTGACTTTAAGCCGTGCCCCAGTTTCACTGTACCTGTTTTTACTCCTGCTTTCGTTGCTGCAATGCACTGTGGCATAACAACAGTTATGAGCGTTCCAGTGCCAGATACTGGGTCACCTCCTATAAATCATTATTTCTCTTAAAAGTGGAGGGGGGGGCGGAGGGGAGGATAAGAATAGACAAATGGTAGCCAAGCCATTTAGCCTATGAGAAGCTACTTCTTCATAATGATAGATCGGTGTTTGTGGTTGATTTTTTGGCAAAAGCAAAGCATGGGAATGGCGGCTTAGAAAATTATATATGTAAGCATGTTGTTAATGTTCCTTACGCTTGGTCTCTAGGAGGAGCAGAAAAGAAGAGGAGCACATCTTTGAATAGAATGAGTAGTAAACCCCCTTCTTCTCCTGATCTAGAAAAAGTGAAAAAGGAAGAAAAAACAGGTGGTTGTCTCGTAAAGCTGAATACTTCTTTTAAAACCCTTTCCCAGTAAAGTTTGGGTAGGACTGATTTCACTGGTTTCCTTTGGTTCTGAAACCTCCAGAACTTTTTAAGGGCTTTTTGGTTGCCCAGCGATAAGGATAAAATAGTAAAGATAGAATTTCTTCCTTTGGACAAAAAAAAATACATATATATCCTGTAAAAAAGGACATTATTTTGTTGGATTGGGCTCTAAGGTTGTAAAACGTCTCTCTGCTGAGAAAAGAGATGTGTATTTGGAAGCTGGTAGGATCCAGCTATAGCAAATGTCAGTGGTGTGTTCACTTGGTTAAATCTTAATTCTGCTTTTTAAGTTCCCTTTCATGGTTCAGTTTAACAGCATCTTCTCTGGTCCTGCTGCTGGTTAAACTCTGCATGTGAGTGATGGAGGAAACCTGTTACCACTTCACTCTCTGTTTTCTCACTGTTACAATTTCTCTTTTCTAGTACCTCATCCTAATGCAGAAGACTAGAAACTTCTCTAACACCGTTTTTCCTTTTGAGTTAACAGTTCTGAAACTTTCCTTTTTAGCAGCTGTTGCCAGCAGTGGAAACTTTCATTCTGTTTCAGAATCTTTCCTGTATGGGAAAATGCTGGGTGCTGTGTGAGTTTGTGAGAGCATTGCCTGGTGATAATCATTGGCTTTGCATTGCACACCTTTGTATCATATCAGAACAGCTTTCCTGCAATCCAGAGTGTATATAGCTCTGAAGAGCCGGTCAAAAACTAAATGTATTTTAACTGACTTCAGCACTCATCCCTTTTATATGCATGTCTTTCTACTCATTAATCTAATCGGTATTAAGCAAACCAAGGACAAGTGCAGCATAAGAGATCGCAGCGTTTAACCTTTCTGAGCTTTTAGTTTTGATTTCCTTCTCCATGACTTTGTTGTTTTTCTCCTAAAACTGTTACGGTTTGCAATGATGCTTACAAACCTCCTTTGCTTTGTACTGCTTGTCTTTTCCATTTATATGATTTCATGTCAGATCCTTTTTGATTTGTTCCCATCGTTTAGCTCGTCGCTCCCAGGTCAGTCCTCTGGACAGTAGCGTAATCAGTCGCCTCCTCGCCCCCACTCAGGCCTCCTTAGCTAGGAGTAAAAGTGCTGCTACATTGTCGGCTGATGGACAGGATCCCTCAGGTAACAGGAGGGCAGCAAGCCTGAAAGGTTTTTGCAATTGTTCTTCAAGCAAGAACATAACAGTAACTAACTGTGCTACCCATCAGTGTGAATCAGATATCTGATATATGGTTATGTATAATATTACTTATCCAGTGTTTTCTTTGGTCAGTAACAACCAATTCATATGCTGTGTTGCATGTTTGCTTTGCAAAACCAGAGAATAATACTGGCTTTTAAACTATGGTGCCAGTTTGTTTGTTTGGGGTTGTGTTGTTCTTATCTGACTGAGAGATCTGCATTTGGGTGTACACTCAAATGAATCTGAGACAGACCGGTCAGAGAACGGTACCAGGAAATTAAACAAAAGGGGGGGGAAAGAACAGCATCTCAAAGGAGGCTGAAAGAATAAGAGCAAGGCCTGGATTTCTTTAGTGGGAGAAACTTGTACAAACATGGGAAAGGGATGGCCTTACCCTAAATGCTGGGAGCCCTGAGCTGGCTTCACTCGGGCTGGCTGTAGGTGTAGAAGCACACCAGCAGGAGCACATACTGGCTCAGGCAGTTTTACACTGGTCCAAATGGAGCTGGTAAGCTCACACAGTGGCTCAGCTCAGTGCTAGCACAGGAATTTCTACATCATGCTCAGCTGCAAGCCCTGGCTGCATCCCACATGCCTTGTAATCCTTACTGGCGTTGAGAATACCCCAGTAAATATGTATGTGGAACCAGAGCAGTGTCCTTTCTCCTCTCTTACCTTATAACTTGCATTCCCAGTTTTGCTTATTTCCTCTTTAGTAAATTCCTCCATCTTTATTTTTGATCTTATGCCACTTTACTTGATCCTTGTTGGTAACGGTAACATTTCTGCGCTGCTCCCCTAGTATAAAGCTCAGGGGTTTAGTTCCCGGTGGTCACATTTTCGCACACCTATATGTGTGTCGCTTCTGTTTTACCACGAACGTTTCAGTTCATGTCATGTGGGGAAATGCCATCTTTTTCACTGTTGCTGACAGTGTGTGACTTACTCACTATTGCTGACTTAAAGACGGCTTACTGCCTTATCAGTTTACTTAAAAGTACTTCAGCACAAACTAAGCACAAACGGAACACAATTCTCCTTCCACATATGCTTTAAATGTAAAAATAAAATGTATTTTCCATCAATTGACAAAAGTAATTGCTGAGGCCTGTCACAGTTTTTTTCATACTGCAGCTAAGTTGCATCCAGTTTCAGATCTTTACGTGTATGTGCTTTTCCATCTGATTATTTTAGTGGGAAAAGCAATTAGATGGTACATTACTGAAAGAAGCTGTATTATTTGTGAAGGGATTGACAGTTCCCCTATGAAAGCCATTGTGGTTTCACAGTGTACCCTTTTCTCTTGGTACAGTTCTTTTTCTCTGCTTATTTTGATTTGGTAACGTGGATAAAGGGCACAACTGTGTGGTACTATAGGAGTCAGAGAGGCAAAGTAGAATAAAATAATATTGCATAAATGCTTATTTCAAGAGAAAGGTTTGTAAAGTAATGCTTAGAGTCCTCATGTAGTGCTGCTGTGAAGCTCTTAGAAAAGAAGGAAGATTTCCCCATGAGTGTTGGGGGGACATACTTAAAATGTGAACCAGCCACAAAGAACTTGTAAAGGATCATGATAAGCCTTTAACGCTGTTGTGAAGCATTTGTGCTAAGATGCAGCTTGACTGGAATCAAAGTAACGCTGCCGTATTGCAGATTTGGGCGTTGTTTGGAAAAGCATTTTATTTTTATCTACGTCAGATTGCTGCTCTCAGAGTGGTTTTGTTCTTAGTGCTGTTGCTTCCAAAGTACTAATCGTGTGGTGGTGGTGTCCGTGTCCATGACCCATTGCAATGTGCACTTCCTGTGGTGTTTCTCTGTACGGTTTCTAACACACACCATCTTTCTTTTTCTCTTTCTCCCTCTTCCTTTTCTCCTGTTCTTACGCTATGCACTTGGATCTTGTTTTGTCTTGTCAAATTCCTAACTTTTATAGAATCTCACCTCTGTCCTCGTTCAGCTTCAGCCAGTTCCATCAATTCCTCAGTCCCAACTCCTAAAGTGCCCGTGCGCAGTCGTAGCATCGACAGATTGAAGTCCTCTGTACCTTCATCTGATGCAAGCTCACCAGATCCAACCCAGGTTTGTTGAAAAAGGAAAACCCAGAAGAAATGGGTTGGTATTAATTTGGGGGTTTGGAAGATGTGGGGTCCCGGTTCCGCAGATTTCTTCCTTATCGAGCTGCCCTATATCACATGCTTCAGAAATACAGTATTGAATTGGAATTGGAATTTTATGATTCTTGATCCCTCTGGTATTTGAAATGCAAGCTGTTTGCTGCCAGCGGTTCCTAAAGGATAATTTAGATAATATATTGACTTGGTCTGTGTTTTGGAACATAAAGCAGAAGTACACAGTGTTGAAAATTAGTGTGCTTATGGCAGCAGCTACCCTGTCTTTAATGTATCCTGGAGTCAGCATTATCTTCTTTTTATCTGTCTTAGAAATCAGAGACTGAGAAACCATCCCCAGGTTCTGGGCTGCGTCGTCCTTCCTCTCCATCGGTGTCTGCCCGTAGAAGATCACCTTCTCCTGCCAATTTGGTGAAGCGTCCTCCGTCACCATCTGCAGTTAGGTGTGTGTCCTGGCTGGATCTCTTAGCTCCATCGTCTACGTGAGATTTTCAGCATTATCCCTGAAAACTATTTTCTTTCCATCTGCAGACAGAAGACTCGCCCGCCTTCACCTGGCGTATCAAAACAAAGGCCGCCATCTCCTACTCCCATCTCAAAACCGGCACCCATCCAACGCCCACCTCTCACACCAGGTGTTATCAACATTACCAAAAAGAAAACTGAAGCAGAGAGCAAACCAAAGGAGAAGAGCACAGACGGAACAGGACATGAGCAGGGTGCCCCATCAGCCTTGGACAGGGATGCAGTAGCAGCTAGTGCAAAGACCAAAGAAGGTGAGCTCCTTCCTGTGACCGAGGTTCTTATTCCAGATATGTGCAGTGTGTGGTAGAGCTGGTGGCTGCCCCCTGTCAGTCTGGAATCCTTTCCCTGGGACTGTAAGAACAATTCCTATGCACAAAACACAAGGCTGATTCAGCTGCTGAGAGTGTACTTGGTGAAATTAGGCTTTGTAGCTGCAGGTAGCGTTTGTGTGTCCGTGGGACATAAGCAGCTTTTTGGTATTCCGGTGCCTAACGATGGCGTTGTGTTCTGAATGGTTTCTCCTTAAATCATAAGGAAAACAAATAACTGATGTCACGTTTGATAAAATGACCTCAGCTGGAAGGCTTTATAACCATTAAGCAGACGTGTATATGCTGATTTGTGAAGCCTTAAAAAAGAAAGGCATTCCTCACCAATATTATCCTGCTATTGCTCTGCTGACACGGAGAGCTCATTATGTGAATATGCAGATGACCTATTGTCGTGGAAAAAGTAATATTTATAGGGACTGGGAATAACTGATAGCAATCAGAGTACTTTATTTATGGAATGTAACTGACTGACAAGATTGGTTTGTGGGCTTTTTTAATGTTAATTTATAATACTATCTCTGAGGTTCAGATGTCATAACACCAAGCAGGGCATGAGCAGCCATAAATGGTAGGGCTATATAAGAACCTGTTAACCTGGTAACTGGAGCTGTTCTCATCTCCATGTAAATTGGAAAATGATTTGTTGTTAACATGTGATCTTAGTGAAGTAATTAGTGTGAGCCTTCAAGGCCAGGTAAAATGGTGATGCTCTATAGGTACAAAGGCATTAATATTGATGTTATGGAAGAAGACAAATGTAAACATTAACGTTTCCTCTTTATAATCATGAGCGTACGTTCCATTTTATTCAAAGGAAATTTAATGTATATTCTGAAACAGTATTTTTTTTCACTTTTCTTTAGATGCTTCTAATGGGTCTGGAATGAGTCTGTCTTTTAGGACTATGTTATAAAGTTCTGTGGTAACTGGGGAGTATCATTAAGCGTATTGTCTGCAGCATGGCTGGAACAGTGTGGTTGAAATGAATTATTTCAGCATCACTGGGCAGCCCCTTGGTTCATGTGGGTCTCTGTTTGCAGAGATATTTGCTGCTGGTTGATGGGGGCTGATCTAAATCTCAGTGGCAAAAAAGAATCATCATCGTGCGGTGGTAACGTCTTAATGAACTTTAACGTACTGGGTCTTTTTAACAGCAGTTTCTTTCCCACTTTGCAGAGCCAGGTAGCAAAGCAGCAGCAGGGACCACCACAGCTGAAGAAGCTGCTAAAATCTTGGCAGAAAAACGGCGTTTAGCACGGGAGCAGAGGGAGAGGGAAGACCAAGAGAGAATTCAGAGACAGGAAGAGGAAAGGTAACTGCGGGAGAAGGAAGTGATGCTTCCTGCAGTGGGTGTGATTGGTGTGGACATTTCAGCTATGTGTTTTCCCAAGCATTAAGGTTGGGATGGGACAGGTTGCTGTATATGTTGTTAGTCTGTACCTCAGTATACGTGTGATGCACGGTCACAGTGCAAACCACTGCTTTCTTTCCCAATCACCCTTGCTACTTCTTTTTCCAATCTAGAATGTGCTGTTTACACTCTTTGCTTTGTTGCCTTGAAATATTCAGCCTCTGTGTACAAAGCTTTCTTGTGATGAGGTCAGGCAGTGAGTATGTGCAGTCTTGTCCTACTGGTCCTACATCTGGATCAGAAATGTTGCGGCCAAATAATTCAAAGCAGCAAACCAAAAATACCCTGGGTTTACCAGATAGAGGCCGTTACAAGTTACAGCTTTGTTCTGACTTGACTCCAGATGAGGGATTACTTGTCTGTGCTTCTCTGAGCATTACAGTATCAGATTTTGCATGTGTTCTACTCGCAGGTATAAAGCTGGCCTAACCTTAAATGCAGTCTGATGTTTTATCAGAAATATGTCATGCCCATATTGGATGGGATTGGATGTGTGACCATGTGACACCTCCACTATATCGCTGGCACTAAGGCTATAGAAGAAAGTCTTCCCTAAAATGTGACTAGGTTTGTTAGACACTAAAAGTTGCATTTGTATCAGGGATGCAGTGACTGTTATTAAGTTGTTGTCTCATAATACACGTCTCAGTGGAACATTCCATTATTGAAACAACGGGTCTTGGACTTGTCATAATCAGCAAAGAACATCTAGGTGCGCATAGTTTCCTCCAGGCGTTTCTGCATTTCCTTGGGCTGATCTGGATGGTGACATCTGTGAATCCACAGCAGAAACTGTCCGTATGCAGTTACTCTGTGATTGGCTGAAGTAGAAATCCTTGCTTTCCTGGTCTGTCTCACGTGTGTGCACACTTACAAATGCATATTTGTATCTTGGCAACACTAGAATCAGAGAAGAAGAAATGGCCAAGAGAGCAGCTGAAGAAAAAGCACGACGGGAAGAGGAGCTCCGCAAGCAGGAGGAAGAAAAGAGACTCATTTATGAGGAACAACAAAGACAAGCTGAAGAGGAAAGAATCCGCCGAGAACAGGAAGAGCAGGAAAAGCTTGCAGAGCTTCAGCACCAGGTTTGTTTTCACCTGGGATTGGCTGGAGAATGTTGTGAAGCCTTGTCTTAATCTGTGCTTTCTGTTAGCCTTTGGTAGGTTCAAGTATGGGCCAGTAGCACGTTTATGAGTTCTTTGGGGTTTTTTAGCCACCTGGGATGTTATTTTGCACATGTAGAAGTAGCCGTATTGTGACCGTTTAACCAATGCACTGCTGTGAGTTATAAGAAGATGGCTGGTCTGCCTGGAAAGTCATCCAACATCCTCTGTTCCCGCATGAGGAAAAGGAAGATGAGTAGTGCTTCCAAGTCTGCTTTTCTAATTGATGAATAGCCTTCCACAGCTGATAGCTTTGTGCTTTTATAAAGGCATCTTTCTAAGCGAAGAAAACTGTTCTGAAGAAAGTGGACTTTCTTTAAATGAGATTGATTTAGCAAATCAAAGCAGCTTTACAAGTGAGATGGTTTGTGTTTAGAGAGCTGTATCTTACGGATAACACTGACATATGTCTAAACATGTCTTTAAAAGCTTGCTTAAATTTATAACAGTTATGTAGTGTTGACTGTACTTTTCTTTTCAGTCATAGTAAGATTTTCTCATGCAGAAGGAGCAGAAGTTACTCAGAAGAGAGTTCCTTTTAGTAGTAATGCCTGGCTGGCAAAATTTTGACTCTTTTCCTGTTCATACTGTTTTCCTTTTCAAGTGAGTTTTTGAATGGCATAGTAATATAAATCTCACATCAGTAGCTGTATAGTTGACTGCAATAGCTGCAATGTGTGCTTCTATTAAATAGAGATTATAGCAGTTTCTGTCTGCGTTACACCAGAATCTCTATAACGGGTCTGCCTTTAATGCTTGGAGATGAGTTTCTCATTGAATGCTTTTCTGTTTTCTTTATTTTCAGAGGGAAGAAGCTGAAGCAAAAGCTCAAGAAGAGGCTGAAAGACAGCGGCTGGAAAGAGAGAGAATTATGCAGCAAAACAAACAGGAAAGGCTTGAAAGAAAAAAGGTATGCTGTTCTGACAGCAGGGAAGTCCCTTACCCTTAGAACAGGTGCTGAGTGTTAGCACTGAAGTTACCTGAGCATGCGGTCTGTCTCAGATTCATTTAAGCAGAAGTAGCGGTAATTGTTTTAAGTCAGCTGTGACTTGTGAGCTTTAAAAACAGTGAGTGAAGTAGGAAATGTATGAAGTAAGAAAACCGATGATGATTGATGAAAACTTTAACCAGAGGGCTGCAATGCAAAACTCATTGCAAATATTTTCCACTTTTTAACAGAGAATTGAAGAAATAATGAAAAGAACACGAAAAACGGATCAAAATGAATCCAAGGTACTTATTTGCTTAGATTTGTGTAATGGCCCTTCCAGAGAAGGCTTTGTCTTGTAAACTCTGTTCTTCTGTTACCCTCAAACTGCCCTCCATGTGAATGTCCCAAGTTCTAGTACACCAGAACAGTTTTCAGTAGCTTGCATGCATCATACACATCCTTTTGCATTGCTGTTTCAGAAGTCATTATCTGATGGGTTTTTGTTCAAGGCATACAGAAATGATGTGATCTGGCATTGCCACTTGCTGACCAGGTCCAAAAAACACTGCCTTGGTAGTGGATTTTATTTTTAAACAGTCATCCTTCTCTTACTGTTCAAAATGGCATCCTATTTGGATTCCACGTGGCTGAAATCCATACCTTGGATAAATGAGGGGAGAGGGAACTCAGGGGTGTTTCCTAGGCGGGGGATGGATGTGGGTCTCCCACATATAAATACTCTGGCTTAGCAGATCTGCTTGTTGTTGAGTGACCTGAAAACTCAGAGTCAGCTCCAGCAGCCCTCTCAGTTGACTCCCTGTCTCAGCCATGGATGCAGATTGTCTGTTTAGCTGATAGTCTGTTTAGTAGTGTGGCCTCACTGCTTGGTGCAGAACGGTCCTGCATGGGAGCTGTGATGGAACCATTAGTGAAAAGCTTCATGGTAGTGAGCTGTTGTGAGTAACACTATGGGAATTCAGTTGCAGAATGAAGGAAAGTCTGCCTGTGAGGTCATGGAGGGAGAGGATATTGAAGAAGAGGAAGAGCTGGGACTTGAGAAGGCTGAGCAACCCGGTAAGGAAATGTGATGAGTAGATCTAAGTTGCTGTCAGTGTCTCAGTGATGTTTAAGGTGTGTTAAAAATGTCAGATCAGTTAATGGCATCGATTGTGATCAACTGAGACACAAGTGCTCATCAGGGATATGATTTAGCAGAGGTTTGTTGTTGTGGTATTGTTTTGTGGTTGTTTTTTAAGAGATAGGCTACTGGTTAGGCTGCGGTTGGACTTGATGATCTTCAAGGTCTTTTCCAACCTGAGTAATTCTATGATTCTATGATTCTAAGTCCCAGAAGTACCACAGAGTCTTTTTACTTAAGGTCTTTTCTTCCTAAACCCAATTCCATACCATAGAAGAAATTTAAAATGAGGACATGTAAAACGATCTGTGTGAGAAGAAAACACTCTTCACAGATTTTAAAGACGGAAAACAAATACATTGTTAAAGGCAGCTTGTCTGTAGATTGATTTCTGTATTGAAACAGAGTACCTCGGATTTTTGGCAAGGAAAGGTCAATTTGATTCTTGTATTTTATTCATTTAGAACAGCAGTGCTGTTCCTGAAGCTCAGTTATGTTGGTTTTTCTTTCCCCCACCCCTTCAGGAAAGCTGAATGGCATTGACTTGCCCCAGGAACTCAAAGGGGAGACAGAGGGTTGTGTACAGACTGCACGGAGCTTGACCTGTACAGAATCTGAGCAACGTGCTGTGACAGATTTGAAGGCCGGTGAAGTGTTTATGAATGGCAGCGATTTGCAAAGTGATGAAGGGTCCCTACTTTTTACTGAACTAAAGGATTCCAGGTGAGTCTGCGTTGTTGAGCAGTTCTGTCACACCAGAAGTCCCTTTTATTTTAAGTCAGTTTCAGTATTTACCACTCCGTCACATTTGCACCCTGCTAGTTTGGTGGTGTTTTGTTGCACGGGGTGTGTGACTGCTGTCAGTATGCTGGCCCATGGAGAGGCAGTTCCAGGTAGTTGTCTGCTTAGGTGGCACACATTGGCCTTACTGGTTTGCTAAGTGGCACACATAGCCAGCAACACAACGGTGTTACTTATAAAGAATGATATCGGCTTGATTCCCTTCAAGTAACTCTTAATTACCAAAACATTAAACAAGGAGGAGGGGGACAGAAAAAAAGAATAAGCTACAGAAAGCTGCGGAACCATTTCAGTGGTGCTGAACCACCAGATAGAACACCAAAGCCTCCTTTAATGGATATTGTAGTTTTCCAAGACATATCTTTATAAACATAAAATAATTGCATCTACTGCTGGAAAATGTGTCCTCTGATGCTGGTTCCATTTGCTTATCTAAACATTAATGATTTAGGAGTGGCACTGTGAACTCTTTGCAAAGTGATAAAAGTGAATTCTGCAAGTGGTGAACTATGAAGACGTTCTCATTATTTTCCTCAAACGTGAATGAAAACTGATCGCTCTGAGTTTGAGTCTGCTTAAATACACACAGTCCTGAGAATCGATTCTGTATTTAAAAGGCCTAATTGGAGGGGAAATGAAAGAGGAGAAATGCATATTACTAAGGTAGAATTTCAACAGAGCTTTAAACTTGCCGGTTCCTACTATCAGTTCTGGACCCAGACCTTACCTGAGAGGTATTGGAGTAGTAAAAGGTGTTTGTGTGGTAGTGAGTCATTTCTCTGCACTGCTTCTCGGAAGGGAGATCCCACGTGGCAGCTGCAGGGGCTTGTCTGGGATTGCCTTGCAGCGCTTTGCAAAGTGTGCAGACTAATTGGCTGGCCTGTAATGAATCTAGAGGTTAAAAATCCAGAAATTGTAATACAAATAATCTTTGTTTTTCTTGTAGCCATCCTGCAAAAGAAATGGTTATCGGTGACTCGGCGAAGTTGGGTGTTAACGAAGCTGATCATACAAGTGGACTTATTCAGAATCTTAATGGAAAATCTGATTTGTGGACTTCCGAGGAATTCATTGACGTTGGAATACATTCCAAGTCAGCCAAACTGAGTTCGGACAGCATCTCTGCTGGTAACTGTAATCAAAACTTGAATGATGCTGCTACAATACCTTCTAGTCCCAAATTGACTTATGAGGAAGATGGTGCAGTGAATTCATTGACCAAACCTATAGATTCTTCATCAGGTAATTCAAGCTGATTTCCCCATCTATCTCCTCCTCTGACTAGATAATTAACTTTGTTGTATTTTTACTCTCCTTGCCTTAACTTCAGCTTCTTATTTTCGAGGCACTTTCTCCAGTGTGTAGACTGGAAGGAAAGCTCTTTCTTTAGTGCTTGCATCTTGCTTTCGGTCAAAAGAAGTCACCAGTTGATGCCTTGTTAGGGATTTGCTCTATGCAGCAGCTAAGGCCTGACACGAAGGCTCTTCCAAAGACAAAGCCGAGCTCCTGTTTAACTCCTGCATCCCCTGTCAGCACTCAAGCCCGTCTGTTGTGTTCTTCTATTCTGATTTCTTCTGAGATGTCTTAATGGCACGCGTTACTTTTGAAGATACTAACAGTTCAATAGGTGTCTGATGTAACTCTACAGACAGGACTCCCTTTCCACTCCTAGGCGTGTTCTGTAACTTCTTGATGCTGACCTGCACGGTCTTTAAAAGGTCTCTCCAGGCTCTGGCAAGGTACCTGTCCTCTATACTTACCATAGAATAGGCTTTTGCTTCATTGAAGGGGAGTGACAGCAACCTTAAATACCACAGACAGTTGTGTTACGTTAGGAGGAGTAATAAAGCTACACACACAGTATTCTGAATATTCTGGAAGAAATCAGGCTGCGTGTGAAGCCCGTGTACTTGAGAACCCAGACCCTGATGCAGCGTAGTGTCAGGGAGGCCTCGGTGTGCTAGTTTCATTAAGGTTAAACTGCTCAGTTGTTGGAGCTAAACCCCATGTGAACATACAGCAGATCTCTGTCCATGAGATAAATGACTGCGTGAACAGATGAAGTAGATGACAGTGGGAAGAAACACGACCTGATATCCACCGTTTCTTTCAGTGATGTGTAGCACTTTTTTTTTTTAATTAAAGTGTAGCACTTTTCTAGACTGAACTGTTTCCTGAGTCTCCTCTGTCACTCTGCGTCTTGTGAGCTGTGGTCTGATGGACATAGAGACACACCGAGACTTTCCTTTGGGCCACTACTGAGCAGCCTGTGGGACCAGAATGATTTCATGTGATCCTGATCGTTCGTTTCTTAGTGAAGAAAGCGTTGCCTTTTAATTCCAAACTTGAATGTGTTTAGAGACAATGTGCTTTAAGAGTCATGTACACAGCTTTGGAAATTAACATTCATTGACTTTGTCTTTGAAAGTAAAGCTACTATGCTGATGTTGCACTGTGAATTCCCAGGAGGTTCTGTGCTTACCTTTCTGGATGGACGCTCTGGACAGTGAGGACAGGTATATGTAGGGCACACACAGTATGATGGTTAAACTTGTTCTTTTCTTTGCTCTTTGGACAGAACTGTGAACATTTGAGACCTGGAAATAATCTGATTTCACTTCAGTTATCCAGTGTTGTATCAACTACCGAAGGCCTTGTTTTGAAAAGCTGCTTGTTTACCTTTTATCCATCTTCAAGTTGGCAAAAAACAAATAACACCAGAGAGGGCTGACAAACTTCTAGATTTGCACCTTGAAGCGTTTCAGGGAGACTATTGTGCTGATGTTCCTTTTCGTTTAGTTGTTAGAGAGGATGTCCTTGTTCAAGTAAACACTTGCTTCCCTTTTATAGACTTTATGCTAACCTGTTTGAGTCTCTTTGTTTTCCTATCAGTGTAACACACAGCACTGTGCCACTGGGGGCTTCCCAGTTAGCTACTGGCCAGATCTTGTGTGTTCCTAAGATGGCACTTGAAGACTTAGCTCGGCGTGTGCTGAAGCTGAACACCACTGGTAATGTTCTGCAAAAATGTCTGATTTTCTAACCTGAAAATAGCGGTGGTTGCAAAATGCAGTGCTGTGTCATCACTGACGGGTTTCAGCCTGTTGGAAAACATAAACCTGTGCACTAATATACTGCACAACTGCTGAGTACCTTTGTATTGCTGGATACGTTTGTCATAGTGCAGCTTAACATGTCATGCTTCTAAAAGCATTTTCCTTTTGGATTATTTATCTACACTCGTGTAAGTATTATTTTATTGTGTACATAACAGTATTAGACCATTGAAGTCATATTTTGTTCATGTTAATTACTCCAAGTATTCCTGTTCTAGCTTTATAATAGTGACTGCAAGCTGCATATATATTTCCCTTCCCCTAAAGCCTGCATTAAGTAATCTATTTAACCTGAACTTGTCCGCTTCTACAGCACGAAGAGATTAACCACGCATCTTCCAGGAGCTGCTACTAGAAGTAATAATGCAGTCTTGTTCTTACGTCTCCTGTAACAGAGATACTGAATAATTAAGCAATTGATTTAAAGACTAGCAGTCTCACATCCTGCTATAGACCCTTGGCTGATACTTCAATTCAGATGAATCATCCAGCTGGCAGCTGCGTTGTCGGTGCTTAATGAAAATGGTTTTGCTGGAACTAAAATTGTTCTTTCCCCACCGATTACAATAGGAAACCCTCAGCCTTCTTACTCCGTTTGCTATTGAGAACACGGTAGTCCTGTTTTAGACTTTAGAGCAGTGCCTTAGGTGAAGAGATGGATGTATTTTTGTACGATAAGCTGTTTCATTCTGGCAGAGACAATCATCCTAATGAAAGATGCAGATATTTTTTCTGTGCTGATACTCTTTGTCCAACGGTCTGTTACAGCTCTATGTAAATACGTGCTCACTGTTAAATAAACTTTGCAGTTGAACAATGCTTTATTTCTGTAATGCTAAACATTACCTTACTAGGAGGCTGCGGCCCCTTGCCATGCTGACCTGCCTTGAGATGCCCTCTGGTACCGCTCTAACTGCTCCTCCCTGCAGAGTCCCAAAACCCAGGTGCCTCTTTGGCAGTATTATTTGTGCAGTCAGAAAGGGATTTGTACTAACAAACACCTTCAGGTATTGCTGTGTCTGGATGCACCTCTGAGATTCTCATAACTCTCGAGTTAACTTGCTTTTCACTGCAAGCCTTTGCCTTGTAGGACCAGCACCTTGTTGTTCTAAGGGTAAGTGTAGCAGCACTCCGTGGCCGTTGTGGAGCTGCGGCCATCATGGAAAACAGCAAGATGCTGTCCTTTGTTTGGGGGAGTTGTGTTTCTGGGAGGTTCTTGTGTATGAAGGGGAATGACTGAAGCAGCATCCAGTTCATAAATGTTACTGTATCAGCTGCCTCGATTGGGGGAAAAACAAAAGCATGAAAACCCTTCAAAGCAGCACATCGGTCACTAAAAGGTGATGATAGAGATGTACAGACAGTGGCTGATCGTGTGTTCTTCAAAGGCTTTTTGTCACATAGGCAGATGGGTCCGCTGTCAATTATTTATTCTTTTTAATTAGTTTATGTACATCATTGCTCCAGTCCTCATGTATCTAAGGACACTGGCAGAATGGCTCTTTTGTGTGTCAAGGTATCAGACTTGATCTCAGCAGCTCAGCTATGGGAGATGTCTATGATATAAGACAGGAAAATGAAAAAACAACAGTTATCCAACTATAGGAGTCCAGGCAGGCACTGGTCTCATTTTTATTGTCATAAAACATACACTGACATGACAGGAGAGCTGTGGTCATCTGAGCTACTGTGAAGGCACTTGTAAACGCACGTGTGTTCTGCGGTAGTTGAAGGAGTTGCCTATTAGCGGATTAATAATTGGGTGTAGACAGCCTTATTGAAACATAATGTAAAAAAAGCCAGTAAGCAAAACTTTAGGGCAAACCATGCAGAAATCAAAACCAAAACGAGTTCATGGAAACTTAACTAACGCTAAATTGTACTGCCAAAATGCTGTTATATGTATGTAAGATAAAGCCACTCCATATGCTTGTTGCAGCTTGGCATGGTAAATAAGCAAAGGTACTTGTTATTGAGCTGCTCATAGTGTGATATACGTAATGTACCTGTACTGCTAAAGGACAATAATGGATCTCTCTCATCTGGGGTGCAATGTCTGCATCTCCCTTCCTGAGCTGCATGCTTTGTCAAAACCACTTAGTGTCAGCACCGAGCTTAAACCTACACCAGACAAGTTTACAACTAGCTTTGTTTTTAGTTTAAACCACACACAGATTATGGTAGGATTTGGATTTTCTAATGCTAAAATCCAAACGTTCTTTCAAGCCTTTAAACTAATAGTTACTTGAAGGCAAAGTTAGCTTTTTGCAGCAGTACATGCTTTCTTGCTGCAGGAGCTTCAAAGCCCAAACCCGGTATATTCACACTATTTTAGTTGTTTTTATGCTAAAATTGAAACAGGTAAAACTCTCAACATGCAAAACCTGCACCTTTACCAGGGCTATTTTGAAAAGCGAGGCTTTAAAATCCTTTTTAAACCAGCTGCTGTCTGTTCCTTACAGTCGTTTGGGACACTCAGCACAGTAAATTTTCCCATTATGGCAAACAAAGCGCTTGTTGGCCAGACCACGGGCACACTTTGTGCATTTGAAACAGTAATCATGCCAGGATTCATCTTCGTAGTTAACCACACTGGTTCCTCTTCCAAATCCTGCTAGGAGAGAACACAATTATAGGACGCGATAGTAGCTTTTCCCTTGTCTGGGTGAGCCCACCATCCAGCAGATCCCATTCTTACTGCCTCCTGTGCTCCTATAGTCTTGCAGACCGTAGTCTGAAGTACTGGCCCAAAGTGCAACTGAACTGTGTTGTTTGTTTGCTGCTCTGTAATAACGCGATCCAGGCAGCTTACAAAGGCTTTCCTGCAGTGAGCTTTGTCCCTTGGATTCCTTCTCCAGGGAACAACCAGCGTGAAGGAAAGATCAAGACATGGACCAAAGCAGAGGTTGGGCTGAACAGCCTACCTTGTTCTTACAAGCTCAGATCCATCCTCTGAAATGCAAGACTTATGGGATCGAGAGGATAGCACCCCATCTCAGGGCTGAGCTTTGTGAGGTTTGGGGATCCAGTAATTAATGGGGACATGTGGAATACATGAGAAGTACAGCAAATGTCACTTCAGGGCAAGAAAAAAGCTGCTCTTTTTAGACCTCTGTTTCTCAGCCTAAGATTGATGTGTGAATAGTTCCAGCTGGGGCAATTCTGGGGGAGGTACACTTGAGGAGTGCAAAAGGTAAAGAAGCACGTGAGTTATAGTTAGATCACTTGTAAATGGCTGGGATAAGGCTTGGGATATTACACCTGCTTCTGGTCTTGGTGGCCTCTGAGCTGCGCATCTTTAGGGATCAGAGTTCTGACCTTAAGCACCCCGAGGTTTCAAGCTGCATAAAATCCAACATACCTGTAATAGGATTCTTGCAGCCAGCACACTTCTTGGCAACACATTCCTTGTAGCACTCAACACAGTAAAACTGATCCTCTACAGCTGTAAAGCGCTTCCCACCCAATTGCTTCTTGCAGTTGGAGCAAATGAAACACTCAGAATGCCAAGGCTGTTCCTGGTAAGTGAGTCCTCCAGAAGTGATGGGCTAAGAGGAAAAGAGCAGCAAAGATGTTTCAGCAGCAGTTCCAAGGAAGAGAGGTGAAACAGACATAAGGTGCTGTGCAGGAGAGCTTTGTCACAGTGAAGGTCACTGGAACGTATGCATTAAAATGAAATTGTGCAACACTTGAACACTGGAAGCCTGGAACTTTGCATGCCTGGAGCTTTCATAATAGTTTATCTTATTTGCAATTACTCTGCGATTCTGTTTTAATCAATTGCAAGATGATACAGCAGCTGTTTTACAAAAGCTTGTTTTCTGGCTTGAATATACAATACATACTGGAGAACGTTTAACCACTTTAGCCTTGCCATCCCCAAAGCGAGTACAAGGCTGGTGCACATTTGCTTTCAGCAGATAAGCCCTTAGCAAACCATGCAGGCCCTGCTCAAGTACAAATGTGCCACAGCCTCTAGTTTTGTTTTCTTTCACTGCCAGCTGCAGCACCGGTATCTTCAGGAAGAAATACAGGCAATAGCGCAACTATAAGATGGTCTGTCTACTGGTTTACTCTCCTAGCTCCTAATACACTGCAGGCCAGTTCTGGCAGCTGCGGTGGCAAAGGGGAAGGACTTACATTCTTGCATTTAGCACAGGTCTTGGCAAATTTGTGCTCGTGGCAGGAGACACAGTAGAATTCGTCACCCTTCGGGAAGAAGCTCCCAGATCCAATCACTTGCTTGCACTGGCTGCAAGTGAAGCAATCCTTATGCCAGACCATCTTCTTGTATTCAACATTTTGGTCTCCTACGACAGAAAGAAAGAACGCTGTAGGTGGGATTTCAGGCCTGTTACAAGCATACAATGACTTCATGCAGTGTAATGGCTGTAGGAGAGATCTGCCCATACAGAACTTTAACAGCACTTCACAACTTAATTCCTACATCTGATTCTAGTAAGGATCTTCCAGATTTTCTTAGATTACTGCTGCTTAATTAGCCCCTGGTTTTGCCCTAGGGCAGCACTCGGTAGTCACATCCATACTGCTACACCCTTACCTGCAATGATAGGCTTGTAGCAGCCCTTACACCTGGGTGCATCCTCAGTGGCAGTGCAGTTGCTACACCAGACCTTGTTGTTCTCCCTCAGCATGAAGGGCTCATTGACCAAGGACGTGTAGCACTTGAAGCAGCGGAAGCAGCTGTCATGCCAGTAACGGTTCTTGAAATGCAGCTCCTGGAATGATCAGAAACAGGGAGCAATAAGCCCTTCTTTTTGCTGAGTGGCACACAACCAAGTTACTGCCCCAGTGGTAGTTATCATCACATACTAAAAGCTGCATCTGTGAAGAGCCTAAATGGCTCTTTGGGATTTTGGGGGTAGCAGGAGGTGCTTCAAAGCCAACGACTTTGAGATGTGGGGTTCCATAAGCAAGGGCTACTTTTCATCCTGTTCCTTCCAGTTCAGGTGTATGTTATTATTGCCATAAATGGAGTAACAAACATTTACAAACTGACTTAAACAATCATAATCAGATCCTGTGTTCCTCTGGGAGCACCAAAGCAGTTACCTTGGAGTCAGCCCCAATGGGTTTCTTGCACTCGATGCAGGTGTTGGCACAGATCTTCTCGAAGCACTTGACACAGCAGTGGCGACCCTCCTTCTGCACGTACTTCTTGCCTTGCAGTGAGTCGCGGCAGTAGTGGCAGTCAAAGCGCTCCGACATGGTGCCCACGCTGTAACTGCTGGGCCCTGCAGGAGGGATGGGACTAAACTTACAACACTGACTCCTCGAAACACCGTGCTTGCAGTTAGCACAAGCAGTGTTTTAGTAACGCAAATACTTTCCGTGCCCTTAATAGCCATCTGAGATATGAATGCTAGCTTTCTGCCTACAAAGAGGCAGGACGGGCTCTGGCCAAACAGAAACACAGCTCTCAGCCCCCTGGAGAATGAACCGCTGTGCTTGCTTGCCCCATGGCTCAGGGAAGATCAGGGCCACACGACAGCCTTTCCCTGTCACCTTCCTCAGAGGAAGAACACCAGACTGTTTTATTTACACCGTTCATGTCAAGCAGGGATAATGGTACCTAATCACTCACAATGACTGGGGTCATCATGGCAGACCTGCTGTGGCCCTGGCGAGATCCTGGCTGAGGCAGCGCCTAATTTGTGTCCAGAAATCACCGCCAACCAAGAACAGAGCAGAATAGTTCCCATGTTTCCAGCCCAAGCCTGCAGCCCTCCCAGGCCTTTTGTGCCAAATACTTGTGCAGCTTCCAGCCATCTCTGTCACTGGGCTTTCATATACAAAGTCATGAGGAACAAAAAAAACACAAGATCTGATCTCCCTACACTTAAAGAAATGCAGCAGATCCCTGCCTTTCCCCTTGCCCTTCCTCAGAGGAAGCCCACATTGCTCCCAGGCCAGGCTCAGTACCCAGATGGAGCCACGGCACCAAGAGGAAGTTCAGTTATTCTTTTGCTGACGGAGCTGAAGCTCCAGCATGGACTGAAGGAAGGAAGCGGTCAGGCTGTGTGGGGTAGCTGACATCCAGGAATAGCAGCACAGTGCCCATCACTGGCCTGCTGGGTGCTGCGTAGGCAGCCCTGCCACCTTATGGCACGAGGACCTGCTTACACAACAGCTTCTTGGGCACCTGCCTACCCCAGTAATTCAAGAATTACCATCAACCGCGTAGCCCAGCCTGCCAGCCATGGGATCACTGCTAAGCCCCTGCTCATCAAACACGAGCATGCAGCAGATTGAGCAAGCCCTGACCCGGGCACGACCACACCAACACCAGCCTGAGCTGCAGATCAAGCTGGAGCGTTTCTGCTCCAGAAATCAGGACAGATGATCCCAGGGAGAAGAGTGAGGCACATGGAGGCTGCAACACAGGCAGGGGCCAGGTTCACTCCCTTTCCCTTCCTTAGAACTAAGTGAAGTGGGGCCAGAGGCCGAGCTGGCCAGTGTTGCACTCTGTGGGGGCTGGAACTGCTGCTTGGCCAAGGTCAGGAGACGGCCACGTCCTGCTGACAGCCACGCCAAGGGCTGTGTTTGTACTGCTACAAGGAAATGAAACAAACAAACAGCTGGGAAACATGGAAACTATGCAAGCCACCTCCAGCCCTGCACAGCCTCAGCAAGCAAGCGGGTTTTATTTAGAAGAAATGCAGTTGCACAGAGTCCAGAGCAAATGGTATCTTAACATTCTTCATCTCAGGTTTAAGGTTGCTTTCAAGCAGAATGCATAACTGTGAGCATATGGCTCAAGGAGTAACACAACCCTGTGTTCCTGTGTAACACGCCATGTGCTGACATGGGAAACATTCATCACAGCAGCTCTAAGCCTCACACACAATTAACACGGGGTCTGGCAGCCCCCGGGAGCTTCTGCCCACCTTGAACCATCTCACAGCTCAAAAGCTTGACTCATAAACCAGGCAGCGGTGATGGAAAGGGAGGAAAAGCATGGACAGACCTGAACAGTTCTCCAGCCCAGGATGGTGCCCCCATGCAGAGGATGCTCTGCTGAAGAGGAGCAGTTTAGAAGACAAATTGCAAGCATCAGGTGAAAGGCTGAGTGCGCTACATGCCTATCCCTACACAGCCTGCAGGGCCCTCAATAAAGGGCTCAAGGAAAACCCTGCAGTACTTGAATCCTCTTCCCGTTCTTACCCCAGAGCTCAGACTTCCCAGAACAGAAGCATCACCCCAAAAGCTACCCCAGAAACTCTCTCCGCTTCCCTCTCCCACCAGCCCTGGCAGCCTGCTGTCTAAATGCAGCTCCCTGATGAATTTGGCTACAGCTAAAGGGCAGATAGCCAAACCGGTGGCCTTCTCAAGTATCAGGGCCTTTGGCACAAAGACCCATTGGAATTCAACACTAAGGTTCACCTGAATGCAGAGGTACAAGTTAACCCAAAAGAGCATCTGCTGCTTCTCAAAAAGCAGCCCCTCAGCCCTCAGACAGCCCTTGGTCTTTCAAAAGCCTCCCCAGCCTGGGGCTGCCTACAGCCAAAGGTCAGGGCTACGTCTGTAAGGCATCAGGCTTTGGGATGGAAATGGTGCAGATCTAACAAGTGAAGCAATTGCATAAACACCAACCCTACCTGTCCCTTCAGTGCCCATGGCCCCTGTGCTGGTTCATCCTGATTCAGTCAAGCTGTGTATCACCATCAAGCCCCTACACCATGACATGGCACAGAACAAATTAAATCACAGCACTTAGCAAACAATGCTGAAGCATAGCCAATAAGCAAAGCACTTAGCACAGGATGTGTGTTAACGTCTCCAGGGAACGTGTTTCAATGTGATAAACCACCAAGGAAGAACTTGAAGTGCGGTCTCTAAAACCAACCAGGGAAACTGTACTTCAACCTTACGGACTTACTGCCTTTACCCTTTATCCTGTGGCATGTAGAAAGGAAGAGGTCAAAGCTGCTGCCCCTCTGCTGGGGTGTGGATACACTGGGAAAGAGCAGTTGCCTTTGGGCTCTCCATCAGCTTTGTTTTCCTCATCAGTCAGCCCCTGTACAGTGACAACAACTGCCTGTCTGGGCTCAGGACCTGGCACTTGCTGGTGTGTCACCTGAGTGTCTACTCAGCGTTCTTGCAGGCAGCGTTGTGTATTTTGCTATAAGAACCAGGGAATACCCTTAAAAGAAGGGAACTATCAATCAGAAAGGAAAAGAGGGGCTCAGGTCTGCATCTCAAGGTCACCGGCACAGTGCCTGGACAACATTTATTCCTTTCCTTTGGCTTCACATATCCCATGCAGGTCATTTTTGCTGGGAGGGTTGGCAGTAAAAAGCAAAGATCCGTGCTCTCCTGCTGCCAGGCTGGGGCACGTGTGAGTCTCATAGTCTATAATTCAAACATTAGTCTGCTGATAGAAGAGAATCTTCTTTATTTAGAACAAGAACAGCTCCAAGTTCCTCAGGCTGCTGCCAAAACCATCCCCTGCGGTCCTATTGCCACCATGTCTGAGCACATCTCTAGCATTATTAAATCTTGTCGGGTTCCCAGGGGAGAAGGGACGTGCTATTTAAAAAAACACGCACTTCTACCCTTAATGCAGAGCTCAGCTAAGGCTAACAAAGCTCCTGGTGTACACAGCACCACCGCTCAGAGCAGGGCTGAGCACTAAGGCAGCCTTAGCCTTTCAAAATGACCCAAGTCAGCTAAAGCAAAGCTCTGTTTGGCACCTCACTGTGGCTGTCTTCTCCCCAGCTACACCCCATGCCTGGTGTCCCCAGGGAATACACATGAGGCTTCCTCTCACTGCATGGCTCATGCCCCTCTGCAGGCATTGAACCCCATGGGGGATGCCCTGGGGACTGGGGCTCCATGCTGGTCCAGATACAGACACTGACTTAAAACTCCAAGCACAGCACATGCTCAGCACGAGCACTTTGTATCACAGCTTGTGCTGGCAGAGCAGACCCTGCCTGTGGTTCAGGAGATGCTGCCACATCCACCTGCCTGACAGCAGGGCCAGGTAGAAGTTCCTTGCTCAGCCCTGAGGGCTGGGATGTCTCTGCACCCTCTGATAGGAGACTTCAGGTATCACTGCAGTCATTGTTTCATCTGCACAGCACATCCCGGTTCACATGCTGGCTACTTCAGCTTGTATTGACTGTCAAGGATCTAGAGCATGCAGTGCTTTTGTGAGCAACCCTGGTTACTCAGCTCTGTTTCATCTCAGTGCAGTGCCTGAACCACCCCCGACCAACAAGAAGCACACACATAATAAAAATAACATCAGTGCTGTGTGTGTGTTAATTGTCATCGGTGCTTGTAGCACTTAGACTAGAACCACTCCAATGGCAAACAAAGCCTGGGCCCTGCACCTGAGAACATCCACACCGAGGAAGATGACAAAGACATCTGAAAGCATTATAAAGCGATGCTCTAATATCAAGTGATGCTTCAGCCCTGCACCCTTGGGCTACATCTCACTGAGAGATGCAATAGCACTGCAATTGCACGTGGCAGCAATGCCACAACAAACTCACCTCACAGAGAAGTGCCATCCCCCATTCTCACCCAGTATTCCTCAAACAGCAGCTGAGCCCAGCCCTCCCACAGCAGCAAACACAAAGCACATCCAAAGCACGCTGCAGGTAGATGAAGCCACTACCACCTGTGCTCCTCGCTGCCCTGCTCCCACACGCTGCTACCATTAGTCCCATTCACCATCATTAGTTAAAGCTGCAGGTTGCAGAGACTTAATGCCACATTCAAATGAATTATTTCTCACCCTTAGCAAAATTGTCTTCCCCATTCACCACACAGAGAGCATACATGCAGACAGCAGCGCGTCCGTGTTACCTGTGTGCCTGTGGAAAGCCATGACTACCAGCCCAAAGTCACAAGCAACAGAGTGCACAGTCTCTTGGCTGATCAGAAGCTTCCCCGTTTGATAACATACATTTAAACGAAGGCTATTAATACGGCCAGGACTCCTACCAGATGTCCACTCCCCTCCCCAGAGATCACAACCTTAATCCCCCTTGAAAATTCTTACCATTTTAGGTGATCTGAGGGAGAAGAATAGGATCGAGAGACCTCTGTAGGCAACATGTAAATACCTGCCCCGCTACTCAGCACCCAAATTAGTCCCAAAGGCAGAGAGTGCCTCAGGAACTTGACCCCATGCTAGTACTATTTGGCCTTGGCTTTAGAGCTAGATTGTGTCTCATATCAGTCCTGAGCTAAATAACAGACCTGGCATTAATTCTGACCCCTGTTGCCCAAGGGAAGAGGAGAATCACAGCCCCCAGGGCCAGCAGGGCTGTGGTGGAAGGAATCAGCCCCAGACCACACGTAGGGACTGTCCCCTGGCTGTAGGACCCAGAGCAGCCACAGGTTGTATCTTTGGGAACACAGCTGAGAGCCTGGGGAGCACCAAAAGGTACATTCATGGGAGCTGGACTTGTCTTCAAGGCAAGGGGCAAGCTGAAGTCTTACTGGCAGTAAAACCACCATGCCTGGGCCTCCTCCAGCTTCTACTCTAAAGCAGCTCAAGGCATTAATCACCCAAAGCAAACAAGTCCCTGAAGAGCAGCACTTAAAAAGCCAGGTTTCATGATCACGGGGCTTCTCTAGCATCTAACAGCACAGCTGGGCTCCCTCCCCTGTGGGATTACAGAGCCCTGGCTGGTGCCTCTGCCCTCTTTGCTCACCTGCCCCCAAAGCTCTGTACACAATTTGAATCCACGCAACTACTTCCATGGCACCGAGCAGAGGGAGCTCTGCTTCAGGGCTCTCCTGCATGGAGGTATGTGGGCTGAGGCAGCAGAGGCAGCTCCACAGCCCTGTTCTCCAGGTCACGCAGCCAGCAGCAGTGTGTGCACTCGGGGCTGCAGCCAGGGCCGCCCAGCTGCTAATCCTGCTTCAACACTGACTCAGTGCATGGCCGTGGGAAAGGCAGTTAACCTCCTGACAGCCAGTGTTTATCATTCACAGGCCAATACAGTGCTGTCTGGCCTCTGAGCAGCCACATCTCTGCTCCTCACCAAGGATGCCACGAGCTCATCACCATAGGACACAACACACAGAGCCTTCAGCCCACCACCAGGCCATATGGGTGTCATCAGTATACATGCAAGGTCAGCATCATCCCAGCATCCTCAAGCTTTCAACATTGCCTAGAAAAATCACACTTGCCAGCAAGCTGTCCCTGAACAGCCCAGCATGGACCCACTTATGTAGCAGTTTGAGGCTGGGAAATGTGCTAAAAGACAAGCACACCAAAATCCCTTGGACTAGGAAAAGTCTTACTTTACTCTGCCCCAGCTCACCTATAAACTCTTGCAAATTGCTTGCATAATTCAGATGGTAACAGGAATTGCAACAACTGCTATTTTCCTGTGCTAATCTTGCAGTGCACGGTGTAATATTTACAGACGTGAGCTCATCTTTGGCAATACATGCCAAGTTTGCACCATTAACCATTCTCACAACTTTCTAGTTCCCTACACAAAGAGCAGACGCATTCCCACATGGCTCTCATTTCTTACTTCCCCCCAGGATACCCTCTGTTTCCAATCACGAACAGCAAGCTTTGCTCCCCATCCTGAAATGCAGCACAGCACTGCCGGCTCCCACCCAGAGGTGGCTGCAGTCCAGCTGCGGTGCAGCAGCATCTCAGGTACTTGGCCATCAAAACGCTTCATGTGCACAAATGCATGTGTGTTTGCAGCAACAACAGGCATGGGCTGGAAGAGGTGGCAGGGAGGAAGCTCAACCACACAACAGGAGCAGGACGCAGGAGTATGATACTGCTGCCCATGAAGTGTCACCATGAATCTCCATGCAGCGGCATTTTACTGCACAGCTCAGCCTGGCAATTCCCCAAAAGCAGTCTGTAATAACAAGGCCATTTTGCTTGATTTTGTGGCCTCCTTGCCGGTGCAGCAGGGACAGGCTGGGAACAAGCTTTACTGAGAGGACAGGGCTGCCCTTGTATGTTTTTTGTCTCATTTTAGCCGTATAACCTTGGGCAATTTCCATCTCCCCCCCACAGGTCTAATTCATCAGCCCAGCTCCTTCTGAATGCTATTAAACACACCAGTGGTGCAAGGTACAGCACAAGCACCAAGAAGGAACATGGTCACCCTGTGGATCACGGCATAGAACTGAAACTACCAGGAAAGACAGCACGCCCAAGAGAAAGGAGAGGAGTCCCTGCTGTCAGCACATCCCATTCCCAGGCACAACGCACAGCCTTGTGCAGCATCACCATGAGGCCCCTGCTCCCACCCCATCCATGCCACCACCCTCTGGCAGAGCTGGGCAGAGAGGAAGGAGTGCTGTAGGCACACAGCAAGGCACACAGTCTTGGGTTTTCATGTCTTTAGCATGAAGTATGTCCTGTGGGTTTTCAGCACAGCAGGATCTGGACACAGTGATCCCACTGCACAGGTCTGACTGCAGAGCAGCGTGGCTGGCACATAGTGTCATCTGCTCGGATAGACAAATGATTCACATTGTGCTTTCCAGAGTATTTTCTTGCCTTAACAATCCTGCCAGAAAAGGTCTGGGCGTCTCAGCTTGCCCACACATCCTACTGTCACTCAAGAGGCTGCGAGTCCTAAATAGAGCCAGTGGAACCCAGGCATTGATGAACTATTAGTCACCGTCATCAAAGAAAGAAGCAGTAAATACGAGCAGGAAGGGGGCACCTGTCCACTTCTTTGGGTAACACTTCACCTTCTGCTCCTACGGGCTCTGCTTTGCAATGCACAGTGAACCTGCACAGAAAAGCACAGCGGTGATTCAGCTGCTCCACGTGAAAGCAAAGCAAGAGCCCAGGTTGCTCCCAGCCTTTCCATGAGACCAGCAGACCGAGGCTGCTGTGATAGCTCTGCAATAGCACACGTCCACTTTGCACACACATTTCCTTCTTTTCAAGTAACAGCAGATTCAAGGTTGCTTCATTTCTTCTTCAAAGCCACACGCAGTTGGCATACAGCGCGCATTCTCCCACAGCAGGGAGCCCTTCTTCTGTCCAAACTATTGCAGATCTTAAACACCCCTTGGCTCTTCTGAAGCAGAAACTGAACAAAGTAATTCTACTACCAGAGCTCACCAGGGCTGTAAGCAGACAGTCCCACAAAGAGAGGGAACCAAGATGATTTCCTTCCTACTGTGCTGACCTCAAGCCCAGAGACTGGAATCCTACCCACGTGGCTGGGTCTTTCCACCCAAGGGAAGCTTTTAGGATCAGTGATAGAGATATGGCACAGTGGAAGTGGGAATAAGCTGATAAGAAGACACGCACAAGGTAGGTAGCCCTCCATGAACTCAGATATAATGTAAGTAGAAACAAAGGGGGGAGAAGAAGGGAGGATAAGAAAAGAGGGGGAAAAAAATAAGATGTAGTAACAGACAGGAAGGAATGGCACAGTGATAATGGACTGGAGACAGAGGGATCTGAAAAACAGCAGAACTGGGAAGATATGTGCCGGGTTTTTCCCATCTGCCTCCATCCACAGGCTGGACTGGTTCCAGAGCTATTCCCATGGCAGCTCCAAGTTTATTTCCCTGCTTCCATCTGCTCTGCAGCTCCCCTCCACACACGCTCCGACTGGCACTTGTTCCCATCACCTGTTGCTGACATGGCAGCCCTTCAGTGGCTGCTGAAAGCCAAGTGACACCACAACTCGAGCAGAGCATCTGTGTATAAATCAAGAGCTGCTTTGTAGAGACAAGCTCTCTCCTTGTCTGCACTGGAGATGGAGAACAGAACCACAGAGACCTGCAGCAAAGGGACAGAGCACCTGGCCGGGCAGCATGACAGCCTATTCCAGAAGAAACAAGCTCTGATATGTATGCACAGCAGTATAACCTTATTGTACCCATAAAACAACCACTTCACCAAGCTGTTAGTGAGCCATCGCTGAAATAATATTTCACAGCCTCCAGTGTGCTCTCTGCATTCCTAATTGCTTTCAGTTCCTTCTCATTCTTTGCTGGCTGAGCAGCGCTGTCCCCTCGGTGAAGTTAAACAGCTCACTGTGATGAGCACAGAGGTTCAACTATTAGTTTGCATCACTGCCTGAATGGCGGGTCATTCACCTTCCCTGGAAATCTACACGTTATGGATCAGAAATGTTTCCCAGCACACATTATGTGAGCATCCCACACTCACTAACACTTGTGAAACACTCAGGATAAACAGCTTCAGCTGAGGTGGTCAGGAAGTGTCTAAACAACGCTTGTGGTCATACGGTCTGATTTTGGGTGGTCCTGCCTGGAGCCAGGAGTTGGACTCTATAATCCTTGTGAGTCCCTCCAACTCGGGATATTCTGTGATGCTATGAGATGGGCTAAGCAGATTCTTCTCAGAAAGGGGCCATGCAAAAGCACACTGCCCAGCTATGGGTGAAGACAACACCATTTTGGTGAGAAGGACATGTCCTTCCTAGCACTAGCATACCAGTTGGGAAAACTCCCTGGCATCCAGCACACCATCAAAGCACTGCCCGAACTTGGCACGAGTGCTAAGGCAATGTCCCTAGCTCTGATTTCAAGGTGGCGGGATCCAGCCCAGGCATATAGGTTTAGCGGAGCATTCAGCCCATCACCACGAGCATGGGATGGTCACCTCCAGCCAGATTAGCATTTGGCTGTCTGCGCTTTCAGTTGTTAGACGGCACTGATGGCTGGAAGGACCAAACCACCCTTGTTACGTGGTCATCTTTAAAAATAACCTTTCCCAAAGCCCCACAGTGCATAACCCCGCATCCAGCTCAGCCAGAGGAGATCAGCTTGCACGGCTGATGAGGTATTTTTGGGCACTCTGACTAATTGTCAGGACATATGCTGTGCATTCTTTACAGGGGAAAACAAAGCTGCAAAGTCCCCTCCAGTGAAGCCTATGGAGTTGGGTGAGTCACAGAAGTTATTCTCAGCCACCTGGGTTTGGTTCCATGTCTGGCTCCAGAGAAGCGTATATGAAAATGGAGGAAGGGTCCACTTCCTTGCATCCTGATGCCAACAAAAAGGCTGAGCCAGGCTGGGCCACACCACATCACAAGGGCAGAAATGAAAACCCTTCACATCTTGGAGCAGCTCCAAAGCCACAGCTGCTTTTTTTTTGGCACCACCTCACATAGGCACTCACTGGATGTGCCAAGGGGTGCGCTCCGGAGCAAGCAGAGGAGAGGTTGCTCACTTGAGGAGGCCCACAACACCCACACACCTGTAAGAGCCTCCTGAGAGGCTCTTCACCCCGAGGCCCATTTAAGCCAGCACTCACCCAGCTCCATTTCTCTGTATAGATTATTGCCTGAGCACACCTTCAGAACAGGTGACGTTTCAATGCTCTGACCCCACTGCCATCTCACCCCCTGCTTGCTGGCTCACACTCTTCTGCTTTCCCCTTCTCTTGCTCCTTTCGTTCAGCAGAAGCACTGCCAAAAGCACACACATCTCAAAGTGACCAGAGCTCTCTGGTCTCCACCGGTGCCTTCTGCATATCTTTCCCTTAAGCTGCACAGCAGTTTCCACGGAGAATAAATGCTGTCAATTCCATTTCTAATAGCTGCATTAAAACGTACGAGCCATTTCTCTGGAGCCAAGGATAATATTTTCAAATTGCTCGTGTGATACAGGAATGTAAATCTCACTTTTCATAAGGCGATAAGGATCTCAGGTCTCCTTGCAAATCGTGTCAGATGAGAGCCGGGCAAGGACCATGCTGACAAGTGCTCTCCATGGGTTGGTTAGAAAACAACGATTCAAATGAAAATGTAAAGAAAAGGAAAAAGAAAAAGGAACTAATATCCTTCCAGCTTTCAGTGGGGTTAGGATTCAGCTACAGCCAAAACCAGAGGGACACAGCCCTTGGACTTGGTATGCAGTGCCCCAGCTGAGCACCCCACCTACAGGATGGAATTACGCTGCCGACTTAAATTTGCTCCCCATTTGCCAGAGCTGCAAATGCCTTCATCCCCACATCCCAGGGACAGGCTGGAGCAGTTGGACATCCCCCCTCCTCTCCCATGCTCCCTCCACAGGCCTCAGCAGAGTGGCACAGCGTTACTATCATTTCTCTCTCTCAAAGCAATGGGCGAAGCCTGTGGGATGCATTTCTCAGGCAGAAAGCTTAGGATAAGAAAAATAAGATACTTAGAAGCGTGCTTGAATTGAAACATAGAAATTAAGTGGAGTTGGTACAATCTCTTAAGTGCTTCATTAAGGCACCCTCTGCTCTGCAGCTGGATCTGGGCCCAAAACTGGCTTTCTTTTTCAAGTAGGAGTGAGACAATAAATCGAGGCACAATGAGTAACACAGACTGCAAAGGGAAGCAGCCCTTTCCAGTACAATTGCTGCTGGCTGTCAAACAACCGCCCAAGTCAAACCAATGGAGGGCTGGCTCCACACCACGAAAAAGCAGTGTTAATTGCACATGCGTGCCAGAGAAAACCATCAAAAAGCTAAAGCAGATGTGAAACAGTGATTTGCTTTCTTTTAAAACCAACTTGCGCAGCAGCACTGCCCAAGGGCCCACAAGCACCCCATGTCCTGCTGTGAACAGTGCAGGGCAATGGGGAAAACACAAAGTTACCCAAACCTTGAGGATTTCTCCAGCAATAACAAGGCATGGGGTGGGACTCCAGCATCACCTTGCTATTGACCTAAGTTCTCTTCCCAGCCGTGCAAGCCCAAATTTCACTTGGTCAAAGCTGCTCACGTTAAAATCACCTTCTTTCAAATGCCAGATTGCTCTAAACTCTGGACTTCCCTGGTGCTGCCCACAGTGCCAAGAGACTCAGCTGTATCCGCAGCACGTTTCCCATGTGGCTCCAGAGAGCAGCTAACAAAATCCACCCCCAGGCCTGGAAGAGACTTGAAAGAACACAGAGACCTGACACTCCGCGCCTATAAAATTATAATAAAAGGCTTCCAGAACATAAAAATACCCCTGCTGAAACCAACGTGCTTTTTATAGACACAGCCTTTGTCCCTTGCTCCAGAATGCGTTTGGCTAAGTGATGCCATTAATCCAAGAACAGATTGTGTTTTTGCATCATGCGAGTACGTTCAAGGATTATGTTTCGGTTGCTCAGCTTCTGTCTGTATTGGTGCCGTTAATAACTGTTATCTGCTTTTAATCACCAGTACCTATGTCTTAAAGGATACAGTGAACTGGGTCTTAAGCCTCCTGCACACCCCCACCTCCGAGCCCAGGCCTTGCGTCCACCCTGGGGCACATTGCAGAGGGCACGAGGAGAGCAAGAGCAGCAGCTCAGGGTGCTGCAGCCATCTCTGTGGGTGCCACCAGAAAGGGGGAAGCAGTGCTGTGTGGGACACTGCGGGGATGGGCAGATGCATAAAGCTGCCGTAATGAAATAACGTAGAATCATGAAATGGACTTGGGTTGGAAGGGACCCCAAGGACCATCCGGTTCCAAACACCCCGCCACAGGCAGGGCCACCAACCTCCAGATGTGGTTCTAGACCAGGCTGCCCATGGTCCCATCCAACCTGGTCTTGAGCATTTCGAGAGACAGAGCATCCTCACACTCTCTGGGCAGCCTGTTCCAGCACCTCACCATTCACTGTAAAGACCTTCTCCCTGACATCCAGTCTAAACCTTCCCTTCTTGAGCTTACAATGATACGCTGTCACTAATCTCAGACAAGTCCTGGTCTTGGCTCTGTTCTGGTTATTTAACCTGGAAACATTTCAGGGTGCAATTATGGCAGAACCCACGTTTCCAAGCCCCTACCCAGGGTGTATTGCAGAAAGTGGGTGAGCTTTTACCAACAGGAGATAGGAGATACGTGGGAATACGAGAAGGACTGTACAGAGCAGCAACTACTGAGCTAGATAAACAGCACGAGAACCAAGGACAACTCAAGAAGAAGGAAGAGCAGCTCACAGCCACGATCCCACCAGGAACACTACTGCTGTATTTCCAGGAATTGTGAGGGCCTGCACACAGCCACAGCCCCACGCACCATCCCCTGCACAAGCTCATCTGCAAGGCAAAAGCTGTCTGGCAAAGCAACACACACAGTGTCCAAATGTCGGCCGAGCAGACAGCGTTGCTGGCGCTGGCTCCCTTTCCATCCGGCTGCTCCAGCTCAGGCACCGGCATTGCTCAGAGGATGAGCTCATCGCTATTTCAGGTTGCATTTGCACTTGGCAATCTCCCTGGTAACCAAAACAAATTACTCACTGGTTTATAGCAGATTTATTGGTTGTTTGTTTCAGCCTTGAGTGAAGTACACAGAGAGTGTCACTATACCATGTCCAAAAGCGCGTAGGACGGTATTTACAGCCATTGCTATGGGGATGGGTCATTTTAGCACAGGAGGTCAGGGGGAAAAGCTGATGGTGAGCCTGGTCCTAATGAGATGAAATGGCAAAAGGCAGGCATGTGGCATGGTGGGAGCTCAGGTGTTGCTGCACAGCAGCCTCGGGTTGTCCCAGACAGCAGGCAGGTGTCAGTCACCTCCAACACGGCAAAACAAACCAGAGAGAGGCTGCTTACAATCCTCCCCAGCCAGAAATCAGGAAATCCCTCCCCAAACAGGTATCTGACCCTCTCAGTTCCACTAACACAGCTCTCCTCGGCTCCATTTCACAAGTCAGAACCATGAGGACACAAGCCAGTTCTAAGTTCCACTGCCTGCTTATATTCTTGGACAAGAATTTTCCCCCCATTCATCATCAAAGGCACCAGCACAAAGGGCAGGGAGAAGCCAAGGAAGCAGGACTAACCTCACTGTATTTGCCTGCAGAGTACTCTAAAGAAATCAGAGGTGCCCATTTCTCCATCGTGCCCAAACCTGAGCCGTGATACAGCTCAGAAGCTGCCCCAACTGTCTCATAAGTTTCATGAGGGATATTTGAGCTTCTATTCATTTTACCAAGTGTATTTTTGCAAGACTCTACCCAGATGGGCTCAGCCCTGCAAGATAAAACATTTGGAAGCCCTGCAAATAGGCAACCTGCAGCTGAGCTGCCAGCCTTGTCTTCCCAAACAGAAGCACACAGGCTGCGTCCCCGTCTTGGGAGAGGCACATCCCACCTCACAGGCAGATCCAGAGTCAAAGGTTGTCAGCATGGTGGCTGTCAGCTCACAGGTGTGATCATGTAAAGGAGAAGGGAAGATTTCAGCAGGAGGGGGATGACATGCCTGTGAAAATCAGGTCAAAATAAGAGACTTTAATCCCTGCCAAGCAACTTTGTGCCTCCATGGGGTGAGCATGGGCTGCATCCTGGTCCTGCTCCCATGTTACTTCCAAAGGCAGCACTGACGTGCTTTATCCATCAAGCAGCATTCACCTGGCAGGCTGCTCCAGGGTGGAAGCGTGACTGGCTTTCAGTCAGCAGAGCAGGGATAGACAGGAAACAGCATTTGCATGTGTTGAGTGAGATATATAGCTCTGTGTATTTTTAAAGTGAGATGAGACCAGAGAGAGAGGGAGGGATTCTTGCACCCTTGACTGCTCATTACTGCCTCGCCTGTGGAACTGTTGGAAGCATGGCCAGGTCAAGACAACGCCTAGAGATCATCAGGGAATTCTTGAAGTGGAAGCAAATCAGTAGGAATTACTCATACATCTGCATCAGGACTGACTTAGAACCACACAGCCCAGTGCTTCTGGAGGTGCTGCCTGCATTGCATTCCCTCGAACCACCAATAGCACTGCGGTAAATGCTGTACAGAAGAGCAAGACATAGTGCCAAGCCCCTGGGATGCTAACAGGATCCTAACAGAGCCCCTGCAGGTTGTTCATCAGTGGACATCACCCAGATGGTTCAAGTGGCACGTCACCAGATTGGGTAAGTCGCACTGAATAACATCGAGCCCAGCAGGACTGCACACAGCTGTACCATGGCAGCCCGTCCTGTGGGCTGTAGGTAGTCCTGGGGATGGCACATATGGGATGTTTTTACAAAGCCCTCTGATGTACAAACAGGAGCAGGGGAGAGCCAAGGGGTGAAGAATGAAGTGGAAAAGGCTCAAGGGTCCAAAAATGAGACGATAAGACAGAAGCTGGAAAGGCAGGCAGTGCCTCAGAAGTGACTAATTCCATGCCTTTGCTCCAGTGTTTATTATAGGAAAGAAGAGATAAGAAAGGCAGCTAGTGGTAACAACTGCCAGGGGCAGCCAATCCCAATCTAAACAAGCAGCAAATGCCATGCAAGCAGCCCGCCAACTCAGAACGGTTCCTGCAGCTTGGGGCATTTCTTTAGAATAAATACATTACTTTCTCCCATCCACCTCAGCACCCTATCAGGGAAGCTGTGCTCTGAGTGGTTTCATAGCTACTCTTGGGGGTATTGTGGTCAGGGACAATTAAAAGCCTATCAAAACTGAACATTCCCCACTGAAGGCACTAAGGAAGAGCTGGGAGCCAAATCTAAGCACAAAAGCCAACTCGGAGCCACTGTGAGTTTAGTGTGTTGACCATTATTTTTCTTAGCAAGGGAAGAAAGGAGCATCCAGCGTGCTAGTTCAGAATACAGTCTTGGAGAACTGAGTGTTTGTTGGTGGGTTCTTTTTTGCTGCCACTGTCCAAACAAAACAACGGAGAGCAATTCTTGCTGTGCCAGAAGCTCTGAATCCTCTGCTGCTTGGACAGCGGTGTCACACAGGAGAGCTTGCATACTGGTGCAACTGCTTTGTCACTACAGCTAGCTTGCAAAAGCCTCAAGCAAAGTAAGTGGATTGACAATCTCTGCACCAAGTTTGCCTCCCAGAAGGAGTCCTTAGCACATCCAGCACACACAAGTGTTTGCTAGCAACACTTCATGACGCAGATGCCACTGGAGTCAGCCATCATCCATAGCTGCCCCATCCCAAAGCATCAGGGTCTCTGATATCTTAAAGGCAAGCAGAAGGAAAAGCATTTCTCAGCTATTTCTCCCCTTCTTCCTACCAAGTACATCACAAATGTACAGACAGATGTCAGAACAAACTCATTTTACCGTGGTTCTACAGCTCAGCAAGAAGTAAGCTGGCTCCAATACACCTTATTTGCAATCATTGAACTCCCAGACACACCTGTCAGGCAGCCTCCTGTGAGGCAGATTTCAGTCTCCTCTATTCTATGAGTGGAAAGATACCAGAAACAAGGCAGTGGAAAGGCTGCCCTGCGGTGCTTATTCCAGCTGGAATGGTCTTTTCCTGTTCTTCACTGGAGGTCTGGGTGACAACACGCAATCCCAGCAGAACACAAACGCACCCACCACTTTAATCCCTCCGAGTTAGCAGCTGCTCACTGTGCACTCACGTGCCAAGCAGGCAGCTCTGCCGGGCAGGAGACAGCAGAGCTTTCCACCTCCAGTTCTTCCCCACCATGCAGGGGAGAGCCATCCTAAAGTGCACCAAGCATGAGGCTCAGCTCAAGCAGGCGCACACCCCCGAAACCAGTGGATCTTTTGGAAACACCATCCTGTGCTCATCTGTGAGCAGTCTGAAGTTAAGAGGTTTTGAATTTCCTACTTGCAAAAACAATGCGGTTCTGCAATACCATTCCAACCAAAATTGTAACGTTGCCTTAAAGTTTCCAGTCAGGCGCACAGCAAAACACCACCATGTCCACCCTGGGCTGCAGCTCCCACACTGTCGGGAACCCTGTACAGCCTAACCCAGGATACATTTAATCTCACTCCAGCATGCCTATGGTGCAAGCCTTGCCCTGCTTTTGAATAGCTCCTAAGCCCTAAAAGACTTTTTAACCTTGTCCTGCCATAGGATGTGATGTGCCTGGGGCTGGCTCCGTGCTGCTGGCCTCCAACAGCACCAGAGCACACAGGTCAGAGCTGAAGCACGCTGGGCTGTACCCATGTGTGACCCTAAGGGACACCCCAGTGCCTTTGCTCCTATGTGCTGCCAAGTGCTGCAGACGGGGTTTCACCAGAGCCTGGGGATTAAAGTACTGAAGCCAGAAGATATGGCACACAGTTCTAAAACTATGCTGCAGAAGTGGAAACAAAGCATTTATCTAAATAGCATTTAATCCTTTAGAGCCCTCTCGTCTCAAGAGCCATCTGGTTAAAATTCCTCTCCAAATCAGGGTATCTAAATGAAACACGAGGTCTTTTTCTTCCTCCCACACTCCCTCTGCCGAAGTCAGACATGAAATATCTGATCTCAGACACTTTAACTTCGTTATCATCCCTGTCTGGAGTTTTCCATGATATCGAAATGAAGGGAAAAAAGTCACACTGAATGAAGCTGAAGCATTTTAGCTGTACAGCTTACAGTGTATTTTTTAATTAAAAAAAACAGGTCTGGAAATGTTTCTTATATAGACATTATTTCCATTAACCTTCTCAAGCAAAAGTAATTCTACATAACTCAAGTTAGAGAACCATATCTGAAATCTGAAGCATTGCTATCAGAATTTACCTAGCGCTGTTCCCAGAGTGGGACTGAGCTCCAAAGAGCATCACTCACATAGGTCACTGCTGAGGAGACGGTGGTATTCCTGGCTCACATCATCATTATCTCCACTGGAGCACGTGCCCCAGCCTCAGTGTGCTAGGAGCTGTGTGCTCACAGCACTGGCAGCAAGTACAAGTTTCCAAGGCAGAGATGGAGGGGGCAGTCGCTCAGCCATGATACCCAGGAACCATGGAATATCATGCAAAAACCCTGTTTTCACAAGGTATTACACAAAAAGGAATATTTTTCTTCCCTGGGACAAGGAGCAGAGTTATTTAAAGCTTGTGTTATATGCTAGTGCAACAGACAGAGACTATATGATATATTTAGAGAATGTGAGCCTAGATCAGGGCTAAAGCGCATCCTGCAGCATCCTTCCCTCTTTTATGAGCATGGACCCAACAGAGCTCCACCAGCTGCCCCGTGCCACACGTCTCTATTTTCCATTCATGGTGCAGTTCGATGGAGAGGCTGCTTCCGAAATAGAGGCCAGCCAAGATGGGCTGGAGAGTGTTTATATTCAAGCGTTTGAGTACCATAAACACTGCCTCCTTTTGAACAGCTGCCTTTATTTACATCCAGGCAGAGGATTATACCAGCGTAGGTGGAGGCCAGCCATCATTCACAGAAGGGAATAACTTCTGTTAGAAACACCCCGAGAGCCCAATCCAACAGATCTCTGCTGGCCAAAGCTCCCCAAGAGCAGTTCAAGTCAGATAGCAGCTGAAAACCCCAGCCCTGACAGGGTCCCTCCAAGCTCTGGTTCCAGACCCAAGCAGTTGGATTTCTGCTGCCCTGAGCTCTTTGCTTTAGCACCTTCACTGTTCCAACAGGTAGTACTCAGTAAGGAATTTGTCTGTGCTCTTTAAGGGGAAATTAGGAACTGGTTTGTATTCAAGAATCAGGAAAAAAATACAGAGGGTGTTGTCACTGCAATGAAGAATGTGGGTGCTTTTATCATTAACATTTAAACTTCCTTTTTTAAAGCCATATTTGGTTGCTCGATCAGCTATTTGCTTCATGCATCATAGCTTAAGAATTGATGGAGTTTCCTTTGTGAAGTTTTCTGAAACAGAAAGCACTTCCTCTCAAAACAAGGTAAAACTAATTGGTAGATGGGTTGCTCTAATCACTTTTTCCCTTTCGTCTGCTATTTACAAAGCACCCCATCCATATCTAAGGCACAGACCAGCACCAGCGAGCTGAACCAGAATCTCATGCATTAACTTATCTCGCGGGCAGCTGCTAAAGAAAAGGTTGATGACAGAAACACCCACCTTGCAAACACATCCGTGAATAGTTTCACCCATCCAAGCAATTCCACAAATACAGATAGAGAGAAGGGCGCAGCGTTTGGGTAAAGATAAAGGTGTTTGCTTTCAGATTGGTCGGCTGTGAGCGCCGCTGGTTAGAAAGTGTGCAATAGTTGATACTTCATAATACAGAAAGAAAGCAGTGACAGTTCCTAGCTGAAAGCTGCCACTTCCACATCCCCCAGCCCTGTCCCAACCAGCATTCTCCCTCAGCACAGTGGGCATAACTCCCATCTTTCCAAGAACATCACATCACCTGAGCTGCCCACAGAACAGCCGCTGCTGGTTTGCTTATTTCCTCCCCAGCTGTTATTAACCACTTCAAACAGGCAAAGCTGATTCCCTGCCTTGGAGAGCCCTGCTGACAGCTCACACACAGCTCTACACCACTGCAAACACACCCAAACATCCACTTAGCTGGGAAGCAGAGAGAAAAGTTCTATTTATACCCCAGTGGCTGCCTGCACTCTCAAAGCCATCACCTTACCGGGGGGGGGGGGAGGGAATACATACATCAGACCAACATCATACATACATCATTCCAACCAGAACACCCCCAAAGCAGAGGCAGCCTCCCATGAGGAAACCACTTGCTAAAAAGAGTGCTTTAGAAGTACATTCTGCACTCACAGACTTCCCGTTTCCCCCCAGCCCCGCTCACTATCCTTCCCCAGCCGATTCCCCAGGCAAGCAGTCCTAAGGCAAAGAGAGGAACCAGCATCAAGCCCTGAAATCCAAAGACCTGTGGAAAGCAGGATGCTGAAATGCTCCCTGCTCAGCGAGAGGATGCTCGAGAAGAGTGAGACAGAGGCGTGTGCTTACTGGCAGCTGGAGAGCCCGGAGCAGGGAAAGGATGGAGCAGGATGGAGCACACTCCCCGTGCAGCTGTGCTGTGGGCAGGACGTAGAAGAGCTTCAGTCCAGGGCTGAGCCTCCAGCCCCTGGCTGGACAGCTGCTGCTTTGACACTTATAGCAGGGAGGCGCGTTGCAAAAAATTAATCCAGCCAATAGCACCAGTCCTGCCCAGCGAGCAGCTGGAGGTGGGGGGAACAGCCTGCTCCTCCCAGGGCCTCTGCACCAGCACTTTGTGGGTTGGAAAACCCAACCAGCTAAGGCATTTTGCCAGCATCACTCCCCTTGTTGCTGGTAACCATGGGGCTCACCCAGGCTGGGCAAAGCACTGCTGACCCGCAGTGATTCCAGAGCACTTTATGCATAAAAAAATGCAGCACCAAATCTTATTATGGGGGGAGATTTGTTGTCAGTCTCCCATCCTGTCCAAGCAACCCTCTCCCAAATCTAAAACATCTCCTGCCATGCCTTGTGTCACCATCAAGTTCACGGATGGATATCCATGGCAGAAAACAAACAGGAGGGATGTGCATCAAGGCAGCAGCCCACAGGGAGTGGGAGAACACAGCCAGACAGAGCAGAGCTCAAGTGATACCAAGAGATGAGCATTTGCTTTAAAGACATGAGAAAAGGAACTGTCAGGTAGCACATGATTCCTGCATGTAAACACACTTGCCCTTTGAAGCTGCACCACAGCAGGCAAATCTGACAGCATTCACCCTATTTTCTTTTTCCCCTCATTTCTCCATCCCATTTGTTTTCTGCTTGTAGCTTCCAACCTTCTCCCACTTTCCTCCATGCTCCTATTGGCAAGTTCACTTTCCGCAGGAGGCGCTTGGGTTGCCTTACACTTAGGTTCTATGTAGTACCATAGAGAAGCACAAAGCTTCTCAGTAAGGATGGGAGAGGCAGGGCAACCTTATGGGCATGCTGGAGAGACCATAGATACCCCTGGAAAGCAGAGCACGATACCTGGTCTGAAAAATTCCTGTTTCCATTGTAAACAGAAACACTGTGAGAGCAAACACACCCCTTAGAAAAGCAGTTGCATTTTTGTGCATCACCTTTTTCATGCTAACCAGCAAGTCCCACATTTTTCCAATATCCCCATGGCCCACATTAACAGTGTTGCTGAGGTTCACAGCTCAGGTTGCCACCACTTGCCAAGAACTTCAGGCTTACATAAAAGACAGATGTGAAATATTATACACTGAAGCTTACATTTGATTTTCGTCATAATCTAAGTAATAAGAGAAAAATCTGACAACAAGCTAGAGCCTAAATTCTAGTGTCCTCAACAGGGACATCAGCAAAATCCTGTCTAGAGACCCAGTGCCCCTGCAGCTGTACCCTGGGGGAGCACATGGAACTGAGCAATGGAAGGTACCTGCAGCCCTCCATTCAGCAGCATGGCAAACAGGAGGCAGTGCATCCCAACAGCAGCCAGAGGTTGTCTGGAAATTTAGATGCTATCCATGAGCAATGCAAACTGGAGGTTTCACTGCCCAATCCCATACCAAAAACAGCTCTAAGGTACAGCGTCTATCGCCTACTGGAGTAGCAGCTAAATAACCAAACAGCACAAAAGTATTTGCAGGGTCAGACCTCAAATCTAAAGATCTAAAGCTACCAGGATACCTGACACAAAAGGACTTAAGAACTCTTAACCTGATGCACATCAAAATAGCAGCTTAATTCTGTTTGGAAATTAAACAGAAGATGATTTAGAGCGCACGGACAGCACATAACTAAAGTCAAGGAAGAAGCACTCCAGTTGGTATTGCAGATGATACAATATAGCGCAATAAAAACCTCTGCCAAAGCGCTGTACTGAGCAAGAACGCACTGCAAAAATGACACAATCCATTTCACAGGGTTGAGGCAGCTCCGAGTGCTATCACCACTGCTTGGGGAGGAACATCGCTCATTATTGGGCACAAGGATCTTTGGCAAACACAGTGTAACAAAAAAGAAGAAGAAAAGGAATCCAATGTATCTCTGACCAGCTATCCAAACAAAATGAACTATGAAGCACTTATAAACTGAGTCGGCTGAATTACTCACCCAAAAGCCAACTGCTGGGAAACTTTATTTGGAAATAGTGGAGCTCATAAAACTGCTTCAGAGCCGAGCAGTGGTGGAAGGAGCCCTGGGGAGCAGGAGAAAGACCTAAGGCCAAAGCAAAGGGCTTACCTGAGTGCAGGGAGCTGGTCCACACCATGAAGGAGCAGATGTTGTAGATCTCAGACACCGTGGATCTCCAATCCGCTTTAATTCAGTCACTCAGCAGCTGCAGAGCGAGGAATCTTCTATGCAGTCAGGCCCATTTTTGCACATGAAAACCATTTTGAGGTGTATCCATGCAAAACGAGGGTCCTGCATCTCTTGGGTGGACTTGGCAGTCCTCCTCTGCCACACCAAGCCAGCACAGCTCTCCAGGCCAGCAGGAGCACATATCCTCACAGCATGCAACAACCCAGCAGCCATAACCCAGGCAGCACCCAGCCCCCTCCTGCCTCCTCCCTTCCTTCCCCTCTCCCAGCTGCTCACTCCAGGTGGGGCAATTACCAGTTCCCCTCACCAGCACTCTCCAGGCAAACACCCTTTCTCATGAGCTACGTGGGGGTTTGGCACAAACACAACCCCCTCATCCTCCCAGTGTCTGAGAGCAGGAAACATTCCTCTGGTGGAAAAAGGGAAGGAACAAAGCAAGGGAAGAGCACAGCAGTCTTCACGCCTGCCATTTTGTGGCCCTGGTGACAGCTCTGGCCAAGCTGGCCCACAGCAGCTGAGCCTCACCTGCAGGCAGACCTCAGCAACACATTGCCAAGCAGAAGTAATGGAAAAGATGAAGTGGTTCAGAGTCATTCCTCTCAGGGAGTAAGGAAGGGTGGGGCTTTGGGAATTGTATAAAGGTGTGGATAAAGCATCAGTGATGTAAACCCTTTTTCCATGGAGTTTAATGCAGAGACTGCTGAGCTGTCAGGCTCCGTGCCAGGTGCACCTCTGTAAAGCACAAGGCATTGGTCAATGCCTGCAGAAAGCAGAGCCTGAGGAGCAGCGTTCAGCCCTCCTTGCAGCCAGCAAATCTCAACAGGAGGTGAGCGCTGCACATTTCCACCTTCCTGGGGTGGACCATCAGCCCAGCAAAGGCCTGTTCATGTGCTCACCTGCAAAGAAAACATGATTTGATGACAGCCTTGCTAGCTGGAGATGCTAAAACAATACACTGCAGGCCGCAAACCCATCCAGGTGCAGCTTGGGTTTGTTTGATTTTTCTCAGCAGGTGACAAACTGCAAAGCAGAGAGCACGACTTTTTCTGCAGTAAAACCCATCTTTGCATACCATGTAATTCTTCCTGTTGGTGTGGTTTGGGCATTATACACATGCACACACTAGACAGAGGCATTACATTGCTGCCAGTGGGCATCAATGGACCCTTTTCCTTCAGGGCCACCTGCCAAGGATGCAGGAGGAGGTTCTGAGTGCAGCAGGCAGGCAGTAAGACAACAAAGTGGCTGCCGCTACCCTACTCTGCTTTCCACCCTGCCAAAATGCTTCTCCTGGTACATGGAAAATCACAAAGGTGGCTCCCATTTATAAAGGGTGATGCACCAGAGCCCTGCAGAAATGGACCCATCTGTTGGCTCGCCGACTGCATTCTGAAAAGGCAATGCTGACAAAGGTTTCCACCTCTCTTTCCAGCACCAATATAAGTTTTCAAGGAATGCTGGCTGCGTAGGCAGGCATTTATCTGCAGCCTGCAGGGGGTTGTTCAACATGCCAGGTTTTCTGCCAAGGAAAGTTTTCTTCCAGTTGCCTCCTGCTGGAGGTTTTGTGCTGCGTTGTTGTTTGGAGCTCAGCATTTCCAGCCACGTTAATGTGCTGTGCTTTGTTTGCTCTGCTGCTGGATGGTGGGAGCCGAGGGGCAGCAGAACAGAGCTGTGCTCCAGCTGGGTGTGCACCTATGGGACACGCTATCCCTGTGAATGGGCACACTTCTGCTTCCCCCCCTTCCTCCTTCAGTCTCAGGGCTTACGTAAACCTTTCCTGACCCTTGCAGTCTGCAGCGCGGGGAATAGTCTGGGCAAGAAAAAAACAACTTTCCTCAAGCAGAACTACTGCTGTGACTAACATTTTTCATCCACCCTCCACTGAAATCAAGTCAGTTTCCATTGACTTCCACAGCTGCTGGGTCACCATTTGCTTAAGTGTTTCCAGACTTCGGCCCTGCAGCAAACACCTTCAGCTGATAGCCCTCAAGTATTTTAGTATGTTCATAACTCCCCTAACCGTGTTCTTTGTGCATGGTGTCAGGCTCAGCATGAATCTCATATTCCAGATCTGAAAAATGGATTCTGGATATTAGATCAAAATTAAGTCCCTTTATTAATTTTAGCTTCAAATCTTAGTCTCACAATAATAATAATAATAATGTTAAGGAACCCACAGGCTAACGGCAGTAAATAAGTATTTAAGTGGCAGAGGGGTTTTTCAAAGCATGACAGATTTTGTTTTGCTTGAGCCTGCAGCTAAAATCAAATCAACTATTAAGCTGAGGACCATCAAAACACATACACACAACTGGGTTAGATCATTGAGATGCTGGGTTAGACCATTGAGATGCTGGTGAGAAACAATAGGTACAACATGGGCTGGGACTTACAGCTCAGGGAACGCAAACAGTTCCTCACCCTGCTACAAGTGCCTCATTCCACTTTGGCTGTCATATACTCTCTCTGTACCCCAGGGCACTACCTGCCTGGCTCTGGTACAACCACTCCGTCCCTGCTTTGTGGCTGCCTTCACCCAGTCTGCACAAGCATCTTTACCTTCTCTCTCAGTTCAGTTTCCCCTTTCCTGAAGAAGCTTTTATTAAAGCATTCAGGCTATTTATGGAGGGTTTAATCCCTAATACTGGTGTTGCTTGTGGTCTTTATTCCCTATCTCAAACAAGTAGACAGCGTTCCCATGAACTGTGTGCCTCACATTCGCTTCATAGTCAGGAAAAAGTCAATCTGCGAGCACTTGACAAAGGCTTTGTTTTGCAAGCAACAACAACGAAAAAGAAAGAGTCATGGGAAAATTACAAGCTCCTTGGCACTAAGGAAATTATGACTGCAATTTCCTGAGCTCCATGTGCTGGAGGAGCTGCAGCAGATAGCAGTCAGGCAGCTTTCTCTACTGAAAGGTTTCGGCCACAAAACCAGGCTATGGGATTTACCTGTGCTGGACTTTTCTTCCATCTCAGAAGGGATTTGCAGCTGATTTAGATCACAGAGGGAGCACAGGTGTGTTTTCTGTGGTTTTAAACCGAGTTTTCTGGGAATCAGCTTTTATGCCAAAATGAGAGCTCTCTTTATAGCTGAATTCTGCTGAAGAAAAGCGATTCAGAGACGGTTTGAAATCAAAGCTGAAAGAGACCCAAGAGAAAGAGCTCAGATACGTGCATGGATATAGAGAAACTGCCTTCCTGCCACTTTCGTACTGAAATAAATACTTTCAGTAAAAACAGATTGAGATTTTTCCCTTCGGCAGCTCAAGCAAGGGAACAGAAGAATGCACTGAACCAACAGTGGGGGAAAATATTTGGCAGTAGGCACCATGGATCTGAGGAAGAACGTGAGAGGTATGCTGAGGCCGTTTAGATGAGCAGCACCCTGCAGCAAGGAGCCATCTGCACACGGCAGAGGCTGGTGCACACACTGACCTCGTAGTACGCTGCACAGAAACCCTTTCTCTCTGTACACACAGGGTCTGGGTGGGGAAATGCTGCCAGAACAACATTCAGGGACTCATCAGTACCTCGTGTCACCCTTCCCAAGACTTCTGGTGCTCGGTGGGTTGCAAGGGTGATGCTGGGATGCTGCCCTGCAGCTGGAGCCAGCCCTTGCCCTGTGCTCCGCCTCCTGGGAGCAGCTCTGCAGCAATGCCCCTGGCTCCTGCGGAGAGGTTTGTGCCCCTTGGGCAAGGCTGCGAGTGTCCCTGGCAACTCAGAGCCACAAACATGGAGTAGTCAGAGCCAAGAGGGACCAGCCAAACTTGAAACCTGGTAACTGCGGTGTAAATATTTACACGCTGCGCCTTGGCTTGGCTCATTCTGCTCCATCAGGAGCACGGCCAGCCACAGAAGTCCAGGTATTAACTGTCCCATTTGTTGTGATCCAGGACTTCCAGCCGCACTGTGATCCCACCGCCTCAATGTCTCGCGTCAGCCCTAGAAAAACGCAGGTGCTCCTCACACTCCTCTTCCCAGCTCAAAGGTGCTCCAGTCTTGGCAGGTCTACAAGCTGTCATCTGCTGCAACTGGAAGCACTGCTGGCTAGGGAAACTCTGAGATGATCATCTTTTTCCAGGGAACTTTTTACTCAACCCCTACACCCTTGTCACGAGTGCCATCAGTCTATTATCAGCTCTGTCATCGCAGCACAGGCTGATTCCAGCTGAGGCTACACATTGCTGGTGGGAGCTGAGTTTAGGCATGCAACTGTGCCAAACGGTGCTGGCATCGCTCTAGCGGGACAATAGCACTGAGCCCTTTAAGGCAGCTGGCCCAGAGCTAAGGCATTTTATTGACAGCAAATATCTCTGCAACAAAGCTCCAGCTGGCAAACCAGTCCAGGAAAAGCAGGAACCGAGTCACAGGGGAATTCATTTGCCTTTTGTAACAATTAGGGCATTCTCATGCGAGCAGCAGGCACAACTCTGAGATCCCAGGGTGGAAAACATGACCTTGTGCATTTGCAGTGTTGTATCTCTTTACCTGATGGTCACACCTGCTCTGTCAGAGTCATCCAGGATCCAGCACTGCCTTGGTGTCGCACCTTGAAAACAAACAGCAATTCAAATAGCAACCTCAGACCACTCAGCCTCAGCTAAATGGCTTTTTCACGTGGTGATGTTTGCATTTACTCCAAAGCTAAAAAACATAGCAAGTCTGTTGTTCCCCTTGTAGCTCTGGGAACTTGGGAAGCAGATTGAGCCATCCACCATCACAGAGGAGCCACTTCAGGGTGCTGTGGAGGATGAAGGTGCTGCAGGAACTCAGCTATCCTTGGGGTTATGCGTATAGAGCTACTAAGCAGGAAGGATTCATTCTGGGATGGACAGTAGCACTGGAGGGGCACGGAAGGTGCAGCAGATGTGTTCCAGGTGACGAACATGCCGACAGGTAGGCACCTGGCTGCCCTCTGATTGTCTCTAATTAGCCCATCCTAAATCAGAGGCAGTTGTTGGGTACCTGCAGCCATGGTTTAGGTGTGTACTCAGAGGAAAGAGCGTGGTGAGGGGAAGTATTCCTACTGTCCATCTCAGCCTGGGTACATTTACACTGCAAAGTGCTTTGATGCTCAGTGGTTGGTATCCTGCTCTATATCTATCCAGATCTGCTGGAGGGTGCTAACCGAGCTGCTGCTGGGAGGAGAGCAGGTACCCTGCAGAAAGCCCATGGCTGCAATTTGTGCACTTTTTATCTTTGCCTGCATTCCTGGCAGCTTATGCATACAAGGAAGGGAGTGACATTCACACACACCCTTAGAAGTATCTGTGACTGCATTATTCAGTCGAATATTCGGGGTTAGGGATTGCAGCCTTATACGGGCTCCTCGGGGCAGAGCACTGCTGGCACCTCTGGTGGGAGGACAGATGGTGGAACTGCCTGTGAAAGGCCAATTAAGAAACATCAAATCCTTTTGTATTTCTGCATGTCTGAATGTTTGACAATAAATCTAAAGCTCTGCTACATGGCAGTCCAAACCTTAGAGTTTCCTAGGGAGCCGAGTGTCAGCCAGGACCTGCTTCTTCATTTCCTCACCACTTGCCCTGTCTGCCAGCTGCTCTTCAACCACAGACACAGGTGGCTGAGGGATGCTTGCAGCTCAGTACTGGAAGGACAGACAGTGTAGACCTTATGACCAGCAGGACACTGGAGATGGACAGTTGCTGTCCTTTGCAATATTGCCATCTAGAGGGCCCAGCAAGGACAGGAGATCCTTGTGTGCCACCATGAGGAAAGGAGTAAAACTCCAAAGCTTTCTGTTTTTGTAATTTTGCCTTACCTGAGGGCTTTCCCAGCATGGCGTGGAGGTGGCGAGCCAAGCACACAACACTCAGGCATGAGAATACAAGCACTGCTCTGAATGCAGGCCTATAGTCTGTTTGAGGCTGTAGATACACAGTGTTGGCCAATTCCCAGTGCTTGATTGATCCTGTGTGAGCATAGTGGCTTGGCTGAAAGCTGCCCATGACCTCTCCAATTAATTGAACTAATAGAATGGGAGCTGCTCAACAGCTCTGTGCACCTACCTGCAGTGCAAGTCTATGCTGGATCTGCCTCTCCCTCCCTCCCTCCAGAGCAGCACCTGTGCACTGTTGCCCCTATTGCAGACTCTCAGCCCCAATCCCTGTGCTGCAAAACAGCCCCAATGGATGCATCCATGTGCACTGGGGAGCGCTGGTGGGCCAGAGAGAGCATTCAGCAACGGTGAGCCCAAGGGCCCCACAATCATCCCCTGTTTCAACACAGCAGCTCTCCGGGGGGTTTGTGAGGACAAGGAGCTGCCAAAAGGCATTTGTATGATCACTAAACTGTGCCCTGGTGCAGAAGAGTTCCCCTGTTCTGCTGGCACAATCGAGTAGCCTTGCTGTCTTTTACAAGAGCCAGAATGGATCGACATAGGCTTGGAGCAGCAAACCCTGTACATCTGCAAAGAGGTCCAAGAAGGTAAAGCAGCACCTCTTCTCTTTGCTACAGGTTTCTTCCATGTGAATTAAGGAAACAGTACTCACAATTCCAGAAAAAGAAGAAAAAAAAAAGATATTTTATAGGCCCAGAATCCTTCTTTCACAGTACAACAGTAAAGGGTTTAGTGTAAACAGAAGGTCCAATAGTGATCATCAGCTATCACAGATCAGCTGCACAAAACACCACAGCTACAGGGTTAATGCCATTACCACACAAATCGACAGTACGAGTACAAACCATAACTTTACCTACAGTGCTTTTTCCTGTGCAAAAACCACAACAACTCAATTCACAGGAGGAGGGCACCTTCCCTCAATCCGAGATGTCAAATTCCTCCTCGGAGTTGTCCTATTTGGCAAAGGGTCTTGGGGTCCAGGACACCTCCCTTCCCAGCCCCTGCAGCATACAGAGTAATACAGCTCCACATCCCCCAACCTGGCACTCGTGGGCTCCGTGCTGCAGAACAGGGAAGGGAATCGGCTGAGGATCAGATGAGTCATTTACTGCATCACCCTCCAACTGCAACGTACATTCATTCTTTCAAAGAGTTTTGATAGAACAGTCCTGGTTATACGATGTATGGATAACAGCAGCTCATGGGTACCCCATAAAATCACTGTTTGTTCATTATTTTTTTAATTGTACTAATTGAGCTGTGAGCGCCATCAAAAGCTGAGGCTTACAGTGATCTGTTGGCAAGCTTAAAGAAAGTGGATAAATGATTCGAGTGGGAGGGTCGGAGAAAGAGAAGGATCCCAGCAAGGCTGCGGCATGGGCTGCAGCTCTGCACCTCAGCCAGGATCACAGGAGGGAGCCCTGCAGCACCCACGTGCTTCTGCTGCTGCACGGAGCCCAAGCGCCTGCGCCGTGTTGGATTCATATTCTGACCACACAGGAAAAAGCAAGAGGTGGTTATTTATCATACCTCTTGAAAAAGGCAAAACCAAACAAAAAGGATGGAGGGGTGATGCAGTAAACCTAAATTCAACACGTACCTACTTTGTTCTTTTATTATTATTATTATTATTATTTATTTTAATCATTTGTTTTTCCAAACACATGGAGTTAAGTTACAGATGCCATATAAAATGCACACTTTATGGAATTCCTGCATAGCAGGAAACAAAGAGCCTAGAGCTAATCCAACAGCTACGTTAACAGCGGGACTGCCATTTATTGGTGCAAGGAAGATTCCCTACCTACATATAAACCGAGTGCACCCCCCTTCCAGAGGGGTCCTATGGCAACACATATACACCTTGTTCAGAAGGAAAAAGAAAGCATTTTCTTGGGGACAAACTGCCAAAGTAACTGGTTTCGCATCCATAAATTTAAGGCAATGTTACTTAGACCTGAGAAAATGAAAAAAAAAAAGAAGTATATATTTGAATTGATTTTCTCACCCATAAATACACACTCAGGGTTTCAGTGTCTCCTGCCTCCTCCAACTCTCAGGTGCCACCGGGGAAAAGAGCCGTAGGGAAACTGCTCTGAGGTCTCAGGGTCGGATCCTATGAGATGCACAGCTTGTTCCAAGGAAAGCTGCTGGGAGCTGGGAGGGCTCACCCTCCCCTGGCTCTGTCAAATACGCTCCTTTTAAACACCTCTGTCTGAGACCTCTGGAGTGGGTTAACTCCAGAACAGGCTGCAGTGCGCTAGTAACCCTAAAAGGTTTGTAGAGCAAAACTGCAGCTAAAACAGACAATAAAATTACATAGAATGAATTTCGGTGCTTTCCTCCATTGAAGAAGGAAAAAAAAAGGATGCCAGGGTTAATAATTTCACTGCACCTTGGTAGCCTTTCCTGTCACTACAGATCAAATCCTGTAACACTAGTGTGGAGTCACAAATTGTTCTGCGCTCTTCCTTGGGAAAAGAAAAATAAGAAGAAGAAAAATCAACTGGCAAACATCACTCATTAAATGGTAAAAGACGGGAGAGAGATCAGGTGGGGATTACAGACACACAGCATGCTAATGCTAAGGAGTTCTTAAACAAAGTGCAATGATTTCGACCATACAGGAGGACGGATGGACGGACAACTCCATTCGGTACCACCAGGTGCTGAGTGCCCCTGGGGAAGCGTGGAGGCACCGTGGCAGCCTGCAGCCATAGGGGCTGGCTGCACTCTGGTCCAGCACGTCCACGGCTTCAGCAGAGATTTGCTTGCACAAAGACACAGTCGCTTCCCAAATGTGAAACCTGGTCGCCAATTCAGGGTTTGCCGGCTGCTTCTAGAAAGCTGCTGAAAGACAGAGCTGGCCCTAAAACCTGTGCACACCCTGTGTAGCTTCTACGGGACCAGCTCCTTCTCCAGCACAACCCACCCCTCCATCAGGCTGTTAGGCTGGAGGGTCTGCCATCAGCCATGGGCAGTGCTGTCAGGTCACTAAAACCAGAAAATCTCCAGCTCCCTGCTCAGGTTCCCACAAAGCCAACGAGAGCCTGCAGTCTGGTGTTCTGCTGACATATCGAACACCACTATCCGAAGATCAGAGGCAAAAACTGACCCTCATCTGAGCAGAGAGCAACTCCTGCTGCTGGCCAGCACCTCCTGCATTCAGAGGAGGGATAAGGAGTCAGCTCCTTTACTTACCTAGCTGGGAACAAAACCCTTCATCCAATCACACATTACAGAAGCTCACTGTGTGCAAAGGACTCTTAACACTAAAACGGTTCCACCCTACACAGTGCAGTCAACACAGTTTTTAACTTAAAATTGCAGCTTGTTCTTTACAAGTGCTCGGCAGAGAATATTTATATTCTTCTGACACCATATAAATAATATTTATACAGCTTAAACATTTTGAGACATGCATTAGACTTTAGGTAGTACACATTTCTTGATCATATATGCAAATATTACTGTCAATTAAACCAAGCAGCCTTACGCTGGGCCGTGCCTCGCGCTATCCAGGACACTTGATGGAGGCTCCGAATCGTCCATGGGAAGGACCAGGCGTGTCCCCCTGATCACAAGTTCATGGTCCCCAAAAGCCAGCTCTCGATCGAGCGCGTCCTCAGAGCTGTTCCCCACGAAGCGCCGTGCCACGTTGCTGGACGTGACCGAGTCGGTGTTGACGGTAGAATCCCCGTAGGTCAGGCTGATGTCCCCATCGTTCAAAATGAGATCGGAGTCATCGTCCTTCAGCTGCTCCTGGTTCTGGGTGATAAACAGAGGGAAAGTGCCGTTTAATGTTTCCCAAACAGCTGTGTGAAATCACATAGTCATAATACCCTGAGTTGGAAGGGATACATGAGGATCATTGAGTCCAACTCCAATAGGATCATCCAAACATTGGGGTGCTGGACAAGCAGAGGTGCTGCAGCCTTTCCTACACTGTGGCCCTGCAGACTTGGGAAACACCTGAACTTCCCTGCTGGAAAAACCCGAAAAAGGACACCCAAGTCTCATGGAGCCAACACCAAGGGAACTGCCACCCACACAGCACGTGTCCCTCCATGGCCAGTCAGCTGAAAGAGCAACACACTCATGGGACTCAGCCCATGTATCGGACTTCCTCCTTGGCATCCAAAGGCAGCAGAGGAATGCAAGTACATCGAACCCCACTGACGCTGCCAAAGAGGTGGCACCACCAGACTCACCTCGTAGGCCTGAGGGCTCGTCAGGCAGCGGGCTATGGGCCCACAGCAGCCCGGCAGTGTGGTGGTGAGGGGAGGGCCGCTGTGTGTCAGCAGAGGCTTCAGGTAGCTGCAGGGAGAGGTAAGGAAGAACAAGGAGCACGAGAGGAGCACGGCAGTGTCGAGGAGTCAGGGGTGGATGCAGCAGCGGGGCTTGGTGTCTGGGGGAAATCACAGGAAGGAAAGAAACACAAATCCCTGGAACCACAAAATTGAAAGGGATAACCAACCCGAGCGCAACCAACAGAAGGGATACGAGTGGATCAGGGCACTGCAAGAGGTTTTGCAGCATCCCTTGTTTCATCATCCTGCACCTCTCAGCCTGGCATATGTTGGCTCGTGGCAAAGCATTTGAGAGGGAGAGAGTCTGATCCAGCAGGAGGTCTATAAAAGGGAACATCCCTCTGCCTCCCTGCCCTCCTGCCCCTGGGAACAGGCACCAGAGACCTTTGGGGACCTTCTGGGTTCCCAGGCTGGGAACACAGCTCTGGACTGAGCCAGCACTGTGCAAAATGGCCATGGGACAGGGAAGTCAGTGCTGACTCATCTGCAAAGCCGGCATGGGGGATTTGGCACAGCCCCGAGGGCAGCTCAAGGATACTTGTGATCGAAGTTGTACCACATGCGGAACAGCCAGGCGCTTTCTGCCTTCGTGCTCCTCCTCTCACTCTCTGGGACACCCTGTGAGAAAGCAAGATGTTATCAGTAGAAGAGCAAAATGCTGAGATTCCAGGGCATGCAGGAGAATGCCTTTCTGCTCCCCTAGCAGAGAGCTTTGGGCACAGTGAGCACATGGTCCCCACTCACAGCCTCGGGGAGATTTTCTGCTGGGGCCTTCCAGCTTCTGGCCCCAAAAGGTTAGTGCCCTGCAGCCAGCAATGTGCCCAGCCATCACGCTTAACAGCAGCTGACAGGGCCAGCCTCTTTCTAATCTCCCTTGAGGTTTAATATGCAAATAATCACGTGCCACGGGCACTCAGTGCTTCCTTTTAGCTGGAGAAAACCACAAAACTGTTCAGAAGGTTCTATGAGTACAATTACACATTTCATGGCAATTTGGCTTTCAGATTCCAGCTGCCTTGTTCCCCAGGAGGTGAGCAACCCAGGCAAAGGCTCTGAATGAAACAAGCCCCTGGGGTGCAGAAATCAGCCAGAGGCAAAGCCACAGCACGGCTGGGCAGCAGCACTCATCTCATCACCACCAGTGGTCTCTGCTCAGTCATGTGGCTGCTCCCAGCACACAGAGGCACAGCAAGACTGGAGATGCTACATAAAATGGGGCAATGAATGGCACTTTTGTCCTGCACAGGATGCTGGGATGGCAGAAAGCCTCCGTGTCACACACATTTTGATATTAACTTCAAAGACAGAGACAAAATGTCTTGGAGCAATAACACTGACTGTCTTAACACTGCAATGAAACACTTCTGAGGCTTCCTTTCAGAACAAAAGAAAACCCCATTACAACTCCAGAGGGCACAGAAAAGCAATGACTCAAACTGACTGCAAACTGCTGAAAATCCTCCCCCAGCAAGAAGGGAGCAGAGCAGAGAGGAGCATTCCCAGGCTCCCACGCACAACCCCAAGGAGAGCGGTGCAAAGACCAAAAGCTGCACTCACCACATTCTCCTGATCTGCATCCACACCGACCCTGAGGAGGAGAGAACAAGCACAGGGTGAGCACAGGCAGTGCCTGTGTGTGTGTGTGCTGCCTGTCATGGGGAAGGATGGGAGCTCTGCAGCCACACTGGTGGCTGTACTCACCGGACGTTCAGGCAGGACAGCATGGCTGTGGTGCCCCCACCAAAAACCCACACGGTGAAGAAGACGATGAGCAGCGTGGTGCTGAACATCATCTGCCGGGCGTAGGTGGCCGTGTCACGGATGGCAAGGGCAAACGCCATGGCTCCTCGCAGCCCTGTGAGAGGAAGGGACAGTGGAGTAGCTAGCAGGAACAAGGCTTCACCTCTGTTGCAGGTTTCCCAATGTGGCACCAACATCTCACTGCCCAGACCCCCCCCCTTCACCCAGCGAGTCCCACAGAGCCCTGTCCTGCCCAGCCCCGAGATGTGGCTCAGTTGGGAAGCAACGTGCTTGGAGGCAAGGATGAGACAACATACCAGCAAACATCATCATATGCTGCAGATTTGTTCCAATCTTATTTCTCCTCCCCAAATTCAGTAAAAATGACAGCGGGTAAATATTGGCAGCTCTTCCTAGGAAGATAGCAAGCTGTGTTTGTACTTGTTAAGGAAACTGTTCTTCTTGTGTCTCCCATCGTATCCCACCTCTGCACGCGGAGCCGATTCCTGCTGCCAAGCAGCAATACGAGGAGCTCCGTAAACACCAGCCCTTGGGATGCAAAGAAAACAATCCAGTTCAGTGTGGGAAGAGCATGCTATGCATCACCAAAGTGAGGCACACACAGCAAATCGAGAATATCACACAGAGACCAACACAAATAAACAAGGGAAATGATGAGAGGGCAGGTCTGACAAGAGAGAAGAGAGGAAAAACACCACTTCCCACTGCACGTTCTCCTGTGCTGTGCTCCCTTTCCACCACAAGCACTGCTTGGCCTTTGCAAAGCTCAGGTTTTCACAGCTTCCACAACCCCTGCCATTCCTCAGCACCACACAGCTCGGCCTGAAGCTATAAGCAAGGCCTCATTCCCAAAGATTATTCAGCAAAATGAAAGCAGAGGCAGCTGAGAAGGAAAATAAATACCCTAATGCTCTGTTTCCATAGCCTGTGAGGTACAAGGAAGAGCAGCCCCTTCATACCGCTTTTCTCTTTGAAGCTGTATCTTTTAATACCAGCGCCCAGATGGCAAAACTAATCTTGCAGCCACCACTATTCAGTGCAGCCTCGAATAATATGTAAAATGCTCTCAGCTTTTATCTTCTCCCCTGAACATCATGAATTTGCATAGGAGACGTATCTCTCGTTCCTTCTCATGAATGAGACACTTCCTCAGTGAGCCAGTTCCTACTGAAGAGGCAGAGCACATCATTCCAATCTGAGCACCCAGATGCATTTCCATGCCCCTTGCTTCCTTCACCCCACTGCAACGTTGCAAAAGCAAAGTGGGGAAATTCAGCAGACCCCACTGTGAGCTCACAGGTCAGCACTGGTGAAGATAACAATTATTCATCTGTATAAACATGCTTCGGTGCAAGGCAAAGGGTGAAAATAATTCTGCACATCTGCAATGGCTTCCCTGCAATATGAACAAATTCTTTCACTTTTCTGAGATGTATTAGGGAAAATCCTTTCTCACTCCATCACTCAGAAGCATCTTCTGTAGCTTTACTATGCTATTTTGCTTTAAAAAAGGTGCTTTTTTCCCCCCTGGAGTTAACCAAAGAGAATAACACAGAAGAAAGAAAACAAACTGCTACATCAGGAGGTGTCTATCTGCAAAGCTACTCCTGTGCCACACTGCCACACGATGAGGCATCACATTCACATCCAGCCCTAAGCACCTGCAGCAGCCAATGGATGGGTCTTGGAAGCAGGCAAGACAGAAAAGAAGAAGAAAAGCTGGGAAAACATCATCATAAAAAACCAGCAACAGCATCATTACACAGGAGAAATCCTCTTTTACAAATAAAGCTAGGCTGAGTGGGGGGGAAAAATGTGTTTGTATGAAAAACCACCAACCAGAAATGAGGAACTTCTCCTTTTCTTACTTATAAATGAAAAAAATAGACTCTAAAGGATACAAAAGCCCCCACCACGAAGGTAGGGTTAAAGATGTGGTTCTGGAAGGTGAATAGTGCAAGTCCCATGTAGGAGAAGATGAAGTTTTCTGCCAAGAAATTCAGAAGTTCGAACAACTGAAAGAGGAAAACAAATCAGAAGGGAGTTAAACACAGATTTAAGAACGTTAGCCCATCCATCACAGAATACACACTTCTGCAGAAGCAACCCATCAAAATGCAGCTGCAGACTGGCAGATGCCCTTCATTCTGGCTAGAGAGGATAGAATATTGAACTGAAGATCTGGAGGATGAAAGGGGCTCTCACCTGCTTAGTTCTGTGCTGGGACTCTGTAGATAAGTTGTTATAGGTGTAATGGGCTTGCGTGATCCCACAGAAGAGTACAGCCACCACACCTGAGGAGCACAGCATCACATTAGACTCCTGGCCACGAAAGGGGAGCTAAGCTGCACCCCAGCAGCATGGTGCTCAATGCAATAAACCTAAAACCCAGAGCAATGAAACCCGTGGAAGCAGAGGGAGAGCCCTCTGCAAGGAGCAAAACCCAACGGCACCACCGCCCCAGATTTCTATCTATGATCCAGGATCATTTCTATCCCAGATGGAGCCGGAGCTTGCCTGTAAAACCACACGCTTCAGCCAGCAGGAAGGTGCTCCAGGACATCAAGAAGAACAGGCCAGTCTCCAGCAATGGGAACTCCCGCAGCTTGGTGAACTTGGTGACGTTGCAGATGGTTAAGGACAACTCGGAGAGCAAGGTGAAAGGGTGCGCAATCTGTGTGTCACAGCAGCACTGTACTGCCTGCCCCCATAAAGGCCATGGGGCTGCCTTTCATTCGCTTAGGCATACAATCATGAAACACTGAGCCTGGATGAAACGCAGTGCAGCTAAAGAGGAAGCTGTTACAAAAAAGCTCGGGGGGGAAAAAGAGAACACAAAGAAAAGGATATTAAAGCTGTCACAACTCCAGTAGCTGCTCCCATTGCAAAGGATCCACTGAATATCCCCAGAAAGATCCCGATGGACTTGAACATTGCCGTGACATCAAACGTGTGGCTGTTGTCACCCGCCGGCTGGTAGGCAACAATTGAACTGAAAGAGGGGAGAAAAGCACACACAAGAACAAAACACTCCTTAGTCTGCTTATCAAAATGCTACGACTGCTATGAACCGTGAGCATGAGAAAACAGAGCAGCGGGGAGGGAGCAAACTGCCCCTGGCCCACTTGGGCTGCCCTTCACTCCCAACCCCACTCCTGCAGCCCAGCTGCCCCAGGAAAGCCCTGCATTTGTTCCTTCCAGATGCAAGGGAGCATCAGACCAAAGCCCATCTCTTGCACTTCTCCTGCAAACGCATTTGCTTGGCAACAGTTCGTCATTCACAATGGCAATGTGGAGGCTTGGCATCAGCTCTCCATAAAGCCAGACCCTCTGGGAACACAGAGCATTGAAGTGGGAAGCCTGCACTTCTCTGCCGACACCACAGAAGCAGCTCGTGCAAATATCCCATGGGGAACTGCAAGTTCCTCTGTTTGACTGCACTTAACGTGCACTACGTTTACGCTGCACTGCTCTGGGTGCTGCAGTGCAATCTCACAGGGCGGCAAGGTGAATGGGGCTGGTTCACAACCAGCTTTCTTTGAGATCCACGTGCTGAGGATATGAACTCCTGGTTAGCCATCCCTTGGCTGCCTCTCAGAAGTAACCTTTGGGCAGTTGCTGTTTAACCTCCCGAGTTATGCTGGAATGGAAAGTTACCGTCACCCAACACTTCCTCCAGCTTTCCCCCAAATAACAGACCAACACATTTCTGCAACACGAATGATAAACCAACACTTTCCAACTTGCAATGGCTCCCTTCCCTTGCTAAATTTCCCCGCTTTTCATAAACTTTAATTCTTCTGCATCATCTTTTTACACTGCAAGCCACAGGTTTCGTTTCTTTCTCCCACCTTCTACTTCCCATTCACTACCACGGTCTCATCCTGTGGTTTCATTGTCTTGTGTGGGTTTCTCTTTTTAAATCCCAGTTGGTTTCCCCATTTGGATGCTGGTTGGCCACTTGACCCTTTTGCAGCCTTTCTCTTGGTTTTGCTTTTTGCACCACTAATAAAACACCATTGCCCGCACCTCTGGGAGCCGTGCAGCAGCCGCTGTGAAATCCCCTTTGGGAGCAGCAAGCTGCAGCCCAGCCCCACACTGCACACCGGTTTTCAGTTCTGCCTTCAGTTCCCCTTTGCAGCCAGGTTCCCTGCCACCAACTCTGCCACAAAGCACCTCCTTGCAGGGCAGGAGTGATGCAAACAGTTCCAGAAATGCTCGATTTAGTAAATGCAACCCAGTACGGAGCTCACAGCGCTGCCTCCACGTCAGTAAAACCCACGCAAGCGGCGTGACAAGTATTCCAGAAATGTTTTCTGCATTAGTCGTAGCTATAAGTTAACCTGTCACAACTGCAGACACGATATATTTCCAGATAAGCTCCCACGATGACAACACAAAGGCAACGCGGATAAAATATGCCCCACATGCAGAGGACATCAAATATTAAAGAATATTATAAAACACTCTTTAGAAAGGCAGCCACTTTCTGGTGCGGGCACTCAGCACAGGGTACCAGCTCCAGCAATGCCCGTGTCTCAAGGCACAGGCAGCGGGCAGAGAAAGCAGACAGCTGCTTTAGCAGCTATTCCCAAACCAACACAGTGTTTGTGAGTGGGGGGCAGGCAGGAGCAGACAAAGAGCAAAGGGCTTCAGTGGGATCCTGTGGCTGGCATAGAGATGCAGTGCTTGTGGCATGTCAGAGAGGCTGGGTCAGCAGGCCATCAGAGAGCACAACATTGTGCAGCAGGACACCGTAACTCCAACCCACACTACCCAGTATTGTCTCCAAGGAGGAGAGTGATCAAAAGATCACTACAGCTCCTGGGGACACTCAATAGGAAGTTCTGGTCTGGGCAGCACCAATGCTCCTGTTCTACAGGAGTGAGGCCTGGTGGCTCCCCACAGTGCCCAATGTGTAATGTATGAAACAACTAAAAGTAAAAACAGAACACACTTACGAAGACAGCACTATGGCAACGGCATCATTGAGGACGCTTTCGCCAAAGAGAAGGGCATACAGCTCAACATCAACCTGGAGTTCATGGAATATGGCAAGAACAGTCACTGACAAATAGAAAAACAGAGAGACATTCAAAAAGGTGCCGTCAGTTTGGTGGCATCAAAGACAAAAGGTCCCTTTTAGAAAGCTGCCTTCCTGTACTCGCAGCGGCACCAGCTGCCCCCCCCCCGTGCTCTTCCTGTCATCCTTCTGTTCTTTAAGACACGGATTTGTTTTATGGTTGACCTCCCCATCCTTTTAGGAAGACGCATCCTGGGCGCAAGGTCTACACCCTAATGCAGAGAGCAGAGCCTGCTGCCAGGGGCTGCTAACTCCAGCTTCCTGGGGTGACCTTCCCAACAATGGCTCTGGTCAGCCTGGTCTGGTGGCTGGCAACCCTGCACATAGCAGGGGGATTGAAACTGGATGACCACTGTGTGCCTTTTCAATCCAGGCAGTTCTATGATTCTATGATATATGAGTAAGAGAAACATATTAGAACTGAGAACAATATTCAGGTCCTCCCTCTTGCATGCTGACGGTGTGTTTTCCTGTGCTCTGTTTTCATCCATGAAATCTGGCTCCTACTTTCAAGCTTGAAGAAGGGACACGTCACCAGCAGCTCTACATCATCTCTAAGCATTACCTACAGTGGCTGCCTGACCTCTGCCCACCTGCTATAGGGGTCCCCCACACACCCACAGGGTGTTCTCCCCAATGAAGGCACTCCAACCAGCAACCACGTGTTCAGCTGGACAAGGTCTGGTTTTCGTTGTTATGATTTACAAAGCGCTTCAGCAGACCAAGTTGTCACTCCTGGCCTCAGTACTGCTCACAAAGATTCAGTTTTCTGTTATATTAACCCATTCCAAAACGCCATCCAAATGGAGGCTGAAGGCACTTGGTTTCATTGAGGTTGAACTAAAACCTCCCACACGCTACATCTCATTCTGCACTCGCCACTTGTGCAGGATGTCGGAAGCAGACAGCACAGCTGTCCCAATGGACCCAGAAAAGCTGAAAGAGAGCCTGGACTTCACAGCAGACCAAGATTAAGAAAAGCAGAAGTTTGGTTAAGTATTAACACATCTATTAACACATAACTGGAAGGAAACAAAAGGGAAGAAACCTGAAAACGGGAAACTGTGCAGGTTTCAGATCTCTCCTTTCTTCCCCTCTTCCCCAAACGCAGGCAAAACAAGGGAAAAAAACACCTAACATACCTGGGTCGGTAGCTGATACAATGGCCCCAAAGAGGAGGCAGTCAGTGAAGTAGAAGTCCCCCCCGAGCTGCCCGGTGACCTTCATCAGTGCGACACAGCCGTACAGGACCGAGCTGCGGGAGCAGAAGAGGCCACTGCTCAGATCTGCAGAGCAAAGAGTTCCCCAGAATCTGCCAAAGCAACCCCCCAAAGTTGTCCAAGGATAGGAACACCGACGAGCTGCGTTGCATGAACTCAGCCTGACACAACACCGGGGTCCCAAAGCAGAGTACAGGACTGGAATATAAAGCACCAGCAGCACAGCATCAAAGTGCAGCACTGGGAGGAGATGGCGCTGAAACTCCACTGCCAACAACACGGCCAAGAAGAGCAGCAGCCAGGGAAATGGGACAGGCCACGGCAACACCTCTGGGACAGACTTCATGCCAACCCATTTCAATGGGACAGCCTTGGCCTCACTACAAAACATCCCAAACTTCCAGCCAGGAAGAGATAAAGCAGGTGCTGAGCTTGGCTGAATCCCCTGGATCTCCAGTGGAAAACCCCATACGTCCACGCACTGCTATTCAGAACGGGAATTATCGAGCTCCCTCTGCGCACACAGACAAATGGTTTGAAACACAATCTGTGTTTGCCAGGCATCTGCCTCCAGCAAGTAAGGGCAGGACACGCACTGACGATCCTGCTCTCCACTTGTGTGTCTCATGCTTGCTAGGACTGCACTTACAATCATTTCAAGTCAGCACCTGTTTCGTTCACCTGCCTGGCTGCATGTCTCGATGTTCTGTATGAGGTGCAAAGGAAGCACTGCATCCAGAGAAGCCCCAGGAGCCTGCCTGGCCTCCCAGCCCCAACCCACACACAGCTCACAGCCTCCCCAGCACCGCCCGGCCTCAGCTGCTCACCCAATCACCAGGCAGGAAATGGCAGTGCCAAGAAAAGCGTAGGCCAGGATTGATCCCAAGTTCCTGAAGAAGTGCCTCTAGAAGGGAAAAAAGAAACAGAAAAATGGATGACACTTCACTAACAGTTTCTTTCAAGCTGTGCCAATGGATCGATACCAGCAGCAACCCACGTCCGGTGCAAACACCGCGAGCTGTGTGAGCACGGCAGCACGGTGTGCACCCGGAGCAGCACAGGTGGTGCAGCATTAATAAACATGAGGATATTTCCCTGTACCGGTGTATTTAACAAGGTGCTGCTCCGAGCCTTGGGAACTGATTTCCTAATGCAGCACATGTTCTCCTTCCTTCTCCCCACAAGCTAAACAGGATCGTTTTCCTCTCCCTTTCCATTTCAGAGCTGCTGCTTTCTCAAACCTCCCCACCTCCCAAAGTGTTTCAAAAGTTGGGATGGCTGGAACGGCCCAGCTGCCATCCAAACCCCTGCACAAACCCAATGGCTGAAGTCGCCAACCCTTCCTGAGGCAAAGATGAGACCCACAGCCCTGCTTCCCACCATCCTGTGTGCACCCAACTCCACAGCCGCAGCTGCTAAGCAAGATTCAAAGCACTCTCAAGTATTAAAAATGCTCTGGGGGCAGAGGAACTGAAAACGCGGGCATTGTAAAGGCACGTACCCTTTTTAAGCTGTAGCCTGCATAAAATATAATCGGAGGAAGCAAGATGTTGAAAAACACCTCAGGGTCAAAAGTCACCTGTAAAACAAATACACACGAGAAAAAGCAGAATGGTTTGTTAACATTTTGCAAGACAAAAGAGAAGGAAGAACGAGGTATGAGATACCCTGCATTCCCACCAGGTGACCACAGACACAAGGCCCAAAGTCTAAAGCAGCTCAACTTAAGATCAGCTGCAAGCACAGCTCCATTGCGTTGCACGTTAGCATGGAACCAAAGCAAATATTGATGAAAAAAAAAATCACTTAATCCAGCAGATGCAGGGTTTCTGTATTTGCACACACCCACTGGAACGGTGGGGAGCACCCCATCTCCTTGCTGGCACCCTCACCTTCCTCAGCATCTCATTGTCCTGGACGTTGTTGAGCTCGTGGGCGCTGATTTCCCCCTTCAGAGTATACTCATAGAACTTCCCGCTGACGTTCACCAGCAGCGTGGCAGGGCTGGTCTGCACCTGGCAGCTCAGAGTCACGTTGTTGACATCACTGGGGACGTGGATGCCGTAGCGTAGGACCACACCGACCAGGACACCTGGGGAGAGATGCACAAAGGGCCGGGGATGGACACTGTGAGCAGTTGGAGACCTGATAGGATCGTGTATCACCAGCAGGGGATGAAAAAAGGTACCAGGAGCTGTTGTGAATGCTTTGATGACAGTGAGCATCTTTCTGTCCCAGGCCAGAGTGAAAGGGATGCTCGTTGGCACTGGCCAGAACAGCACAGGTGGTTTGGGGTCGCTTTTAGTGCCATTAATTCCCTCACTCCAACCCAGCAGTCATTTTACGAACCTCCACACTCCTTCTTCCATGAAACAATGGGAGTAGCTCCCTTCTTCCCCACACAGCAAAACCCTTTCCAACAGGCAGTGGAGCCACGCAGCCACCTCCTGCACCAGGGAGCTTCCCAGCAGCAATCCCTGCCACAGTAACACAGGTAGCATTTGGGGCCAACCGCTATGCTCTGCTCAGTGCCCTGCACCTTTGCCTCCTCACCACCAGCACCAACCCATGGGTGAGTCAGCGCTGCCTGCTGGGGTCCACTGGGGTGGATATGCAGTTTATATCCTTGTTTGCAGCACAGCTCGTTAGCTGCATGCCAAGGTCTCATATCCAGACCAATGGCACTTGCCAGCTTGAACTCCTCCAGCTCCCTCTCTCAGGCACAGTGCACTGAACGCTCTCCCAGCAGTGCCTCCTGACAGCCACATTCTAAGACAGGATGTCCCATGGACCCTTCCCACTCGGCCTTCTTCACAAAAGGGTTTGGAAACTCCTTGCTTCAGGCAGCGCTGAGCCACAGGATTCCTACAGCCACAAACGTCTGTGGCAGCTGTCTGTCTCCTCAGCTGGAATCCCACCCAGGGACACCAGGGCTCGTGGCTTTGAAATGAGATGCCCTGCTCAGGGGAAGGAGGGAGAGGTTTTGGTGGCGGCTGGGAATTCAGGAAGGATCCTGACTCACCACCTCTCACCTCTTAATCCCTGTTCCAAAGAGGGGCTACATCTGATAGTGGTGCTCATCCCCGCCAGCTCACTTACTCATGCAGCTGTTCCCAGCCCCGCATGCCAGCCAAATCCCTGCTCCGACCAGGAACTGGAGAAGGAATAGGATGGGAATGCTCTGAACCTTCCCTGCTCACCTCCCATGTACGGGAGCTGCCCAGAGGCTCCTGGCACAAACTCGACCCAGACAGCCCGACTTGTCAGACACCAGCACCAGCCCTGGGCTACGCAGACCAAGCCCAGCACGTCCTCTTCTTTCTGATGGTCTCTTAGGAAATAGCTTAAAATCCCCTGGCGTTTGAAGGGCTGTCCTAGCAGCCATCCATGAGCCACCCACCCGTATCAAAGTGATACCGAAGTGAGAACCTGAAGCTGCGAGCAGTCAGGAGCTACAGGCAGCAAATTCATGCAGCCCTTCTATGCAAAGCACGAGATCATTTTCACTGCGTTCATCCCAACTTCATTAAGCCCATGGGCTTCAATTTGTCCCCCAGGTGCTGCTGAACGTATCTCAGCTGAGATTTAAAACACAGACCAACAGATTATGACAGCAGCCAAGGGTACATGTTAATCTGGACACCAAAAGGAAAAGAGAAACGCAACGAGCACCCGAAAGCATTGAGCCAACAACACCCAGCTGGGATGAGTCCAGAGGCCAAATGGGAACCAGTACAAGGAAACTGAACTTCTGGAGAAGCTCCGGCACATCCCCGCCAGCCCCCGAGCTGAAATAAAACAAGGCAGCTCATTTAATTGGCCTAAATGCTGAGTACCTGCGGTGTGGGAACCTAATTGGAAACGCTGAAATGAAGCCCAGGGGCTGCTGAGCACCTACTGTCTATCCCAGCAAAATAACTCCTGCTCCTGAACGCCAGCCCTGAGCCAGCCGTGTAATTTGTAAGGTATAAATCCACCCAAAGCAACGGCTTGTAACTCAGGGTGAGAGCACAGACACCGGGGCAGTATGTCAGCAGGAGGAGCTGCACGCAGAAGCTCTCAGTTCTTGGGGCTCGTTTTATATCCAACAAAAGACGAGCTTTTACAAACCGCTCCCTGCCCAGACGCGGGGCCGTAGCGCATCCTCCTGCTGCAGCGCTTCCACGTCTTCCACCCGCCCCCCCCGGGCTGGAAGCAGCGCAGCGGCTGTGCACGGCCAGGCTGGAGCTGCACTGATTTGGCCCCCAGCAGCCTTGAGGTCGCTGCTGTACAACAGCGGGGTCGCACCGCGTTGCTGTGCAGCACCTGGGGCGGGCGGCACGAAGAGAAGCGGGCTCCAGCACCCACCGCGAGGCGCCTTTTGTGCGCTGCGCTCGTCGCTCGGCCCGGTAAAGCTGCGTTAACCATCCCCACGCACGGCGCCCGGCCCCGCCGCTGTTCGGCCTTCAAACCCGGCCGCTCACCGTAGATCATGGCGAGCCCGGTCTCGTGGAGGAAGCGGGCGCGGCGGTGCTTGAAGAGCCAGATGGTGAGGATGGTGAGTGTGAGCAGCAGGATGAAGACCAGCAGGTTGGCGCTGTCCTGACGGTGACTTTCCTCCGCCGCTTTCTCCGACACGATCTCTTCCTCCAACGCTCCGGGTCGCCCCGCGGCCGCCGCCGCCCCGACCCATAGCCCGGCCAGCAGCGCCGGGCCGCAGCCCGGACACCGCCGCGCCGCCATCGCCCCGGCACGGCACGGCCCCGCTTCCGGCCCCGCCCTCCTCGGCCCCGCCCACCCGTGACGCCATCACCCCGCGCCCGGTGGGGGCGCCCCTGGCGGCGGCGCGGCGGGCAGAATGGCGGCCGCCTCGCTGTGGAAGGGGCTGGTGGGGCTCGGCCTCTTCGCTTTGGCACACGCGGCCTTCTCGGCGGCGCAGCGTGAGTGTGGCGGGCGGCGGCGCCGCGGGCGGATGGAGGGGGGGGGGGTCGGCAGGGAGCAGTCGGCGCTACGGGGGAACGCGAGGCCGGGCCGCGGCCCTTCGGGGCGGGGGGAGCGCGGGGCCCAGAGCTGCCCGGGGCCGGGAGGGCCGGGGGGGGCCGGCCGTGTGTGCAGCGGGCGGGCCGGGCCGGGCCGGGCTCCGTGCTGGACGCTCCGCCCGTTTGTGTGTTGCAGATCGTTCCTACATGCGGCTGACGGAGAAGGAGGACGAGACGCTCCCCATAGATGTAAGCTGGGGCCGTGCAGGTGGTTGGGAAGCCGGGTCTGGGTCGGGAACCCGCGGTGGAGCAGCTCGTGGGTTACCCTGAATTCAGGTTTCTTCTACGAAATGAACGTGATTTCTGCATCCCCACATCTGCGGCTGTGTCTGTCTGGGCCCTACAGCCTGGCCCTACAGCCTGGCCCTACAGCCTGGCCCCCCTCTGCTCTCCCCATCCTGACGCCTCTCACACAGCCTGAGCTCCCGCCAGCTGCTGCCCGCATCTCCTGCTCTGCAGCATATAAATACCGCCCTCCCTCTGGCTCTTGTTGGCTGCCATTTGTTTATCCAGCGCGGCTCTGTGCCCGTTTGATGCCAGCACAACCTGCTGCTGAACTCCCCTTCTGTTCTGGTTTTGTTTAACCTCGGAGGTGAGGAGGTGCTCACCCGCTACAGGCAGCACCCCTCCCCTCTGCACAGCTACTATTGGCCACTGACGTGCTTTGCTGAACAAGCATCAGATCTTTGAGTGCATTACAACAACATGTTGTTGTGCAGATCTCCCTGTGTGCACTGTGTGTGCATCAGTGCAGTTCATGCAGCACAGACGGGCTGTCGGGTGCTGTGAGCTGTTGACTTTGCTGTTGAATAGTCTCGTGCCTCAGTTTCTCTGCTGTTGAACTGGAAAGTGTTTTCTGTCACCGGATGGAAAGTGCAGGAGATGCTGTTTGAAAGATGAGATTTTGGTACCGCTGAGAACATTGAGTAATCGATGCGTTGCATTGTTCCCCTCTCTTACAGATAGTTCTTCAGACTCTGTTAGCCTTTGCAGTTACCTGCTATGGGATAGTACATATCGCAGGAGAATTTAAAGACATGGATGCCACTTCAGAACTAAAAAATAAGTACGTTTGATTTCTTCTCATCACCGCACACACCCGTTACGCTCTGTGCAAACTGGGCACGTCTGTGAAGTGGCAGCACCAGGCTTGGCCTCTCCTTAGCTCAGCTCTTTCACACAGATGGCTGTGATGCACAGGATCAGCCCTATCTGGGGAAGCCAATAGCACGTGGAACTAAAGGCAGAGTTAGATTAACTGGAACAAATGAAATACATTTTTCCCTTTGCTTCTCCTGTTCCAAAACCCTGCTGTGCAGAGATGTTTGCCTGGGAAGTAAGAGCTGGGCAGTCACAGAGCACTGTTATGAGGCAGTCTCAGATATCACAGGGCTGTGTTGTTTATGGCTTCTTCACAGCAAAAGGCTGCGTTGTTTGAATCTCACAGTGAAATGCTCCGGGCAGAATGGCAGATTTCTGTGGATTTCAAGAAAAGAAGCAACTTTGAGCTTTTTGAAAGGGATCTGAAGGTGGTGGGGATGGTAGAGGTGGCCTTTCTGGCCAGTCCCATAAACGTAAGAGAATATAGAAACCAAACAAGTCGATGTTGCGATAGCATTTGCTTCATAGCATTTATCTGCAACCCTGAAGTTCAGACATAGAAAGGAATTGGAAAGTGACGGTGTTATAAATGATGGGGCTGTCACTTGAATACGTGCAAATAACCATCCACAGATCTGCCTCTGAGCTCAGGGGAAAAAAGCAGAGTTTGACGGCAGTGTGGGCAGCCTGTGCAAACTGAACAAAGCAGAATCGTGTCAGGCACCTTGGCTCTGTATTTCATGGAATGGCTTGGATTGGAGGGGACCTTAAAGATCATCTAGTTCCAAGCCATGGGCTGTGTGCCCCCCACCAGCTCAGGCTGCCCAGGGCCCCATCCAGCCCAGCCTTGAATGGGGCGCACACAGCTCTCTGGGCAGCAGTGCAGGGCCTCACCACCCTCCGATTAAAAACTTCCTCCTGACGTCTAACCTAAATATCCCCTTTTAGTTTAAAACCATTCCCCCTTGTCCCATTTTCTCTGTCTTGGTTTAGAAAACATATAGAGTTGAGCACAGCCTTCCTGAGTTTTGTTTTGCATTGCTTTGTAAAAGCTGGCTCACCCCAGGCTGATTCTTCATCTCCAGCCCTAAAACATTATTAACGCTGACTTTCTGCCTTTCTTTTAAAGGACATTTGACACGTTAAGGAACCATCCATCTTTTTACGTATTTAATCATCGTGGTAGAGTATTGTTCCAGTCCCCAGACACAGTGAATTCTTCTTCAAACCAAGATGCTTTGTCATCCAGCTCCTCACTGAAATATAGAAAACTCGAACCTCTGCGCCGCTAAGACTTGGACAGATTCTAACAGTACTCCAGGACGCTGAGCTGTAATATTGAAGTCGGGGATGTAAACACTTGTTTTTTTAATTTCTGGAGCAGTATTTATATTGATCTTCCAGACTTTATAAAGTATATATATATATATATATATAAACTAAGGACCTTCTTTGTACGCTGTTAATGAAAACGAATTGGCAATGCGGTGTAAATTATTCCACAGTTACGCTGTGAAACACATCTTCAAACTTTCACATACAGCCAAAGCTGCAGGTACCTTAACTTCAGCTACAACAAAACCCAAGCTAGTCTGTACCACCCTTACTGCTCTTTGTTAAGAGGGAGCGTTGCAGTGCTATTGATTCTCTCGGTTTGCTTGCACTACAGTTTATAGAACTCCTTCAGAAATACTGTGTGCGCTGCATCGCTCACCAGCACTAACAGGGCAGTGTTTCCTGTTCCTACAGTGCCACAGAGGCCTGCGCGGTGTAGGTACAGGAAGTCAGAACGACTGCATTTGGTTTGACGATACCAGAGAGTAGTTTTGTGAAGGGTTTGGTTTTGGGCTTTGTTTTTTCCCCCCTTAATTCTTCATTATCACATGATTTCCTTGTTGCCCACCTTTCTTTATAAGCAAACTGTCCCGCGTTGCCCCCATTTGCCTGGGATATGGCTGGGCAGTTGGTGCCCGCGTGGCGGAGGCAGCTCACTGCTGATCACATCCATCATCTGCTGTGCTCGCTTTGCTCACCCACTGCATCTTCGTTCTGTGATTGTGAGTGCAGACAGCTGAATGGTGTGTCAGTGCCTCAGAATGGTACCAGCTCCCATTTTCTGTGAGAAGCATTTAAGTATCAGTAAGCAGCATCCCTTCTGCAAAGGTTACAAGGGTAAGGTCCAGCAGCTGTATCTGCTGGCATTAATACAGTACAGGTATCCAGCTAATTATAGTACAGTCCCCCCTTTTCTGTCTGAAGAGCCATTAAAATCGATTTCTTTTTCTAGCTGAGCCCTTTGGTGATTTAAAATGACCGTCTATGATTGCGTTTATTAGGACAGATGATACGGTCCTAAACTACCGACTTCTAAATTATGATCTCTTTGGGGCTGAATCATTTTCCCTGGTCTGGCATTTCAGTCCAGCACAGGACACTCTTCTCCCACCTACCTGGCACAGCAAGGAGAGGGCAGTGCAGGATACTGTCAGGGCCGACTAGAACTTTGCACAGTCTGAGGCTGGTGTCTCACTGCCTCTATTCCAAGTCAGCCTTTTGTCCCAACACCTGTTTTTTAAACAGCTAAGAAACATCAAAGGCAAAAAGCTTAGCAAAAACTACTGTGTAAACTGAAGCCTCTCGTTCTAGCACTCCCCATCCTATGGATCGGGTGCCCCAATGCTAGAGCAATACCCGTAGCTGCTGCTCTGCAATCACTCTGAAACACCTGGGTTTGGTTGGAAGGGGTTACTCTGCCAATTAAAACCTTCAGTGTTCTGGTTCCCCCCCCAGCTGGGGTCAGGGAGGGAAAGTGAGGCCCAAGGTCTGTAACCAACGTACCAGACTGATCCTGCAGCTGTGGCTGGTGGTGAGCCATTGGGAGAGGGTATCTTAGAGCAAGGCTGCTCACCTTATATGTCTAAGAAGCCCCATTTGTGCTCTGGTAAGGCTACGCAGGCCTGTCCAAGGAGGGTGGTGCGACCAGCTGACAGCTCTGAGTCATGGAGTAAAACATCAGCTCCTCAGCTGGGAGTCGTGCTGGGAGCACCCTGTTGGCTGCACCAGGTCCCTGTAATGTGACAAGTAGCCTTACTCTTCAGCAGCAATGGTGTACAAAGCTGTACAAACTATTTTTTCTTATTGATCTCGCAACGTCCAATAAAAACTGATATCTTCAAAGCCTTTGGGAGTGGGCTTTTTATTTCTCACCTGGAGCCTGCTGTAGGAAATCCCTGGTGAGGGCGTATTGAAGTGACTGCACCAACCGGGAAGCGATCTTGCCTTCATTATGGCAGCTCTGTGTGAAAGTGTGCACATCTGGCCCGGTGGTGTCGTTACTGGGAGATAAGATCAGCGTATGGAGTGAAAATAACACACTGCAAGGGGCTAAGGAAGACAATGCTGGATGAAAATGTTACTGGCCTGTGGTTTTCTGCCTTGGCAGTCCTTAGCCAACGTGTTTTCTGCCTTCTGTTTAACCATAGCAAAGGCTTTCCTAGCCCTGCCTGCCCACAAGGACAGGCTCCAGCAAGGACTGCTATTGCAACAGCTGCTGGGGGAGCAGGCGGACTGCTTCCAGGCTGGAGGTAGTTCCAATCACAGACTTGAGCAAGATCCCTTTGCACTCACTGCCTGTTCTGCTTTTCTTCTGGGGAATGCTGGAAAGGCATCAAAACAGAGGAGCTTGCTTAACTACAGAGCGAAGAAAGCAGCAGACTCACCCTTCATCTGCTTCCTGTGCCGCCACAGCTGTCTGCATCCGGCACCAAATACAAGGGTGCAAAAGCCAGGAATAGGTGTCTGAAAGCAGCTCAGCCCGCTCCCAAGGATGCTTACCCTGCACGGCAGTTCCTCACAGATAAGCCAGCCTCCTTCAAAAGCAAACATAAACGGTGCCAACAGCCCCTCAGATTAAACCAAATAGGAAGAGTTTCAGCCTCACCCAACACTCTTCTACCGCCTTCAACTGATTTGGCTGCAGGATGCGATGTTTTTACTACATTAAGTCCTGAAAATATAGAGCTGAGGATCTGCATTCATTGTGCCACAGAGACCATTCACCTCCAGGGGCTGGGCTATCTCCGTTGGAGAGCTCTGTGCTCCAAGCGGGGTCGGGGAGGGCAGAACTGCAGCACCTCTTCTGCAGATGACTTCGATGGCACACGTTTGTTCCAGGTCTGGCAGCCACAAAGGTCTCCCCCCATCCCTCAGTGGGGGCTGGATCCTGCAGCTCCCCACATGCAATTCCTGCTGTCCCCAGGCCTGGCAGGCAGCGCCCAGCGGAAGGGCACAGAAAAGCTGTTCTGAATATTAAACAAGCAGAAAATGTTGGTACCGACTTTCCTTTTCCTTGGCCACAACCAGCAGCGAAGGCAAAACTCCTTCTGGGCTGCTTGGCCTTGAGGGTCACCTTGGAGCCTTCACTACCTGGGGGAGAACTGCAGCATGAACAGATACGGCACTCCAGCAGGTAAAGGCCTGTTGATCAGTCCAGCATTTGTCTCAGTGACACAACGTCCTTTCAAAACGCTTCAGACTGCCACAAAAGCTACATCCTTTAAATGGCAGCTAATTAATTTTCCTGTCCTGCTAACTTAGTCTGTTTTCCAGCCAAGAAAGGCAAACTGGAGTTCACGAAGCAGTGAGGCAGCCCAGACAGAGCCTGGCAGTGAGCAGGAGGGCTGTCAGGAGCACAGAAAGCAGCACAGAACACGAGCCCCAGAGCACTTTGGCAGGGGTGCAGGCTGTGCAGTGTCGCACTTGATCAGGCCATTTTTATAGGAAGGAAGGGGAGAAAGGGTAAAATATTACCCAACCGATGGCTCGTCCTATACCAGTGGGTCCATGGGAACACACGGAGCTCCTATGCGATCATCACAGCCAGGCAGTGCCCTCCTGCCCTTGCTGGTGCTGCTGAACCTGTTTCCCAAGGATTAGCTGCAGGCCCTCCAGATTTAAAACAGAAAAATCTTCCCCCTCCTCCCCCAAGAACTTTCAGCTGTGTGTAGGGAAGTTCAGGGCCAGCCATGCAAGGCCAGAGCTGACGTGCTCAGAGCCCCAGGGCCCCAACAGGGCTCTGCTGCAGTGAGTGCCGAGGCAGGGATCTGCGCCTTGTGCTGGGTGCACCAGTGCAGGGAACAGACACTACAAGCGGTTGGCAGCCCTCTGTTGCACACCAACACGTGCCCAGGGACCTCAGTGCAACCAGTGTGACTTCAGCCACAGCCCCACCACCATCACCACTTGGAAGCACTTCTGCTTGTGTTGCTGTCCTCACCTGAACAGCACAGCCCCAGAAGGATCACAAAGGAAAACCTGCAGCAGAGCGAGACCTGCACTCTTCTTGCATAGGACAAACCTACATATCCTCTAGGGTAACACAGGGCTGGTTAATAAACCGGAATGTAGTGCAGGCACAGCCATGCTGCTGCTGCTTGGGTTTGGCCAGGGCTGACAGCAGAGAACAGCCTCTGAAAGGGACAGTGGGAGAGATGCCCTTTCACCCTGCACAACATGAACAGTGCTCACGTCTTGCCCTACAGGGAGGGCTGCAAGGCTTTCTCCTCTCTGCCCTTGCTTCTCACGCCAAGAGGGAGCTGCACAGCTCAAACCCGCAATGTTCCCAGCAGCTGGGACACTCAGCAGGGATCGGCTCACACACAAGTGGGGACGGAAGCCCTGGATAAAGCAAGGTGAGTCACTGCAGATGCAGTTCCAGAGGAGCAGGAGGGCACAGATGCCCACCAGCCCAAAGCCACAACCCCAGCAGGCAATGGGAACGAGCACGCAGCCTCCCACAGACAGGCTTGGCTCAGGTTTGCACCCACCTCAGGCAGACAGACATCTCTGGGCACAGATGTCCAAGGATGGATAGGGCAGAGCTTTAACTGGCATTTTCAAACTCCTACGGGTTTCCTACTGTGACAAGAGCAGTCCCCTCCATGTCCTTGCTCACTTGGCCCCGTCCTGCCTCAACGTGGTGAGCACACCGAGTCCCGAGGTGCAATGCAGGCCCTAGGAAGGAAAGTGCTCTGTGGTTACACCTGCATGAACGCAGCATTTTGCAGCTGGAACCCAGGCAGCTCCCAGTCTCCCTGTGAAGTCAGAGTCTGCTTGGGGCTGCGTTGCACTCACTTATGGAAAAAGCCAGCGCCCAGCCTACCCAGCAGCAGCTTCCTTTCTCAGCCCGGGCTGTGACTCACCACAGACCGCCTTCCCCCTGGGGAACACGCTGCCAGCTCCCTGCCCTCACCTCACCTCACCTGCAGCAGGTGAAGCTCCCTGCCCAGGGCAGCACTGAGCCCCTGCACGCCCTGCCTGCACCCAGCCCCAGGCGAGGCAATGGTGCTGCCGCAGCATTTCAAGCACACCGGGTTGGTATTGCTGCCCTTCACCGCTCCTCCTGCGTAAGGATTTGCTCAATGTGATGTATTCCAAATGGCCTTTTCTAGAGCTCGCCAGTCCCCCACCATCTCCTCTCCCACTAATGACTGCTTTGGATCGTGGCTTCTACGCTCTGCCCGCTGCTCGTTGGCAGAGGAGAAAGCACCAAGTCCAGGGATGCCAGATGAATTTAAAACACGCTTTTATAACAGCAGAGAAAGACAAAGTGCTGGGGCAGCTCAGACCAGCCTACGGCCTTTGGCCACACCTCTGCAGCCCTCCTCCCTCCCGCTGTCCCAGCCCCATCTCTCCAGCTCTACTCAGCCCCACCGACAGCGATGGGCCCTGCAGCCTGCGTGCTGCCCTACGGTGGGATTTCCAACACCAGGGAAGGCATTCAGCATACGAGACCAAATTAGGACACTGATTTTATCATCTCTGCTAGTGACACACGACACGACCTCAGGTAAGTCCCTCCATCCATCTTTTAGGATGCTCTCGGAGGAGTGCCACAACGCCCTACCCAGCAGCCCAAGAAGCCCTTGAGATGGTCTGTCCCTCTTCCAAAATACCCAACTGCAGATGAACTGGAACAATCTGAGCTCTCAATTCTGCAAGCAACCAGGATCCGAGCTGCTCTCAGATCAGCCACTTAAACGCCATCGAAGCTGAACGTGCCAGCTGTGCACAAGGGATTGCAATACGCTGCAAGGACTGGGAAATAGCTGCAAGAACTGATGTTATTTTTCCATGGCTGGGCTGCCACTGTCGAGCAGCTGCATTATAAGAGTGTGCAATCAGCAAAAATTGTATCACTTCTCAGTCCTGAGCAGGAAGGCTCATCGTTATTCCTGTCCGACTTATAAAAGCAGCCTCGAGCCCCGAGTCCCCCATTACCAAGAACTACTACAGCAAGAAGAACTGACACAAAGCCTTCAGCGCCCCATTCTCAGAGCCCAGCTATGCCAACCACTCCTTACGTGTAACAAGCTGTGCACGCAGCACCTGCCCACACCACTACCACCACCTCTAGAGACAGCACCCAGGTCTGCACCCAGCCACCGTCCATCCATCGGCCCACTCAGTGGGATGGTTCCAACCACGTCCCTCCTGAAGGATGCAATGGCTCCGTGATACATTCTACATAGGACTGCTTGCATGAGAGGAGTGGCAGTGACTGAAGTGACAGCAAAAACGCCAAGGATTCGGCTGCTTCCACTGGAGCTGATCCCAGGATCAAAAATAGCCGCAAAACTCCCATTGCAGACATGGAGATAAAACTTCCCCCAGCTCTCAGAAAACAAATAAATCTGCAGCAAAAATCCGACTGGGGGTTTCCATTCCAGCGTGTTTTTTCCCAGACCAAACTGTTCTCATCAGCTTAACCAGGAACTGTGCGCACTCTTTGGTCCCAGTTCAAAAATACAGATGGCAGCTTCTTTAGCAGCTCCCCAACTCACTTTAATGGCTCCTTTTCTTTACACGGTATCAGCAGTCTCTGTTCCAGGAAATCCCACACAGGGCTGCCAAGCCAGGGCAGGCAGACACTGTGATGTTGTTTCACCACACCTGAAAATAGCCTCCAACTGAGCCGACCACAAGCTTGTACCAGCACTTCAATCTCTTCCACATCACGTTATTCTCCTGAAATCCCAACAACCAGCCACTAAAGTCACCACGTCTGCACTCCCAGCCCTAAGAAGAGTCTCCTATGCTTCTTAAATAAGGCATGAAGCAGATGCAACGGAACTGGCTTTTACAGCACCCAAGAGGCAGCTGCCTTTCCCACCAGCTCTATCAAACCCCGTAACTTGCACTCCCTGATGGACAACACCAGGGTTCATGCAGAACTCCAAGTTGCGTTAGCTACCACCAAGAGACAGCTGCATCATCAACACACGAGAGAAGAAAAGCATCAACACTAAAGCCAAGCCAGCAGGCCGCTTCCAGGGATGAAGTAAACGTGATCATTTGCAGCTGGACCGGAACGGCCCAGTAAGTCACACACATCCGGTGGTCCTGGTTCAGTCTTCCCCACCTACAATGCCTCTGTTAAGTAAGGCAGTCAAAAAGCTGATGGCAGGATTCAGATTTAAAAGCACAACTTCACAACTCCTGTGGGCCACAAGTTTTAATCCCAGAGCGTTCTCCTCCTGTTTCTTCCTTTTCCACTTGACTTCGGAGCTTGTTTTCGCAGACCTGAAAGTAGTAGCTCCATTTAACCCCAGTGACTAACATCCTTCCTTCAGATCTCTGCCAAATGCTGTTTTTGCCAGATCTGAGGTGTCTTTGGCCTCATTTCCAGCTTAACTAGGTTGCATATTCTTCAGGACAAGTGCTCCAGAGCCCGTTTGCTAAAGGTGTGATATCGCCATCTTGGCTGTTATGAAACACTCCAGTACAGCTCTGTGAACTCTCATGGTTTGTTTCCATTAGACAATCCATTTCCACTCTTATTTTTTCCATCAGAAGCTTCTGAGCAGATAATAAAGAAGCAAAAGTTCAATACGCTGCATGACCGCCATTTTAGGCAGCCAGCTCACAGGCAGGACCCAGAGAAAACTACCAGGAGAAAAACAAAGCAAATTACTTTTCCTTGTAAAGGGAGATACAAAACCTCCTAACCATTGCAAAGCCAAGTATAGCTGAGCAACAGCTTCTCCAGCTGTTATTATCTTGGGTGATGACAGCCACCTTCTGACGTTGGCTAGGCCTGGGGAAGAATGCATCCCTGCACATCATTAACGTACAGCAATCTGGGAACAGAAGCACCTAAGAGTCACCTGCTGTCAGAGTGTGGGCCCTGGGAGCAGCAAGGCTGCAGGCTCACCTTAGGAAAGAGGAAGACCTCATGTTTATAAGAGAAGAATAAAGACAACAAGCACTGAAGACGCCCAGTAAGGGTCCGGAAATGGGAAAAGCTGAACACATAGAGATATTGGGACACCAGAGCACCACAGCTTTTCCACCTTCAGCAGGAAGATACACTTATTAATTCAGCCTGTTGAACAACGCTCCTCGTGGAAAACACACCAAACTGTACACAACAAACTGTAGCTGCGTTGTCTTTTCTTCCCCTAACATTTCACCTTAGATGCACTGCATTACTTCCATCTCATACAAGGGCTCAACAAACGCACAGCACATACAGCTTTCCAAATCCCATCTACAGACACATTCCCACTCCCCAGCCTGCACCCGTTTCCTGATCCCACGGGACACTCATGTTGCTCAGAAGCTGACCAGACACTCGGTAACAGTTGCAGTGGTCACGCACCAGAAGGAAGGCCTGACACCAGCACAACCCTTCCTGGCTGCCCCAGTTGAACATCAAAGGGAATTGTGCTATTTGAAAAGCCATGGCTGTATTTTTTTCAATGCATTTGCCACCCACATCAAACAAGGTTGTTTGTTTTACAAAGGATTCTGTTCAGATTGTCCTTAACACGAGTCTGTCGACATCCACTGGCTTCCCAAGCAAACAATGTTCACTTTGTGCTCCACTTGGGATGCGCGTATCCAGAGTTTTCTTCATCTTTTCATTGACACAATCCATGAAGATGGCATGTCTTCCGCCTGTCTTACGAAGATCCACATTCAGTTCAGTGTAAAGCTTCTTCTCCTCTGACGTTCTTACCCAAAGTCATTTCATTCAGAGCGGTGAGGTGAGGAAAATTTCTCGCTCTGGAGTGGTACGGATTGTTCTGTCGCTCCTGTGCATTTTCTGATGTACACGTTTCCAAACAAGGTCACCATCTCCCTGTAACTGATTTGGCAGCCAACTGTATCACAGATCAAAAGAGTACGTTCAGATACTACACAAACAAGGTCACCAGCTAAAAACTGCCTCTGCTCTGAAACCAGTTAAGAAAATTAAGTAAGAATTAAGCAGAAGAAGGCCATCTCCTCTTACCACCACCTACTATTCAGAAAACAGCATCATCGCACAACTGTGCACTTTAAAACCACGTACATGCAGTACATGGGACCTACTGTAAATAAATTCCATCTCAAGAGTCCAACATTAGGCATGGGAGGCCCACTGCAGTGACATACAACTTCCACACAGCCATTCTGAAGAGACAATTCCCAGCTTGTATCGCTCATCTCTGAGGTATCACTGCATCTTTTAACAATATCTCCAACTGTACAGATAAATAGCAGCTAAGAGTTTACAGTAACTTCTTTCCCTGTATCACTTCATCCATATGACACTGTAACAGAGTTGCGGCTGCTGGAATTTATTCCCTTTTTGAATCTCACTGGTATAATTCCGACGGTCAAACTACCTCTTCCAGAGGGACACGGCTGCTTTGGAGAAGAAGGAAAATACACCCCACAGGCTGGCTAGTACTGAAAACACCAGCAGGAACACAAGTTCAGGTCACCAGCTTTTATCTGTTTCCCTGCCTCTTGCGCTGACTGATCAAGCAGAACCCTTCGGATATTCACTGCACTTCATAAAGAGATCGATCACATGAGCACAACTTCATCCTGTCTTTTAAAACAAAGCTGTTAAAGGGTCAGAGGACGTTTTTGTAAGTGAACAGCTGAAAATACAGAGTTATCTGAAGAGCCACCTGTGACTGGCATCTTACTGGTGCTGCTAAAAGGAAGAATCAAATTACAGGCTGCTGCTTCAGTCTTCTTGGCATGTTCTGTGAATGTAAGATTACCTTTTGACAAGAGGAATAGAGGAGAGGATACCAACTCAGGTAACCAAGGATTCGCTAAGACGGAACCTTTAATAACGAGCAGAAAGGTGCACCCTGCAGAAGCTGAACTGACTGATGGGGGCAGGCAACCCAGGCCACATGCCATAGGAAGATAAAAAGCAACACGTTCTGCAGCTATCACCGTGAGCTGAGTTTGAGGGCGTGCAGAGAGGAATTACAAACATAGCAGCAGTCTGTTGGCGACAGACAACTGGTGGAACTCAATGCTGCCCGCTACAGACTCCTCAGATCAGCACTTCTTAAAAATTAATAAAATGGTTTATTTTATATATACATTATGTTCCAAAAAAATTTATACAGTTAAAATATCAAATTAGTGATCTGGTAACAATACTGTTCAAAATAATCTCTTTTGTATGAACATTAAAATACACGTTTTTAAAAGCGTTTCCTTTTAGTGCTTCCAAAGCACAGCGTGTGCCAAGGCCACCTGAAGAATCTCCGTCCTCCTCACAGGATGAAAGAGAACTGAAGTCGGGGACCTGGGAAGCCTCAGGTGCACTTTCATAATGTCTGCAGACAAAACAGAAGAGAGTCTGAGGTAGATTGTTTAGTGACCATCAGGTGGTAACAGTCACAGGGCTGTCTTTAGCTTTCAATAACACAATAGCAGTTTCTTTACTCTCAATCTACACTGAATCTCAAGTTTAAAGGCATGGCTAGTAGTTCTCAGGAACAAGACCCTTGTCTCTGTGGTGGCAACATGCAATATTACCAGTGCAGGTGTTTCTGGGAGGGTTTTTTTTTGGGGAACACATGGGATCTCTCCACGATGCAGACAGTGTGTGCATTTGACAGTGCCCCGTTTAGTGCAACCTGCCGCCTATAGCACGTAAAATGTCTAATGACAGTGTTCAAATGAGTAAATTCTCATCACCTGCAGGAGGGGCAGCAACGGTTATTTTCTTCAGCCTGTTGAGCAAATAGCACCCTCCACAGGAAAAAAGCCACACCTTTCATTGCAAATCCTTAAGGTTATAGCCCAGCTTCTGCCGATAGAGGTTCGTAAAGTTAAAGCTCCACTGCTTCTTCTCAGACTCTGACAGTAAAATCAGTTGACTGCCAAGATGGCGACGGCAACAGCTGCATTCTCTTCCACTCTTCTGCGGCACAGCAAACTCATTCCTGGTCCGTATTCGTCTGGCTGGTAAACTATTATCTACTGTTGACATGATTAACTCTGTTGGGTAGGCTGTTGAACTCTAGTTCCTCTAGTATTCTCTCTAAGTGTTGTATTAAGACACGTTTTTTAAACCTAAAGAGAAAGAAAGAAATTTAATATTATTTTTTTCCCCCAAAAAGCAACAGCCTGACAACTCAACATTATTTAGCTATGACAAATATTACCACCAGAGCCTCTGTTACCAGCATGGAAGAGATTCCTGTATTTGAGGCATCAGAATGGCAAATGTAACTTAATAAATTAATACAGCCACCATTCCCAACTCAAGACAAATGTTGGGTCTTTCTTCCATAACCACCATCTTTCTGTTCTACATTTGAACTTCAACTAATGGCCATTTACTCCAGAAAACTGACGGGCAGTTTGACAGCTACAACAACTACACCAATTGAAATAGGTCAAAATAGGACAACAAAGTAGCAGTACTGGAAATGTTTTCATTTTATTCCTGTCATCAAAAGCAACTATTTATGACCAAGTCATTTTTATCTATACAAACCTTGCTGCTTCCTTGATAGCAAATTCAATGAAATACTTCTGAATTTCCATAGGTCCTTGTACTTCCTCAAGAAGAGAGAAGATTTTTTCATAATCTAAAAGAAATTCAAACAGTTTAGAAATATATCCTTCAAATTCAGGTTCATTAACTCACAACAGTCAAAGGAAACAACAAACAAAGCCCAGAGTTCCAAACCTCACCATACACATAAATAAAACAATCTCCAACATGAGCTTTGTGCGCAAGAAAGCGGGTGATATCAAGAGTTAAGAATAGTCCATTGTACTAATTACTGGCGCTTGACAACGCATTAGAAAAATACTCAGCAGTTTAAATTGTAGAAATAACTCACTTGGATAGAGACTACAGTGAGGACATTCACAGTTTAAGAAGAATTCAAAGATTATGCCTATGGCGAGTCCTACAGCATACACATTAGCTAGAGTTACTGCATACATAACAAAAGCCAACGTGCCAAGTTACTTTTTCTAACAATTTAGATTTTGGGGAATTATTAAACCTTACGAGAAAATAGAGAACAAATGAACTGTAGTCTTTAACTCTTATGAATATTTACTACAGCATTCCATCACTAATTACACTCAAACTAATAAAATATTACTGCACCATTAACTGTAATATTCTCTTTCCATCAATCACATTTCAAGACGAACCAACCCTCATAGCTACATACCTTTGCCCTCAATCACAAGTTCTGACATACACAGAACAAAGTACACAGGGTATATATACACAAGAAGCGCTGCAACAGAGGAGAAAGTCTAAGACAGCCATTTCTGCCTGCTAGCCTTCCACTACTGAAATATCAAGTCTCATAATATCATTGGCAACACAAAAATAAAACATGTGAAAGTTGCCTCACAAGATACTTCTTACAACAGTTAATCTAACCTCAAGGGAAAGCAAGGTCACTTGGCACTCATCTTCATGGGCACTGCTGCCAACTCACCTGCCCTCCCATTTAAGGACCTGCCTCCTTTCCTGTTCCTCTTCTGCCCATATACAGGTTATCAGAAATAATTTGAAATCTAAAGTTCTATGTATTTTAATGGCTTCTGACATGAAAGAAGTCTTCTCTATCCCTAGCTCACTTTTAATATATAATACAGAACTTACTTCTTCCAGGTTTGCGAACCTCTTTCATCACTTTAATTTTGATATCAGCGTTGTTTCCCTCCAACATCGTAGGTGTTATTTTAAAGGAATTTGGCACAGATTCTGATGTTGACTCCATCACTTGTTTTTGGTCGTCTGCAGCCACACCGTAATTTAGAGGCCCTTGAACAAGTGCATTGGTGCCCGGTTTGTGATCCAAGCCATCTTCACTTAAACAACTGAACTCATCAGGTAGAGAGTCCAAGTCATTGGGTAACATTTCATCATCTCCCACAGCAGCTGGAACAGAAGGAGCCATTTGTACAGATAAGCCATCTATCTGTTTTTCCAGCAATTGACAATTTTCTGCTTTCTTCTCTCCATTACCATCTTGGACAATATTGTTAGTGGTGTCTACAAAGAAAAAAAGATGCATATTATTACTGCATAATTCAGTATCAAAAGCAAAAAAGGAAGTTACTCTGCAGTCCTCCTTGTTTAAAGCACTGTAAAGTCATCAGATATTGCCGAGTAACTCTTCAGTTTTATCCAATAATTAAGGCAATCAAGTGAAAATCTCCCTTAGGAATGATACCATCTGACATTAACTGTCACAAAGTCATCATTTTCTGAATTCCTACTGCATTGCTGTGACTTCTAAGGAAACTAAAATTCACAGAATCACAGAACTGCAGGGGATGGAAGGGACCTCTGGAGATCAGAGTCCAGCCCCCACTGCTAACTCAGCTACAGGAGGTCGCACAGGTCAGTGACCAGATGGGTCTTGAATAAGTCCAGAGAAGGAGAGACTCCACAACCTTTCCAGGCAGCCTGTTCCAGTGCTCCGTCACTCTGACAGTAAAGGAGTTTTTCCTCTCCTAGTTCCAGCAAATAAGAGTATTCTCTTGACTCAGCTGCAATAGGTATGTAAACATAACTGTATTTGTTTTCGCTCTCTTTCCTGACCTATCCATTCCCCGCTGCAGAATACACAAATGAGAACTAAGAGCTAAAATGAAATGCTTGCTAGCTCCAAACCACCTTGGAGAAAGGCTTCAGAACTTTTTAATAACAATTCATCAAATTATTGCTCATTTTAATAACAATTCATCAAATTATTGCTCATTTTAATAACAATTCATCAAATTATTGCTCATTCAGGACTTCACCAACTCTAAGATTAGCCCATTTCACTACAACGAAAGAAATTCTATCCTAACCAACATTAAAACTTATGCACCCTTTTGAATTAGCCTGGAAATATACTCAATATACCTTTATTTGTCGGTCCACCTTTGAGGTTCATATGTGCTGGGGATCCAGAAGCACATGGCGGCCCTTTCCCACCAACATGATTTGTTACAACTGGTGGTGACTGTGGCCTTCTCAACAGTGGTGACATGCTACGCCTTCTCTTTAGAGATGCTGGAGTATTTGGCTCTCCGGGACGCTTAATCTTATTCTGAGGCCCAGCAACAAATTCATCTGCTTCATCTATCATCATTCCCTGAAAATAAATAAATAATATATATATAAACACACATGTATACAAAACAAGTAAGAAAACATATATATTGCTTTATCACCTCCTAGATTAATTCCCTCTGCAACAATTCAGGTGGATTTCAAATAACAATACAGCAGATAACGAGATTCATCCTACCTTCTTATCTTGTTTGAATGGATTGCCAAATGTGTGAAGCCTTTTTGGTTGGTCTGGATCAATCTCTCGAAGGGGTGAAGGCATCATTTTCAAGTATTCCTGGTAATTTCCCATTTGAGCAACAGGAACACTGTGAAGGCAGTCTGCAGCAGAACAAGACATCTTAATGTAGTCTGCCTTAAAACTAAGGCAGTAAAAGCCTCATACACTTCAACTGCAAGCGTCAATACTTAAGAAGTAGAAAAGTAAAAGACTACAGCTTCAGAAATAAGGTTTGAAGATTTCAGTTTAACTGGCAAAAGAATGAAAAATAAACAAGTTCAATCTCTATTCCAACAGCTGCAAGTTCAGACCACCAGCACTTAATTAACAAGGGTAAAGTGATATTTGTCCCCCTCTGCTCACGCCATCACTATAAAAACAGGTCTACTGCTATTTATTGCATGGGAAATCTCTTCCACAACATTTCTTTTCAAAACTCAAAGCAAGCACAATGTACTTCCTGTCAGAGGGCAAACGTTTCATTCTTCCCCCTTCAGAGCCTAGAAAAAGATAATGATTGACTCAATAACAGATGCAAGGTCCACTTCCTCCCTACATGCAGGACAGAAAACTCTGCTTCAGTCAATTAAATAGCTGTGCTCTCTTCCAAACGGTTAATGAGTAACAGTGGCAGTAAATACCTTCATCCTGCCCCACCATGTGCCTGTGTGTTTTCAGAAGATTGGTTCTCATCCTGGTGAGCTGATCTAGCAGACTGCGACGAGGAATATCGTATGCATTCCTGAACGCCTGCGGCTTCAAATCCTGGTTTTACAATACAACAAATAGCCTTCAGTTAACCCACCAGTACTCACACACAGAGCGATTCCTCCATTAATTGTAGTAACATTAACTACTAAAAACAATTCTTCTAAAGCAACTTCAGATCTTCATAACCAGATGCAATGGACTCAGTTTTTTTCCAACAGTGCTTTTAGTTTTAGTAAAGCTAATAGCAATAATTTCTGGACTGGCACTAGCTGCCTTCTGCAGAGATCATCACACAGTAATTTTTGCTTAAGACTGGGATTTCCGAACTATGTCCCAAAAGAACATGCAAAAAAATTGCATTTCCTCTGGTCACTCTTCGTATCTACGATGCATTTGTCAGAATTCAGCAAAAGCACTTCTTCTATTCCTCCATCTATTTTAAGTCCATAAAAATTACTCATTGAAAACAAAGCAACTGCTTAACCATTCAGACCACTGCGCTGTTTACCTTGTTTAAGAGTCCTATGTGGAAGCCAGCAAATTCTTTAACATTCATTTCCGCCAGTCTCAGTGGAGATTCCCCAGTGATACCTTGAAGCAGTTGCTTAAAATCCCTACTGTGTACCAAGGAGAGGCCACTGGAATGATTTTTCACTTTTATTCCAATTTCTTGTGGAACTTTCTTACCCACTGAACCTATTATCCGTTCCGACTCTATTTTTGTCTAAAATGGAATCACATCACGAGTTAAAGAATGAGCAAGCATTGCAGTCTTTCAGTATAAAACATTAACAGAATAAATCCACAATTTGGTTCCCAACCACTCGACAAATGGGAGAACTACCTACACACCCCGGGATATACTGGAGTACATATATTAGACCTAGTTTAGAATAAACTCCTACTGTGCTAGCATAGAGAAAAAAACATTTAGCCAGCTTATCTAAATTTATATGCCAGTAGGTGGTCTGTGAACGTCCCTGATTTTGCTGCCAGTCTGTGACTTTCTTTTTGTGCTCCTGAAAAATCACTTTTAAATGGGAAAAACCAAAGGCTATCTGGAGGTGGGATGCCTCAGGTTAACGTCAAGTTCTGCTTAAAACAGTATTTCGGATTTCTTTTTGATACAACCCAATAACTAAGGTTTTGTACTAGGCTTGCATGAAGGTAAGGGAGAACAGTAGTTGAACCTACAGGTATTTGCTTCATGTTAAGTTTCTCAGAACACATTACTTCTTCAATTAACAAAGTTTTCTCATTATAGCTGGAGATGATTGTACTGTATTAAGCATGGTGATTGCAACCCGCTTCTCCCCCAGATCTCATCCTCTACAGCATTTGTTTCACTGTTTATGGGAAACTCTGAATTTAAGGACAGACAAAACACACCAGAGTTCTGGAATCGCTTGTCCCTATGTAGGAGCATATACTGCATGCAACACATTTAAACTGTTTCATGTCCTGATAATGTCTGTGAAAACCACAGTAGCCATTTCAAACCATTTCTACTCCATATTGTAGACAAATAATAGAATTTGTGTGTCATTACATTACCAAAACACCACAGGAAGTTTTATGCCTAATAGATGCTCTGTCATTCAGAGGCTTTTGGAACATACTTTGTGCATTCTTTAAGGTGGAGGATCTTTGTGATTTCTAAGGGCTGCACTGCTTTGCAACTGACTTCTAGATATTAAGCTACTGTTGCAAGAACCATCCATGCTAAGGAGGCACAGCTTTCAGGCAGTTACACCCAAAAGGGTGTGACTGACAAAAAGAGAAAGATCCATAGGACTGTTTTCCATCAGGTGACACAACACACATAATGGATTTGACCTGAAGGAAACAGGAAGCTCAGATATAAAATCCAAATTATGATCTTGCTCCCCATGGACAGGAATGTGCACTGCTTGGAATGTACACATTGCTAAGGTATCCATGGAACAAATGCAAAACTGACAGCAAGCCTCTGACTTCAGCTCTGATGAATAATGCAAGAGCAGTCATAAATCCAATTAGTGATGATCTTTGGAATGCAAAGGTCTAGCAGGCACTCAAAATGCAGCTGAGGAGGTCTCCTCATTCCCCTCCACTGCTTACAGAAGGCACAATCTCCAGCTACAAAGTCACTCTCGAATTCATCTGTATCTGTGGTGGAAATGCTCACCCAATCCTAGACACAATGTATGCTGAACACCCATATGAACTCCCACAGGGATTAACTGTGTTATAATAAGATTACCACAAACTAAATAATCAACGCACTTCTAATTGCAAAGGTTTTATCAATACTACCTGTTGGCTGAGTTTTTTAAGGTAAGAGATAACACTGTAACTAAGTCCACAATCTAAATTATCTGATATCAGATTTGGAGCTCCCATCATCCTTAGGGCTTTCTTTAATGGCTATAAGGAAAACAAAATACACAATAGTAAGAGAGTAAGTCTTTAAAAAAAAATTGTATAAGATCAATTACAGGAAGCTAAGGCACATGGATTAGTGCTCTAGCTTTTCCACTTTTGGCTACTAAAATTCAAGTCTATTCAGATAACAGGTGACATGAGTTTGGTAATCTAACTAGCTTGCAATGGACACTGTGCCACATTACCAACACACCACACGGCATGGTGTAATTTCCACAGAGGCTCAGTACCAGAATAGCCGGGATGATGCAAGTCCATATTGGGGTGCATTGTCCAAGCTACGTATAAAAGGTGACATGGTTCCTCCCACCACCCTTTATCTGGCCCAGCCGGTTCTCTTAGCATCAGCTTTTGAAGGTCTAGCAGTTACATTAACAAACAAACAAATCTGCACTTTCCTTACCAAGTTATTAAAATAATGCCAAATTTGGTTACAGTCTAAAGTATATCAGATCAAAGCTCATTTAGTGATCTGAAAACACATTCAGTTACATTGATATTGTTACTGATACTCAGTATTACAAGAAATTTCTTTCTTTTAAAAACGTTAGACCTGATCTACATACCTCTGAAAAACAAAACGTTTTAATGCCTAACATTTCACTGCAATTATGTCAACAAAATTTACTAGGAAGAGGTATGGCACACAGGATTCTGGTCACATAAGCCATTATTATACCCAGGAGCACAAAAGGAGAAAAGGAACATACCAGTATGTAGTAAGGAGGCATTGTTTTTAAGTAGTTGTCAAAAGCCTGTCTCCACTTCAGATTTGGCTTAAGTTTGTGAACCTTAAACAAGTCATCTGCAAGAAGGAAAACAACAAAAGAAGGTTTTGTTTATATAGTCCCAGACCAGTGGCATTATCACCAATTAACTGCCAAGTTCTCCCCCACCCAGCTTTTCTTCTCCCTCCTCCCATCTCCCAATGGGCCTTCCCCACAGAAACTGTTCTTAACCTTAGGTGTGAAGGATTTTGGAACCTCCGGTCCTAGCTTTGGTTGACAGTCCAGAACAATTTCTTATTACAGACAAACTTACAAGGTAGGCCAGACTTAAAACACTGTGCACAGCTACCGGTAACACGGAAGGTGCAGCAACAGACTCATTCACCTGTTGAGCTTCACCTCCCTTGTCTCTCTCTTGCATCATCAGGGACTCCCTGATTCTGATTAGACCAAACCCCTGTAAGAGAAGGGGGAGCGGAGTACCTTCAGCACCACTGCCAGCTCATGCTAGGTCAGCAAACTCTGATGTAAAGGAGAGAGCCTAATTAGCTACAAAAACTGCTGCCCCTTAAGAGAAGGGCAATGAGATGGATTATTTCCTTTGGACACCGTGTTACAAATACCTTGCTTGCACTAGAGATGTGCATACTGTGTTTAAAGATCACTGACCTAAGGCACGTAGCCAGTTGCTGCACATGCTATGGATCGTAACAGTGATCTCTAAACAGAAGTGAACACAAAATATCCTGCAATTAATCATGTGAAATTGTCAATTACCAACTGAGATCGAGTTTCTCTTTAGTAGGGCTGTAACATCCTGGCAAAGTGAGCCTAGTGGAAGTAAAGACCCAACTAGAGAAAGGGATGCCCAAAAATTAACTGTGCAGGTGACACAGTTGCACAGAGGAGGGTGTGAAAAAGGCAGATGCAGCAAGGAAATTGTTTTCTCCAGATGGAGCTTTCAGGAAGATGTATTTGGAGAAGAAAATTTGACTTGCATAGTATTCCGCACAAATGGAACAGATGTTAAGATACGATTTCCCAACTTCTCATAGTCAAACCATACTCAATTACCGGGATTTTCTAATCTAAATGAGTTTTGTACCACGTATCAAAAACACTCTACAGATGTTCTAGCCGTTCTCTTTCCAGGCCTGAAGAAAGGGGGTGGAGCTTGACAGGCTCAATTAGAACTCCATTTAAAATCCCAATATACCACATGCTCAGTACCATTATCCTAAGGAACCTGTGATAGTATCACAACATACGGCAAATACGAAACAATACCCATTCTCCTCTTATAAACCCATTAGCTCTTTATAGCAGAAGTCAACTATACCTCTCTCCCAAAACTGAAAATGAAAAACATTAGAAATCCCGTGAAGTTTTCACTGTTACAGCACATTCTAATATTTTAAAGCCTAGGAGTTGGTTGTAACAGCTTTAACCTTCAGCTCCTTATCAGTGCTTTACTACTGTCCCATGTCTTCCTCTGTGCACGTTGTTCCAGCATATAATCCTGAAGCTTGAGAGCACATCCACCCTCAAACAGTAGAGATGCTCTTAACATGCTCTGGTTCAACTACATACAATCTTTGCTATCTGAGTAAGTTTTCCAACCTAAGCAGAGCTTCAGCAAAGACTTGTCTTATCCGCAATGAGAGCCTCCCCCACAGCATGAGCTTCCTCTAAAAGGAAGAAATCACAGTGGTAAACATGGCCACAAGTTTCAAGGTGATCACCAGTATCTTACCTGCCTCTATTGCAAGAGTTTGAGACATGCACTGTCAGCAGGTAACACAGGCACTTGGAATGTACTATTTCCACTGTGTACTGGGCTGCACACAATCGTTTATATAAATAAGGAAGCAACAACTCAGCTAGCTACCTTTCATAGATTAAAACCAAATCCTTCGGATAATGTTTTCTAACATTCTAATGATTATTATAATAACATGAAATACTATTGTAAAACTTTTAATAATATTTTCATGAAGCAGTTTAAACCCAACCTATCGATTTTTAGACACTACTTCAGGTAGTCTAGAAATCAATATAAAATCCTTTTGACTTCTCCTGAACTCAGAGAATGCCAAAAGCAGCGGACTGTTGGGAAGATGGCATTCAGTAACCACTAGGAAAGGCCTGCAAGCTGTAACAATTCCAAGGGAACAGATACAACTACAGACATAGCAGCTAATACAAGTTGTGCTCCAAATGTCCTTTATCCACTCTAGACCAATGGAGAGAACCACCAAATCGAGCCAAACAAGATACCAATACACATCTTCCATATCCAGTGCCACATGAGGGTGCTTGATGCACTTTCAAACTCAGTGAACAGTTCAAAAATGGAGAGTGAAAGATAGAGAAAACGGTCAACAAGCATTCCATTTTAGTAGTTCAGCTGGAACCTAATGACCAGAGCAGTTCATTTGACAACAGTCCAGTTGTGACAGCCTTACACCACATTAACACCCAGTAAAGATGTTCAAAAACATCACCACCCACATAACATTCCAGCTGGACGAGTACAGCACCACTCCCTGTTGACTTCCTGACCTTTCTGATGCTCCTGCAGCCCTCCATGGGCAGACATGACCTCCCACTAACACAAGTGAGATCAGCCACTAAACACCCACCTTGGGCAACGCAGCACCTCACCTCTGCTCAGACCCCTGTCTATTCCCTCACTTCCACCTTATGAATTTGGCAATCAAAAACAATCCTTCAACAGCAAATTTCTGTGACCCGCTAGCCAAGCACTCAGCAATGAAATTCCTCAGCATCTTTCTGTGAAACATTCTGTATTCTGAAGTGTCCTTCGGGCTGAATATACTAAAAATCCACTCTTACAGAAACAGACGTAAATAACCAAATCTACAGAACGTGATACTATTCAGATCCTACCATCACGGACCACTATAGACACAAATTCCACCATGCATTAAAGACCAAGGATAAACAACATCCCGGAACAAGATCTGAAGGCAACACTTAACAAGCAGGGAATTTCTTTTGGTATCACTGATGACTTTTCAGTGGGCAGACCAGCAGCAGTAATTCAGCAGCCACCAGTGTACAGAGAGCACTAAATTAGTCTTGAAGCGTCCTGCTTCCACACCCTGGGACAGCTGCTAGGCTACAAGGATCTTTATATAAGACAAATTCACCTTACCAACCAGCACAGATTTCTCTTCATTTCCATTAAGATCAATTAGGAAAAAGCACTGCCAACTTGTTTTGCAGAACCGAACGCAACCATCTTGTGCAAGATAGTAAGAATCAAACCTGTGTTAACTCTCTTAGCTTTCTGCTGTTATTTTCTATCGCTAAATATACCCACAAAAACGGAATCAAAGTATCTTAGATCTGTAACTAAAATGCTTAATAATGAACTTTCTGCCATTATCTTTATGCCAAAACCCCAGCAGCCACAACTGGTATGGCAGTCACTCACACAGCACCTTTCCATATCACCTCTCTTGTAGAAAGAAAGTTCATTGTGAGAGTGAAAAACATTGGTCCTTTGGGCAGGGAAGAACTGTAGGCTGTTTCACTGCTCTATTCTTTCTTACAGCTCTAAACAGCATCAGGGAATTCCCTCTTCCCAACACCCATAACTGCATCTTCCAGAAAAAACAAAAAAATAAAAATAAAAAGAAGAAGAAAAAAAAAGCTGCTACTAGAGCAACTGAAAAACCTGGATACACCATACCCTAAATGAGGGAAAAGAATGGAGGTTGAAGCTTACTCCAGGTTAAGGAAGAGGCTACGTGTCTAGGAGGTGAACAGCATCAAACATGCACTGGAAGCAGGTAGCTCTCCTCCTCTGCTGGAGAGAAAAAAAGGGAGAGGGGGTATGAAAATCCTCTCCTCCCAAATTTAATATTAAAAGAGTTTGCAACATTCTCTACTCTCCAATCTCCGTTACTTTATAACGGCTCAAGCTAAGGCAGAACACTAACCACTTTAATTATTATTTCTTTTAATCTCAAGTAGCTGCATCGGCAGTCCAATGTAAGCGTATTACCTACCTAACAATGGAAGCAAAACAGGATAGTTGTAAGGCATCACAAAGAGGTTTACACAGGTTAAAGTAGTGCTTGCTTTTAAATACCCAAACGGATGGCCAAGCTCACTGTACTTCCCACTGCCGCTCACAAATACCTGAAGAAAAAGAAAAGATATCACTGTATTATAGGACCAGGAAGAATACTAACCATACAGCATTTAACAAAGCCTGAATCCAACTGCAATAAGACAGCAAATTATCAAGGACAGCCAAGTTTAAGGTGGCACACAGCAGGACAAGCATGCATTTACACTCTCCAGCTCCGAAGCACAGCCATGCAACATTCAGTGTACGCCAGCCAGCACAGAAATGTTCTTCAGGGTGTAAGATTTAAACAGGGGGGGTTATTTAAAATAGGTTAAGGGACCATTATTGAAGATGCATTAAAAAAAACAACCCACGTGAAATGACTCTGACTTGTTAAAAAGCACAACTAAAATTTACAGCACTGATAAAAAGAAACCTAAACCTTTCTGTACTTATGCAGCAAGTCTACGCAAACATAAATATTCAATATTCAGCTCTCAATTATGCTGTATTTGCATTTTCTTAATGTTGACTTTACAGGGGTTGGAAGTGGCCTGTGGGATGGGATTCCTTCTACAGTTTCCCGGCCAATTAAGCCTATTTCCCAAGTACAGATGGGGGCCTGTGGAGCAGGCAGAAGAAAAAGCAGGTTTTGAAAAATAGCAGAAAGGTTTCAGTAAAAAGATTGTGTGGATGGCTTTGGGAAATACAACACCTGCGAGTGTTTTAACCCCACATCCAAAAGAAGTCTGTTAAAATTAACTTCCATTTCTTCGATTAAAAACAACTTCCAAAATGCTGTACTTTAGGTGAAGTTGTAATATGTTTTAGGGAATCAAAACCAGAACAAAGACACTTCCAGTCCCACCCTTCCAGCTAAGATAATACACTCAACAAGCTCCTCTTGGACCTATTAAGGCACCCCTCACAAGAAGCCACTTTAGATGGGAATTACAAGCCCTACTGTATAGAGAATGCAGAACAAGTCTCTTATCCAAATCACAGACCATTTCAACAACAGAACTTTGGCCTTTTCAAGGCCATCTAGTCAAGATCAACAGCTTCCATTTGACTCGCACCAGCAGTTTCCATAGCTTAATGGAAACCATTACTGAATCAACATCTGAAACCACAACAGAAACTAGCACTAGGTTTTCCCAAAAGCAAATGGAAGCCTACAGAGAATTTTGATATAGCCAAGAATGAAGCTTGAGGGAGCCGTTTCTCAGCAAACTGAAAGGGACCTAGAAACAGAATTAAATGAGATTACGGAACCTGCAGAGGGAACGCTCTTTCTAGCTTTACATAATTCATTAGAAAGAAGGTAATGGAAACCTTGACACGCTTCTTCTGATCAACTGCAGTCTGAAAACCAGACCCCAAAACCTCCAGGCCTACAAAAACTAAGGCACAGTCACTTTAGGATACTCGTTATGTTTCTAGAATCAAAGAAAGGGCAAATACCTGCCAGCAGGTATGGGGAGACTTTCGTTCCAAGATGTATTGCGTTAAGGGCGAAGGTTCAAGCTCATACTTGTCAAAAGGAAGCTTGTCTATTACCATTGGTTCACAATCAACACAGGAGAACCTCACAACAGGGTGAGCTGTGCGTGGAGGCTAAAAGGAAGGGGAGAAATATAACATATCTGTTATCTGATATTTACAGTTCAAAGAAAATTAACTCTTAGGGAAAGAAAAGATCCATAATATACATTTTGCTATCCTTTAAGCTTCAACACTCCATCTCCAGTTTCCTTTAAAAAGGAGACATGCTCCTACAACAGAACATTAAGTATTTCTCTAGCTTAAACACACAGACACTGTTCCCTAATAAGAGAAAAATATGGTTAACGTTCAACTATTTATCATGATACTTAAATGTCTCCGTGCTGTTCAACCCCTATCACAGCCATGTTTAAAGAAAACTTCCAATCCTGTTTTCCAGCTTGCTGTTCTCACGGAATTACAGATTATAAACTGCTCACTTTGCAAACAATATTCTCAAGATATTCCCTGCTGAGTTTGATTTCTTTCTTCCTCTTGAGTCACAGACTGGGGGGGGGTTGTGGAATCAGTACTGAGACCACTTATAAAGTGTAGGAACAGATCATGCCTAACAAAAGAGAGGCATGTAAGGCATGCCGAATGCATGATCATTCTAGTGAGAAAGGGTAAATTCAATGCTGTTTTTATCTTATTTTTTGAATGGGTAGCTTTTCCATTTCAGTTTTAATTCTTTCTGGTAGGGAAAGAAGAGGCCATACATGAAGTACAAAAGGTTGATCTATCCTCATCAACCACCAATACTCCTTGTTTCACCCAAGCTGCATTCTATTAAGCTTACAGCTAAAAGCTGTGGCGTATGAGGTAATTTGTACATCGATTCTATAACCTTTCCAAAGCTTTACCAAAGTATCCAACCAAACACAGACAAAGCAACAGCACAGATAAACTCCATGATAACCGTTTGTGTTAAAAATGGTTTTAACCACCCTCTTAACGTGAAGTCAGTTCATACTAGTAAAACAGAGAATGTAAAAAAAATTGTATTCATTTTCAATCCATTTAATTAGGTGCAGAATCCTTGTTTTCAGTTCTTATTGACTTACCAGTGTTGGTGAATTCTGATCAGGCCAAAAAGATTCTGGGATTGGCCAATGCCCAACAGGAACACCAGTTTTGGGGTTAGGCCGTACATAAATGAGTTTATGACAACTATGCCACGGTTGAGAAGCAAATGAATTGATGGGCCTGGATGAATCAACAAGTCCATCTAAAATTTAAACAAAGCAAAATAACAACAAAAAAAGAAAATAAAAAGCTACATGGCATGCATTTGTCTCCCAGCAAAATTTCTGTATTAGTAACCAGTAAGGTGCTTCATTACAACTCTTTCAAAGACACAGACCTTTACACCAGTGGTCGAAAAGAGCTACATCAAGTGTAAAACAGCATAATCTGAGAAAGAACTGGTAACATTTGTCCATCTACCCTTCCACACCAGTGGCATAATGATTAATTAGTGCATAATTAGTGCAGCAGGGCACTTTCATATTACGGAAAATGCTATTTGTCTAAGATCAGTACTTGGACATCCATCTGATAAGCAATAGCAAGTCTTTCATTTTAGTTCTGCTGCACCTGTAAAGACAGACAGTTTGCATTTACAGTCTTTCTCCATGGGATGCAAAGCTCACTGACTGATGCTGCCACTCATGGAAACTGAAAGCGGAGAAAAGATTCATGGAAAAGTCAAATGCATCTGGCAGGAGCAGCTTTTGTCACATTCTTAATTAGTAAGCAGTCACAGAACACTTCACCTCCACTGCATACTGGATAAAGCAGTGTTAGCTGCCTGTCTGCAGTAGCATACTAGCACAGAGTTCCTGCACTCTGACTGCAAAGAGCTTTTTGTAGCAGCACAGCATCTCAGGACAGTTTTCAGGCCGCTCTTCAATGCATATGGCACAGAAGAGATCACCTTTTAAAGAATCTTAAAGTTATTTCAGTTTACTAAACTGACCCTCCTTAGGCAGCTGGCCAATAATGCCGTGCCTGTCAGTTAGCCATCAGTTTTTGTTCCTCTGCATTATATACGCAGGGAATCTCTGGTAAACACCAGATTTCTCTCTAGGTGAGAACGTCCTCAATGTATGTGAAGGCAGAAGCTCTCAGCATCTTCATGCACACGTAGTCACAGAACATCACTTAAAACGTGACAAAAGGAAAAAACCAATTTCACCAGCTGTTTTGCCACAGGAGAGTATTTGGGCCAACAGAGACCCAAGAATGTGCTGAGGTGCTGTCCTGCATGGCCCTACAGGAAAGCCTTGAGCATACTTCCAATCAAATGATATTTATTAAGCAAAAGGAGAAAAAATAAATGTATAAAGCAAGAAAAAGGTGATTAAAACCAAGTAATGAAAACAAAGTTAGAAACAGGCTATGCTAGGATGCTCGGGGGATCCTGAAAGCTATTATGCTTGACATTCCAGGAACATCCTTATTTTCTAAGTACAAACTGGTCACAGCTCTCTCCTTTCCAGCCATGAATTCTGCAAAGCTAAAAGCCTGTTCCATGTTAAGAATGCATCTTCCCATTTGGTTGTGTGCTTCACTTGCAGCTGAAAGATCAGTTCCCTCGTTCTTAGCACAGACTTTCTCACTTGCAGCAAGGAACACTCAAGTGTTTGTGATCAGTTAACAGAATGACTCCAATAGTCCTGAATTTATTTCATTTGTACACAAGTTTTGACAGCACTAATTCAAACCTTATCACTTTCATTAAATACTCTCTTCCCTCTGCTGCTTCCTTCAGCCTCCAAAAGAAAGAGGTGAAGAAAGCAGCAGGAGATCTGGCAAGCAGGAAGGTTATCCATTCAAATCCATACAAACATACAGCACTTTCTCAACTCACCAAGGACCAAACTAATACTGGGAACAATATGGCAAAGACAAAACTGAGCAAACATAATTCAAAAGTTATAAAAAGTACATTCATTGTGATCTGGGGTACTGAAAGAGAAAGCAGAGCTCTCTCACAGAAGCTTTATAGTTTAATCACTTATTTTAGATCATATTAGGCCTCTGATAAATCCTGTACACAATGGTGAAAAGTCAGTAGGAAGGAAACTGAAGACACTTAAGGACATCTGCATGCACACAGAGGGCTTTTTTTTACAGCATAGGAGAAAAAATGGTTACTGTACCTTCTCCAATAGGAGCCGGATCCGGTCCTGACTTTTCAAAGTTAATAACAACCCCACTTTGGACTTTTTGAACTAGAGATTCTAAACACTGATTCAACATTCTTTGTGTCCGAACACAGTAAGAACGACCTACACAAGAAAACATTAAGATTACTCAAAGCTTTACTATTATCCCTGTGTAAATTAAGAAAGATATTTTGTTCTATCACGTCACGTTGCCAAGGCTTTCAGCTTTATCAAAAATAACAGCAGCAAGCATAGCAGAAATTGATGCAAAATGCTTTACAAATGCTATAAAAACAAAGGGAAAAAAAAGAACCAGCTCAGATTTTTCTTCTTCGTAAGAAAAGCCATTAAGGCTAAATCAGGCTGGACTAAGACCAAATTTATAACAAGTTCTGATTTCGTGAAGTCTCCATAACCCATCTGCTTTTGCCTATCCAAATCTAATCAACTCCAACACAAACCTGAACCTCCCCACCCATACAACACTTTTTCAAGTACCAACCTAACAAAACTTCTGAGGAAGATCTTGAAGAACAAAATCCACAATTAATTACTTTAAGATTCTATTTCAGCTTATCAGCCATTCAGCAGAATTAATGTCCCAGCAAGTAACACCTCTTCCTTCTCAACTCAAATTTATGCTTGTAAATAACGAATCTCGTAAGTGAGCAAAGCCAGCCCCTGGGAGGACAATCAAAGACATTTCCAGTCCTGGTGCACAGCATGGCTTTCTTTAACAGCTCTCCTGTGCTACAGGAAACTAAGCTCAAAAGGCACCACAAAGGACTCAGGAGTAATTCTGAGTGAGAGAATAGCTAAAGCAAAAATGAATCAAGTAACATGTCTTAAGGCAAATGTCAAATGTAAACCAAAGCAAAGTACTATCCAGGTACCTCCTGTAACTTCACACATCTGTGTGATAGCAGATTCATCAGTAGGCACACTCCCGAGCTGCTCTGGTTCAACAGATGCAGCTCCTGGCAAACGCAGCACTAGAGCAAACAGTCTTTGATCCCAACGAAATGGTTCTTTGGTTAGTTCACTTCCAGGCAAAGGAGAATTCAAAGGAAGATGAAGCTGGTAAAGAAACATTTAAGAAAGTTTTCAATATCTGACAAACCATCTGAAGACTTAATACCCATTTCTCAGAAAAGGACCCCATTTTTCTTCTATCCACCAGTTTATCTGAAGTTATAGTCTGGAAATCCACATGGGCTATGAATTTAGGGGCTGAGCAATGACAGCACACCCAGTTTCCCTGCTCTGTAGAACAGACTGATGAAACAGAAGCACACTTTGCAGGAAAAACAAAGCACAATAAATATGCACCTTAACACAGCACCAACTCGTAAGATCAGAACTTGAAATAATTTACTGTCACTTTACCTCCTCTTGAACTCCAGCCGTGTTCGTCAGCTTGTTTCCATCTGTGATGGTAATCAGAATAGATGGCTCAAGAAAAAATGGATTCCTTCCCTAAAGACAAAAAGCAGAGGACATTCAGTTGTAGACTAACATTTTTGTCATCATGAAATAAGCAATATAATGAACAACTTATCAAACCAGACGTTCTCTTTCAGCAGGCACGGAGCCACGCAGAGCTACTGATGAAGTACATGTGCACAGTCAGTCACTGAACTGCTAGAATTACTTGTCTATTTCTTCCAGTAATAACTTCAAAGTTTTCTATTCCACAAATATATGATACGTAACAACTCGGTGACATCATTATTGCATGACAGTGGGGCAAAAACTGAATAGGTTTTAACAGAATCTTTCAAATGTGAGAAAGGAGAAAGATGTGATCTGCCATCCAGCGTACATGTTCTAATGCAGCAACCATCCATCTATAGACTGAGTTATTTGTACTACTATTTTGGAGTTCAATAACAAAATATGGTGTGATCATGGTATCTCATGGTATGATCAGAACATGCAATAAGAAAGAAGATCAGACCTGTCAAGTTTTAACACACAATTACCCAATACAACAGTGAAAAATAGGGGGAAAGAAAGCCAAAAAATTTTGAACCATCAAAATCCCTCCCCAGTATAATTCAGAAACACGGAGAAAGAGGAAGACTAGAGACAAACTGATTACCTGTCCATAGTTGTCTATTCCAGACACTAATCTATTGAGATTTAACAAGTCAAACGATGATCTGAGTGCCTGACCGAGGGTTGTCAGTCCTGACGCCTGCAGATTTTTCAGTTCATTCATGAATGTTGCATGATTTTCTTTCCATCCAGCCTGTTGGATAAAACAGCAAAGAAAAGTTCTTTAAGTCTTGATTTCGCAACAGGCTTCAATCAGCTGTGAGTTGTCATTAATCCCACTTTCTAACAACAACAAAAATGCTATTCCTCATTAATCAATATGCTACATCATTCACACACTGCATCCACCTAACCCATGGCTGCAGAACTTGATATGGGTAAATAGCAAAAAGACAATAAGCTTGGAGTTATAAACCAATTTAAGAACAGAGTAAAAAGGGAGGAGATGAGAAGATCATTGTTTCAGCTGAATTCTCAGGCCTGTGCTAGGTCCTCCCATTCAGAACAAGAAAGTACCATAAGCAGAATCAATAAATTAACAAAAATGGATGACTAATGAACCACAGGAACTAAAGCGTCAGGAAAAACTCCCAGAGATGGTCTGGGACTGCTCACCTGCTGCTTCCCCTGTCCAAAGGCTCTAATGGCAAAGGATGTGAAGGTGAATGCTTTGAGTAGCTCAGCTCAAAGAGCACAGAGGATTCTAAACCTCCAGAGCTGTTCGGTATGAGGCATCCTCAGCTCCTAAAAATGCTGCAGCATGCCACTGCGTGCTTCAGCACTGTGTCTGCATGCATCACACCAGAAACGTTATGTGAGACAGCTGAAACAGCCATTGCCATGCTTCAAATCATTTGCTTTGTTGTTCAGAATGAGCTCCCTACCAACAAGGAGCATTTCCCCATCCAAAACCCTGAACTCTTGGAAGTGAGCAACTACAAAAAGCCTTGTGTCAACTCGGTGAATCCCTCAATGATCTTGTGTGGTAACAGCACCTATGCAATGAGTTGTACCTCTTGGGAAAAGCCAGGATCAGCAAACCCAAGACTTCACACCTAGCTTTAAATAAAGATGAGTTAACGTGCTGCATTCTCCAACTTAACCTCAACATAAGGATACGCTTTGTTTTGGTTTTGTTGTGATTTGTTTGTTTTAATTAGAAACACCAAAGTTAATGTCGAGAAGGTCTTCTGTTAAATGGATTGCCAAGAAATAGTCTGTTTAATGTATACAATTAAACACGTACTTGGAGGACAGAAGCTCAAGGGCAAGAAGCTGTATTTTCTCCTATCCGCTTATGCAGTAGAATCGTTCTCATAGCAAAATAAAGAGTCAAGCATGTAACATGGAGCATATGTATTATCAGCTCAACAGAGCACTTTAAAGTGATTAAATAAGCCTTCTTAAAATCAAAACACACCCAGTAATGCCACTTTGAAGGAAGAAAACAAACAGCCATCGTACATCCAAACATGAAGAGGACCAAACACAAACATGCCCTATGAGAACCACATATCCTCTACAGGTCAGTAACCTTGAAGTCAGAACTAAACATCAGTTACTTTGGTTGCTCACGAACCCATTCTAAACACAGTCGTTTCCCATTACCTTCAATATTACATCCCTACTTAATAGATGTTGGGGATAAAATTAAAAGCAATCTGAGCAGTTATCACCTCGGTACCACACCTCTATGCTATCCTTTGGTGCTTTATACAAAGCGATTTTAGCCTCCCTATGCAAACCAAACCACTCTTCCAAGACATCTGGGTTAAAAGAAAAGGAAGCACAGCACCAGTACTGTAAGCAAAGATCTGCTTGCTTGTGCCAACAGGAGGTGTCAAGGCAGGAGACCAAACGACTGCGTTTTCAAGTGCAACTTCTGGACACCATCCCATGCAGCCCTGTAGCATGTCACCATCCAGCCCTGCCTTTGGCCTCTGAGAGCAGATCATAGTGGAAAAAAAGCAGCATAGCTAACAAGTAACTGGCTTTGTGGTGGCTTAGTTTGGAGACAAATCTACACCCTGCTCTGTTTCACCATACAGCTAAGGGAGCATTGCAGCAGCTTCAAAAAGCAGGTGAGGTCAAAAAGCTCCTCCTGTCAGCTGACAGCCCCACACTATCTACAATTCAGGCAAACATCAAGGCCAAGAAACTAGCAAAGATAAGCCTTTATTTACCTCAACCACAACCAAGATGAGCTGAACATCAAAAGCAATAGAACTGAGCAGCAAAAGGAAATCTGATTCAGGATCAGTAATTTAAAGAGACCCTCAAGACACAGGAGAAACAAGAGAAAAAGATTTCAACTGCAAGAGGCTGGAAATGACATCATATAGATGTCTTAGCAAAAAGCAAGCAGAACTAAAAAGCCGCTATGTTTATCACACAAGAAAGCAATATCAAAACCCAAGTCACACATGAAACGAGTTCTGTTCACTGGTAACTTTACACGTGCTCACCACTCTAATCTGTCCACGTACGTCTAAGAATCTAGTAGGTATTTCTGTCCCAGGGAAAAGAACTAACTCTCTTTGACTCCCTGTGATGTCAGAGGATGCTTCTCAGTTGTCACCTCTTTGTAATCTCCCCAACACAGCCCCACATGGCTCCATATCCTCTGCAGAAAGGAATACCCTCCCAGGTAATCTCAACTTCCCCACCCCAGCTTCAGTATCTCAGGGACAGGAATTCTAGGGAACACAGTCTTTGTTGTCAAAGCAGCAATACTGAGAATTGGACATCCCAGTCCCACTGTGACAGACCCTGCTGATGGGGAAAGGAGGGGAAATACCATCCACCCGTCTCCTTTCTGCAGAGGTACAGAACGCCCACACTGCGCCCACTGGATTCTATCTGATGTTCAGAGATCTACCAGCACAGCAGATGGGAGGTACTAATTATGCTGTGAAACACTCTGTACCATTTTAACATTTAACATTTCTAAAATAAACCGACACCGCACAAAGCACATCTCCTACCGACTTCATTTGCACCGACATTGGTTTGCATTGTGCCAATGGGGTAGAAGGACTGACTCCAACACACACAGGCATAAAACTCCTCTCCAAATACTCAGGACTTTCATTCGTGAGGCAACGGAGCTCACGGTTTCTGCCTGTTCCCTGTTTGCACATTAACTCTTCTCTGGTTCCCAGGCCCTGCAATGCTTCTATGCAACACAGCATCCTGTCACTGCACAGCATCACACAGCCCTCACTAAAGGAACCTGCCAAACCAACATTCTTTTTTGTTCTTGGCACAAGGCAGCATCACAACACCCATCTCTTAGACACGAGATCTGAATCCCTCCAGAACCAAGTGATCACAGCACACGGGATGGAAACCAGCTGGGCACGGGGTGGCACTGAGCACAAGGAACCGGTGTGGGTTCAAGCTGGTCTGCCCTGGTATAGATACACCAGCAGCTCCTAGCGCCCACTGCTCTTCCACACCATCAGACTTGTTTTCAGCCCCAGCTCTTTCCTTTTGGCCTCTTCCTGCTGCCAGCACTGCTGGAATAATCACAAGGAAAGAAAGACAATAGCTAAGAGGTTACAGAGCGTGTGCTATCATCACAAGGGATCCTCCATGACACACTGTTGGGACTAGAAGAATTGCTTGTGGTCCTCTAGCTTTACAGCACAGAGCTGAGATGACACAGCACGATCCACATTCATGCTGAAAATCCTCACATTCTTCCTGATCCTTCCAAAAGCACATCACCAAACCAGCGCAGCTCACCAAAACGTTACATGTCTTGCAAGCTTGTTCTGAAGCTCAAGAATTGAAGCACTAAATCCAGAAGTCATCTCATCAATGCATTTCCCCCCATTCACACCAGGAATGCTGCACAGGGTGCTGCCAGCCCAGTGTGCCCACAGCCCCAGTGTAGCAGCCAGGGCGCCTGGCACGACTTAAGGAACCAAGTGTTCTGACTCAACAGATGCAGATTTTCCCACTAAGCAAAGTGGGTTTTTTTTAGTTCTGTTTTTTTTTTAAAACCCTTACCAGCTCTACAGCCAACGTGCTACAAACAGCAGCACTAATGCATTACTCCCACTTCTGGACAGAGCACACAACAGCAGCTTAACTTAACCACGCTGCAGATTCCTGTTTGCGGTTGAGTTAGATGACATCCATCGTATGGAGATGTGTCATGTTATACAGGCTGTTTTACATTTTCAAGAGTTTAAAAGCATCCCGGAAAACAAAGCTGAACCAATGACCGTCTTCAACTTTAAAAAGCAAGATGACAGAGCTCTGCACAGTTGACTCAGTAGTCCATAATAACCTTTAACATCTCCTGTGCTGCTTTCCTGGAAAGTCCTCATAGGAGCCCATGAAAATAAACACAGTAACCAGGTAAAACATGAGAATGGCCTGGGTTGCAAAGGCCCACAGTGACCATCCAGTTCCAACCCCCTGCTGTGTGCAGGTCACCAACCAGCAGCCCAGGCTGCCCAGAGCCACATCCAGCCTGGCCTTGAATGCCTGCAGGGATGGGGCATCCACAGCCTCCTTGGGCAACCTGTTCCAGTGCATCACCACCCTCTGGGTGAAAAACTTCCTCCTAATACCCAACCTGAACCTCCCCGTCACAGTTCAAGACCATTCCCATAAATTCCATAATAAAGAAGCTCTGTCTTCCGAATACTCTGCAATCTGAATGCACAAATACACACCTATGGACAATTAAAAATGCTGATCTGCACAATCAAGTTCCACTACAAGAATGCACGTTTTTCCTTGTCACTTTAAAACCTTCACCCTAGAAAAGCACACTGCTTACATTTACAATGGATTACTATGCAACCACTTCTAAAATTATTCTTCAATTAAAAGCAATCCTTGCATTTTTCTTGTTAATTACACCACACTACATTTTGCTGTTGTTGGTAAAGACACAAGAATCACATATGAAGCAATGCACTGCAAGAACATGAAGTTTATGAAGGAAGAAAAGCTTCCAAGCTTTTCTAAATCAGGAGCAAATTTCTTAACCAACAGCCTGCATTTACCATTCACAAAAACAACAAACTCCTCCCTTGTTTGGTTGTTTTGTTTTGTTTTTCCTTTGTTTTGTTTGTTTTGTAGCTTATGCCATTAAATAAAGCCAGGACTGCAAGCATTCAAAACACAGGAAGAGGAGAACCACTGAAAGCTGGAGACATCCAGAATCTTCCCAGAGGGCCCTCAGGGCACCGCCGTCCCCTCCAACAGCTCCCATCTTCCAGGAGGCCACAAGCTCCTTCCAGCTCACACAGCACACAAATCACTTTTTTTCCCCCATTTGACTGCAATTATCTGTAGTATGAAAACGCCATTGGAGATAGCATTGAGATCTGCCTTACCCATAATAGGCTCAGAACATCACTCCTGCGCCACTGCAGCAAGTCGCTGCTCCTCCTGGCAAGCCTTTCCAAAGGACCACGCAAGGACGAACACTGCCCCAGTGTCAGCAGCCTTAATTACCTTTTTCCATTGCTTCACCGTGCGACAATCAGCATTTAGCACTATTAGCTTTTCATGAAGGTTAAAAATAAATACTCATTTTCGAGATATCACAGAAGTATGTTGTGCCTATTCTTAGCTCCAGCACCAAGCCAAGCTGCAAGGCCCAGACCCAAGAAATGAAAAGGCACGCATGCAGAACCAGAAAGCAGCACCACAAGGGAGCAGGAGACCAATGAAGATTACACAGGACAGGAATCAGTACATCAGGTCCTTCCTTCTTGCAGATCTCACTGCAAGAACACAACTGGGGAGATCCAATTTAACTGTTTGATTACACATTTTAAGCTTCTATTTTTAAAATAAAAGCGACCTTTGCACCGAGGATGAGTTAAGCCTCTTAGTGCAAACATATCTACTTTTGTCTAGTTTATCCTGTAGTCTTAAGGGCTTACATCTTCGAACGTGTCCAAGATCAAATAAAGAACCAAATAAAAAGATGAAAAAATAAATTACTACGCTGGCTACGAGCAACAGATGTTGGTTTCCATTGCAGTCCTTTGGCATCTCACCAACAGCGCGGAGCAGCGCCTTCAGACGACAAGGTTTTACTTTGCAAACTCCTGTTAAAACAGAATGGCTCAACACACCTCCATTAAGAATTAACACAGCAACACAGATCCTCCTTTCTCATAAGGATCGGTAGCTGGTTTAAGTATGTAACTAACATCCAAAACCAAGTGACAGCCCAGCAAAGCTCTGCCTATCACATCCGTCCAGAAAAGATTTCAACTCTTCCAAAACACGATCATCTCACATTACCTTCATTATTTAATGGCCTTCATTTCAGCGCGTAGCAAACTATTTCTCTCTCCTAGAAGAATCACTCTGAATATTATCGCTTTTAAGAAAGGAAAAGGTACATTGCTAGGCAGAAAACTCCTTAGTTCAGCCCTTCTCCACATCACAAAGGCTCCTGTACAAGCACGTTGACTGCAAGTCACAAACAGAAGGCAGATAGCAAGGAGCAGTCACTCCATATAGGGAGAAGGAAAACCAGCATGTTTATGCATGTTTAATAGCACATCTGGGCATTACTCTATTCAATATGACGTTTCTCAAGAAAGGGAATGTGGTTTTTAAGGTTGCTCTCTGCTTGTACCCACTCGGTACCTCTGTAAGCTAAGGGGGGCTACAACACCTTACTATGTGAGGCCAACTTACCACTTGTTTCAATAAAACAGTGTCAGTTTTTGTAGGTAGACATATACAGACACATACAGCACTTCTTAAAGCGCAAACCTATTGCTTTTATCGCCTCCTGCTTTACTTGTTCAATTCGATCAACTAAAAGCAGAAACTGGGCCTCTGTGCATGCAGTGCACACTTCCTTCACCGAAAGATTGAAGTGATAAGGCAGTTAGAAAAGCGAGTAGGAACTGTTGGTGGGGGATTCTCAAACAGTTTCAAGTGGATTTTGTTTTGTCTTCAAAATAACCAGACAACTGGAATCTGCCTCAGTGCTCCTTAAGTGACTGACTTTTGTTTGCTCCTCTTTCTTAAATTCATTGTGCTTAAAACAAAGCGAGGGTGATTGTTGGTTTGGAGCTGCCAGTCATTCATTCTGAAAGCCAGACCTGTAAGAACAGGCAAATTCCATGGCAAAAAGCAAACTAAGCACAGCAGAAGCTGCACGGCAAGGCTGGCTCAGCTCACTACGTCAGAGGCAGTGGAATATGTCAGCACTAAGAGTAAACCTTGCTATGAACGACCCAAAACACACAGAGAGGAATTGCTAGTAAGAACTGTTATCTCTGTCCAGTAAATAAGCACAGAACACACTCCTGCAGCAGTTACCACTAGCACACCATGTAGCCTACCTGCATGTTATTCAATTCCATTCTAGATCTGCAATGTTCTTTTCTCCTCCCAAAACTGACCGGTAGCTCACTAAGCATACAGCATATATGGAGAGAAAGATAGGCCTCTCCCACCCACCTCAGCCTTCCTTCCCTCCTGCACCTATCTAACAGCCAGCTTCCCTCGTGTTCCTCCAGCTGCTAATCTGCCTTGCACAAAAGCACTCTGCCTGTTGGTAAGCCTCCAGCTGCACTCCCAGTTGCTCACATTTCCTTTTCCAGACGAGTCAGACCACTGAGTACTTGCATTTGGAACAAAAAAGTCTCACTTTTTGTATAGAAAACAGTTCTCCGAAGTCACGGGGGACCATTCACCAACAGCCTGACCTCCAGCTATTAACAAGAGGCACATCTCTAACAGGTTTCAAAGAACACACATACACTCTTAGGAATTTTGAGGCAGTTCTCAGCCAAGCAGAGAACGCAGAGCTGGGCCCAGATTCTGAGTGTATTTATAGCACAGCCACAACTGACTCCTCAATTCACACGCAGTGCAAACACAAGCAATTTCACATGCAGCGGAGTAGATGCAACTTTAAGTTCTCCCAGCGCCCTGACTTGTTACCCAATCACTTGGAAGGTCGTATTACAAAGTCAGGCAATCACCTAGCACAAAAAAAATATATATATTTGCAGAAATGAAGTTTTAATGTAAAGCAACTGAGCAAATACAAAGCAGAAAGTCACCAATGCCCATTACTGACACATCTGCAGTCTCTGAACCGGGACTTTAGGAAAGCAGCACTCTAAGTAACATGCTTGGCCTGCTTTTCCTCCCTCCCCCACCTGGTATTCCACTATCAACCACTTTTTGCTCAAGAGATTGGTACGTCCTGAGTGTAGAGCAGTGCCAGGTTTAAAGCAGAGATGGGAAGGAGCAAGCTTCTACTTCCAACAAACCATTAGTACGGCCTTCAAAACAAGGATGCTATATTCAAAGAATCAGATGACACTTTTATCCTAGTCAGAAGGCCAAGGATGTCAAGCACTGTCCCAGACAGCAACACCCAATAAAACTAGAAACACGCGTGCATACGTTCCTTCAATACCTAAAATTAAGCACTCGTGTGTTAGTTCTAATGGACACCTGCCACATGCTACTGGATAGAAAGGAGTTACAGTGTCGATATCATTTGCTCCCCAGGTGTGCTCAATATTCAACATGAGGACAAGCTGAGTGCAGCGTCACTGACACACCACTAGACTGAGGCAGACACATCAGGTAGCATCCTAGTTACAACTGCCATCCAGAAAGAGCCTTACCTATAGCACAAACACGAGGCTGCAGTTCTTATTTAACATACCTCCTTTCCCTTCTAGAGCAACAGAAGTTACAGCCATCCTTCTGCTGACTTGCATAGGGTCACATCTTTGGATACACACAGGTTTATACACTGCATATGCACAGCATGATATTAAAAGTTGCCTTTAATTGCAGAGAATTCTGGAAGTGCAGTAACACTTGCAAATGACCGCAGCACAAATCACTGCGGGGATCACAGAATCAACCACGGCTCACAGAATGGTGGAATGGGACGGTTCAAAACGCACCCTAGAGGTGGGCCTGCTGCAATGAGCTAGATGGCTGCCCCCCACCAGGTCGGGATGCCCGGGGTCCCATCCAGCCCAGCCTCGAGCACCTCCAGCGGATACGCAACAAGCAAGAGTAAAGCGGCTCCAAAGGCATTTGCTCTGATCAAAAGGTGCTTAAGAGATTCCTGCCCTCCCCACCTGACTGTCCCTGCCTTCCTGGGACACCTGTCCCTTCAGACACGTGCCGTCCCAGTGCTTTACAGAGCCACACCACACACTCTGAGCAACCTCACTGCAGGAAGGTGGCACAGAGGGCTCTGAGCAGCCCCATCTCAAAGCACTTTGGACCTTGTAGCTCCAAACACATCACCTCGCTGCACAAATCTCAGCACACCATTTGTGCTTCCATTTAGACCAAGTACCACCACACCTATGGTGTTCCCTCCCACCAAAAATTAACCAGCTGTTAACCGGACAACAGGTATCGCAGAGTCCTATTTGTTTCAGTCATTATTGCTACAACTGGGCACCCAGATGTTCATTAGTCCATTGCTTTGAGCATAAGGATTTCCTTCCTCAGCTCTGAGCACGGCATGTGATAATAATCAGCTGCATTATCGCACAGCTCTCCAGCCAGAAGGGTCACTTATAATGAACAACCAGTCCTAGGAAGGATTCTCCCTCAATCCTGAGGCCTTCCTGTAAAACACCTGAAACAGAACCAGGAGGGAACCCTCTGCACAGGAAATTCAGTTCCCAGGGGTCTGTCAGACATGTGTTTGTGCCCACCTGACACCTGCATCCACTCACAAACCAGGATCCTAAGTGTGCCTTATGTCTTTTAAAGAGACTCAAAAGAACATACAAGGCCATTTTCTAGGGCAGGCCAAAGTGTTTTGTCAAATCAGAGGTTTTTACAGCAGAAATATCATCATTTCTGTTCCCTCTTGTCAATTAATGTAGTGTAAAGAGGGAAAAATAACAACATAACAATAAGTGAATCACACAAAGAAAAGCTTTCTGTTTCCTGGTGAATTTTTGCTGTTTAAATACTGCTGATGAAAGGAACTGTGATTCCTACCTCCTTTCAGTTCCCTGCTAACCAAAGGGCAGGGGCACAGCCATCACACTGCTTTCTGCACAACTTTCCCTCGGGAAGTTTGAGTTGGGGGAGCAGGCAGGAACCCACTGCAACTCTGCACAGGGCTTTTTTCTCTGGCCTTAGCAGCGATTCCCGTGTGCCTGCCGCTCTGTTTGTGCTAACCACGGCCGTCACAGGGGGCTGCGCAGGAGCATCCTAACCCTGCCATGGCACGGCTGTTTTCTGTAGCACGCTCTGAACGCTTGAGATGTGAGTTTGGTGTTTTTGTATCCGTGACACCGAGGCCAGGACACCGAACAGCGTCACTCCGGCCGTGACCTCGTGGCGCAGCCGACACCGCAGCGCAGCCCTCCGCGCCTCGGCGCCGTGCAGCAGGCCGCGCCTCGCGCTGCAGGGCCGGCACGCGGCCCACCCCGCTCGGTCCCCGCGGCCGCAGCCGGGAGGGAAGAGGCGGCGCCGCCGTGCGCGGCTCCGAGCTGACACGGGCCGCTCCCGGGGCCGCCCTCGGGCCGGTGGGCCGCGACCCGCGCTCGGGGCTGCGCGGCCCCGCGGGAGCCACCGCCTTACGGGGGGCGGGCGGGCAACGGCCGGGGAGGCGGAGCGCGGCGGGGCGGTGAATCACGCCGGCGTACGTCTCCTCCCCCCCCCTCCTCCATCTCAGCAGCGCCCTCAGCCTCTCTCCTCCATACAAAAGCAAAATGTCCGCCATCTTCAGCAGCCGCCGCCGCCGGGTCGGCCGGGGTCGGGGCCGCGCCACCTCCACGCGGCGGGCGGCGGCGGGGAAGGGGGAGGGGGGGGGGGGGGGCTCGGTTACCTTGATGCAGTAGGGCGGCTCGTCGAAGGTAACCAGCATGTACCTGTCGCCGCGGCTGGCCGGGTCCCGGGCCCGCAGCTGCGGAGAGAGCGGAGAGAAACGGCGTGAGCGGGCGGACGGGGCGGAGCAGGGCGGCGGCTCCCGGCCCCAACACTCACCTTCATGAAGATCTCCACGGCGCCCTTGGCGACGTCCAGGTAGCTGGTGCCCAGATACGCCCGCTGGTTCATGGAGGCGGACGTGTCTATGAGGAAGAGAAGGATCGGCATGGTCCAGGCAGAGCGCCGGCCCGCCGGGCACCCTGTGGGGAGGTGGGAGGGGGCAGCGGCTCACCGCCCCCGGCCGCCGCCTGTCCGCCCGCCCGCCCCGGCTGCGCTCGGTCCGGCTGCCGCGCGGTACTGAGCTGCTGTGTTCGCCGAGACTCAACTTCTCTTCCCTGAGCTTCCACCAGCACCATGTGACCAGCGCGCACGCCATTGGCTGCGAATTATACCCCTATTTGCATATTCATGAGGAGGGGGGCGGGGCGAGGAGGGAGGCGCCGGAGGAGCCCTGCGCGCGCGCACACCTGTCAGCCCGCCCCGCCCCTCTGCGGGGTTCCCCGCCCCTCGCCCCAGGGGCTGCCCCGCCCGGCACGGCGCACGGCTCAGGCCTCAGAGCGGGCAGCGCGGCCGGGCCCGGCACAGCCCCAGTGCCGCCAATGGGCGCCGGGCCGGTGGGACATGGGCAGCGTTCGGTGCCGTGTGTGCACAGCACTGCCAACATCGACCTTAGTGAGCAGCAATTAAATAGCTGATCGTATTTTCCAGTGCTTTTGCTGCTCGTTTTGCCTCGCTCTTGGTTGGAATAATAAGCAGAGGCGCAGTTCTGTGTTTCTCAGAGTCCCTTGAGCAATAGTCATTTCACAACACCGCAGGTGAATGCTACAAGCCCCATTGCAAAGCATTGCAAAACGTTGGTAAAGATATCGAAGCCATCAGATGTAAAGCTGGGTAACTCAGGGACGTGCTTGTTCCTTGTGGTCACAGAATGGGCTGCAATACAGGACAGTGCCAAACCTCCCCGTTGTTTGCAGGGGTTGTTGGAAAAGCTTCTGCAAATATGTCTCACGTCACGCAATGAAAGCATTTAATTGCAGTGTGCTGCAAGTGGATTAATTAATAGTTGAGAAGCAGCTTATTTTGCAAACAAGTGCTGTCAAACTTGGAGCCTCTCCATTCCATTCTCTGGGCCCTCTCTGTAAGTTACGTATCTGTGAGCGCAGCCGTGTTCCAAGTCTCTGAATGTTCGCAATCGTAGCAGAAATGCCGGGAGGGATCAAGAGATAAATCATTTGAGGTGAGTATTAGTGCGTATCGACGGAGCCAGGCTGCAGGAACGGGATTTGAATCTCCACAGATAAGGCAAAAAATGCTGATACCGTATTTTTGGTGTCAGACGGCTCCTAGATAGGAATAGATTTGCTAAGGCCTGAATGGAAAGTAAACGATTGGTAGGAGATGCCAGCTAATAGCGCGAGGTTCCCGCACTGAGAACTTGATGAGGCCACCTATGCATTTCTCTCACATCAACCAGATGAAGTCAGAGACTAACTTTTGATTCCAGCTGATCTCAGCCAATTCGAACTGGCAATCCAGGGCCCTCACGTCCTACAGTGTCCTCGAGCCGGGCTGCATCAAAATGCTAAACAATTACAAGTTCAAACCCTCACGTTTTCATGTTGTTTTTGGTCGGTTTTTCTTCAGTCCAGACTGCCTGAAACTTGAAAGCCATTTCTCTCACATTCAGACGTAATATTTAAAGGTCAAGACAAAACAGTAGTTTCAGAGGATGACCTTTGTAAGGGCAGCAGCAGGCAAGGTTCACACACTCTCCCCTCTCTTGAGGATTGTTCCTGCTGGATACCACATAAAGCTACAGTCCAGCAATGCTCTGGGCACCACACAAGGCCTTTACTTAGTTTAATGACTTTTAGGGTGTTCTTATTATTATTACTGAAAATAATTGGACCCCACAGTTGCTAACGTGCATGAATAAGAGCGAGTAGTTCTTTAGTACCACTCTATAGGAGTTGTGTTTTTCAGTGCCGGCAGCTATGGTATGTAACATTTGTTACATCTACAAAGTTCAGAGTATTCTTCGTTTTCAACTGAAGTTACGCTCGGTTTCATTTCTTTCCCTCTGATCGTTGAAGGAATTGTCTCTAAGAGGAAATGAATCAGAACAGCTACTGCAGGTGAGGCTCTCCTATGATCAAATACTTTGAAATCACTCCCGTGTAGATCTCCCATCGCACAGCATTGTTTTGTAAGAATGACCAAACAGATCAATTGCACATTTTCCTGCTGTGCCAACAAGTTGCTGTTTTTCTGTTCCTCATCCTAACACGGCGTAACATCTAAGCTGTGGCATCTGACGGGGTTTTAGCTCTAACAACGTTCCATACTTCTCAACACTGTTGTGTTGCTTCATCTGTCACCTTGTTTTTTTTTCCCCTAGCTATCTTCTTATCTGAAAGAGCAACATACCTGTCAGACTCTAGCCCTGTTCCTCAGGACACCAAGGAACATCAGCTTTGGCACCAGTTAGCCGTATGAATCTGAGACCTGCTCGATACCTTAGTCAGAAAATATCCATTTAAAATCTGGTTCGACAGCAAAATCCTTCAAACCTCCTTCCGCTCCTGCAGCTCCCTGTCTTGGTCTTGTAATACAGCTGCCCCCATGACTTACTTAAACAGCTTCAAGCCAGAGCAAAAATGGTAACTGCTCGATATCTGTAAAAACAATAATGAATCCATGTAGCCAGTTGGGAAGTATTATCCCCCATTATCCAGAGCTGCCACAGGGCTAAGGGATTCCTGCAGTAGCACATTAGACTAAAGTTTCGGTATCACGGTGAGATTTTAGTAGGGTTCAGCACTCAGCCAGCCATCAGTCTATACTGGCTCTTTCAGAAACATGAGATGTTTCATTTCAATATGAATTTGTGCTCAATCTCTAGTAAGATTAAAAATGAAAACCTGCGCTAAATAACAACTGCGTCCTTCCAAAGCTCTGGTAACTGTATGGCAGGGTGAGAATACAGAGGATTGGATCTGAGACGGCAGAAGCTGAGCAGATTGGAGACCTTTGATATTTTGTGCTATATCAGGGCTAAATACTCTCACCTCTCAGCCATTCTTAAGCCAGACAATGGAAGAGGACGGGCTTCTTCTGCCAGTGTGTCACACAGCCCCTTCTGGAAAGAAATAAGAAGCAAACAGGCACAACAACAAAGAGTAGACGAGTATGTGCCAGGATATTGCTCAGCAGCACTTTTTGTTTCCTTTTGGAGTCTGTAAGCACGCTGCATGCTTCCACAAACCATAGCTCAGCCCTTTGAGACTTCTGCCCCCTTCACTTGCTCCATTCTCCTTTCTGTTCTCTTCCCACTAAAGACAAGTCAGAGTTTGAAAGTCAGTTAACTTTCTACGTTTGGTGAGCGTGGGTTTGCAGACTAGAGGGCAGTAACTGGAGCTGCAGTGCAAATCCCACATTACTGTGAGCCTTCAGACTTAGTGTCAACCTCCCATGGCACCTGAATTTCTTTTCACAGGCTTCAGTGAACTCAAAAATTCCACTCTCAGCTGAAGCATAAGGAATACACAACAGATCCATGCCCCGTCTGCAGCCCATTTTCTGCTGATTTATTAACTGTGCATAAACACAGCACTATAACTGTCGTATTTAACCGCAAAAAGAGAAAGCTCTACACTCAGGAAAATAATTCAAGGAACATCTGAGAGTTTCATTAAGTCATGTCATCTCTTCCATGCAGTAAAAGATGCCTTTTAGTGAAGGGGAAGAGTCCAGCCAGCATTGTTTTCTCTCTTTCTCTCTCTCACCCCAAACCCACAGTTTTAAGCCTTTGCTGTACATTACAGAGGCCAGGAAGGTGGGCAATCATGCATCTCAGTTCAACCGATAACATACTAAGGAGAGATGTGAGCCCCCAGCTATGCTCCTTGTCACACAGCCATTCCTAGAAAGCCGCTGCCAGCAGGGCAGCAACAGTGCACAAACACAGCTTCACAGAGCAGACTGAACTGTGCTGGCCTTGGCTCTTTCAGGCAAGTAAGCACAACCCTCAGGCCCTCACAGGGCTGCCAGCTGCTTCCAGCAAAGAGTATCATGGTCCAGAGGGCTCCCGTGTGCCTCCGCAAGGTTTTCATGTGAGCACGGCTGATGCTGCCTGTGGTCCAAAGGTAAAAGACAGATCACCACTTCCTGCACAACAGCAGGTAGAGTTTAATTTCTATTTTGCTTTAAAGACCAATGAGAAGGCTATGAGGAAGTGATTGATTGCATAAGATGGTGGATCATTTTGCAATAGTGGTAGATAAGCAAAACTCTGACAAAATGTCTCCGAGGAGACGCTCTGAACAGCAAAACATGCAGTAATAAATTTCCAGACAGGCAAGGCTCTCCTTATGAGAGCTGATTTCAAAGTCCAAGAATCCCTCCAGAGAAGAAACAACATTCAGAAAGTTCGAAGCAATAACAAAAAGCAACAACAAACAAGAACCATTCTGACTGCTGGAAAAGAAACTCGGTGAGTCCAGCAAGCTGGAGAAATGAGTTACTGTAAACATGAAAGTGAGAAAAAAGAAATCAGAATACTGCAAATATCTGTGCATCTGCAGAGAGAAATAAAACCAAAACTACGTGCCTCAGCTCCGTGCATCTTTGTGATCAAACTGCAAATAGCATCAGATTAAGACCCTGCAAATCTCACTGAGTTTTCCCAACTAAGATTATCATCTCTTAGGCATGCTGGGAGACAACAGAGAGAAGGAGAAGGATTTCTGGTAGCCCGAGGCAGGAGCCGTGTGTACCAGGCAGTCACAGCCACAGCAAGCAGGGGCTGGGAGGCTGGAGGAGCCCTGGGGATGCTGTGACCTGTAGGTGCATTTGAATTGACAGCCAGCCAAGAACTGCATGAAATTCCCTGTTACTTCCTTTTACTGGTCTTATGCTAAGTGTTGCTAAGCTGTACCTGGGAACTGGGCCAAATCAGCTTGGGATCTTTGGATGAAAGGCATTATATTAAAAAAAATAATAAAAAAATATAAATAAATATAATAAAAAATAATAAAAATGTGGAGTAGTATCCATGTGGAAAGCAGCAATATGAACTAAATGAATATACAAAGTAGCAAGATTTGGTTTTTATTATATTCCATGAGGCAAAATATAAGATAGACAAAGAATACTCACACAGGCTGGGATCTACTCTGAACTGAGAGACTTCACCATCAAGGTAAAGCCACACCTGTTTCATTCCTGGACATGGTTATGACTTTCTATATATGCATGTCTTGCCTGCAAGTGAAGTTATCCCTTACTGCTTTCAGAAGTATCACCATCGGAGCAAGTTTACCTGACTTGATGGTGCATTCCACATCCTGCCTGCGCCTGATCCAAAGCACACCAGGTTCTACTGCAAGTCTCAGGGAGCCCCAAGTCCTCTACATACCCACAACTCTGGTTTGTGAGTCACTCCAGCCCTCAGCATCATTTCAGTCCATGGGGGAACCACCCGCTATCCCCCGTCACAGAGTTGGGGCACGAGGCATCTCGGAAGAAACATTTTTTTCCCCAGAAGCATTCAAACTTTTATCCTAAAGACTGTTTTTCACTGGAGATGGTTAAAGAAGCAGAGAGGATTATCCACATGAAGGACAAGCTTTAGTGCTATGTAAGCTCTCACTGTTCCTGATACAGACCCTCAACCAGCATCTTCTGTAGCTACCTGGCCTTCCTGCCTGGGTTTCCCCAAGCTGCACAATGACTTATTTTGTTGCTGTCACTCCTCACCCTGCCCCCAGTCTGAAAACCACTCAAAACTGTGCCAAGCCCTCAGTAAAAAGGCAAGAAATCGAGCCTGCCTTGTAGTTCTCTCTAGCTAATTTCAGACATGATCTAATGAGTGGGTGGTAACCAAACAACAAGGCGGGACAGGAGAGAAAGGCCCAAGAAGCACTGCTGGTGTTAGAAGGAAACTCAGCAAAAAGCAAGTGCGTGGAAGAACAAAACAAAGGTTCTTCAGTTCTTCCATAGTGATTTTTATTTTAGATGACCAAGGAAGAGGAAGGAAAGGCTCACCTCCCTGGGTGTCTGGTGGGTGTTCGGAACAAGTTTCCAGCAAAAGCATAAGCAGAGATGAAACCTTTGTCTTGTTAGACCAGCTCCATGCGTAAAGGTGACAGGATAAAAGGAGATGGCAGGAGCGGGCAGTGAGGTGCAGCAGAACTGCCAGCAGGACAGAGCTCATGTGGAGAGTACGGAGTTTTGAAGAGCTTGAATCTGATGCAAAAAAAAAAAGGCACAAGGTGGAAAACTGCAAGTCTGCCAGAGTGAAAGGACGGCAAGGCATTCCCAGCAAATGCTTTCCCATAAGCCTGAAGATGCCTGCATCTGCCTCTCTCAAACTGGGTATTTATGCCAGATGGGAACATAGGGAAGACAGCAACTTATTTTTTATCTACCTCTCTATCTCTTAAGATTTACTCATGCCAGAGATGCAGCCCTTACACTGGACTAAATGGGGGGGGGGGGGGGAAAACCCACAACCCCCTGCTCCCCCCCCCAGAAAAAACCCACCACCCAACAACGCACGCAGTCTGCTCTCTGTGTTCCTGTTTAGCTCTGCTGACGTTGCTCAGCACAGCCTGAGTTACTGAACTTCCTGATCTCTCAGGTCCCAGTTTTGTCACTTCCTTGCACTCACTCAAATTCTGTGTATTGAGCTTGAAGGCTTGTTGGCAGCAAAGGAGGACTTCAAATGCAGACATTTCTCCTGTTTACTTGCCACGTGCTCTTATCTACTTCAGCATATGAATGCAACCTCAAACTGGAGAGGTTTACAAGAACAGAGTTTTCTCTTCCTGTCAGAAACTTTCGGCAACTTCTAGGAGCTGAAGGCTAATTATTTTGGCATCAAAGAGGCACCAAATAATCTCTTATCTGTGGCATTCCTGTATAAGGTTTCCTCAGCACTTTCACCTGAGAGAAAGAAGAAAGAGAGCAGTAATAGAAGGTCCACATTTGAGATACAGAACAGCTTCACTACGAGAAGAAATTAAATAGGCAAGAGCTCCTCAGAAAAAAAACGATGACTGCAGAGAAAAGTGATAGCAGACTATAAAATCCTGAATGGAGAAGGCAGATGCAGAGTAATAGTTTGCTATCGCTTCTGGTAATGAAAGCTGAGGGAGCATCCAACAAAATCATTAATGCTGCAGGCTTAAAACAAACACACCCCAAAGAAAGTACTCCTTCATACAGTCCATCATTACACAGTGGCAGTCGTTGCTTCCAGAGATTGTGGAGACTACAAATGGATTTTATAAGACATTACGTAAGTTTGTGGGCAGTGTGATCAACAGCAAATAAATACAGGAGGTAAGATGAATCTTCTGGCTTTTCCCAGAACCTTTACTGCACTGATCTCCCAAAGCCAGGAGGATACACCAAACTAAGGTGTTTTTGCACGTGCGCTTTTGCTTCACCTCTATCCATCTGCCACTGGCTGTTCCTGCAAACAGCATGGCAGTCCCTGTTGCTCAGTGCAGAGCTACAAGGCCAAGTGTTGCATGCTAGTAATGAGTAGTGAACACTTCTCTGCTTTCTCCTGCTTGGCCCTTCCATATCTTCTGGCAGACTTAAGGTAGAAGATAATTCTGGCAGAGCTTCACAGTCCAGCCAACCCTCCCATCATTTTCCCTGCAGCAGTGATACTTAATATTGTGTAGAGAGAATGTTGCAGTCACTCTTTCCACTTAAGTGCAAATCTCACATTAAAATGAGGAAAAATGTAATCGATGTTTTTGCATTTAATTGTGGCCTCTGTTTCTCATAGTCAATTTTGAAAGGGAAGACATTGCAGCTCTCCTCCATTCCCAGTCAAAATAAAAAGTCCCCTGTCCCCAGTAATAATTGGATACTCTCTACAAAGCAGTAGAGGCATATTAAGGGCTCCAAGCAACCACTCTCCATAATGAAGTGCAAGTAGCAATTTACCTGAGAGAGCATAAAGACGAGGAAAAATGCAAGCAAAAGAAAACAACAAACTCCACCTTGAAGCCATTAAGTTTCATTTCTAAAAAGCAACTTCAATAAAGGATTTCATATGCAACAATCGTGAGAGACAATCGTGATTTTGCCCACCCTTTTTTAAGATGCTGTAATAACGCCAGTTCTCTTCCAAACTATTTCAGAACAGTCAGAAACGTTTTCAGACTTTAATCGCTCCCTATTCAACTCAGTCCATTGTGTTTGCAAGGAAAATCCAACTGACCTGGGGATTTGTGCCAGCCGTTTCCCATATCGTGTCATGCTCATTCATCACCCCAATGCTCCTCCAGCCTTGCACAATTTATGTTCTGTAGTATCCTTGTGCCAATGACAGGCAGCTTGTCCCTTACTCCCAAGCATCCCCATCCTTTCTTCTTGCTCCTTTCAATACCCCTTCTCAAACATCCCCTTTCCTTACAATATATACACCTCCTGCTTCTCTTTTTACCACTCTGCAGCAAGGCAAAAAAGAAATGGAGCAGAAAGCAGCAGAGTGGGAGAGGACAGGATATGGTGGGTGATCTATGCTAGGCACAGACTTTACGTATGTATAAAGGAAACAGGACTGAAGATTCAAGAAGGAAGATCGCAAAAACCTAATGATGGCCCAGCACAGCAGAAGTTTGCAATGAGCCACTGATGACTCAAGGTTTCCAGAGCATTTGTATTCTCAGCTTTGGATCTCACTGAACAAAAAATACAACGTAAGTGGTACTTGCAGTAAGGCAAAGGTGTCCTAAATTACCCAGCACTGCTGCAACTTGGTTCTCCTGGGGTGAGAGTCACTAATACTGGACTGTGCCCTTCAAGGTTTAATATCTCAGTCCTTGTGATTTGGAGATTTCTACCAGACCCATACAGCCCCTTTTCCCTCCTCCTCAGTTCCCACTTGTATTAAGTAACACAGGCAGAAGAGAAATTAAAACTGCAGGAAAAGAGGAGTATTAAAGTAAAACAGGGAAAAAGATACTTGGAAAAAGTGGTCATGAAAAATGTAGAACTGAAGGCAAACAAGCACACAGAGAACCAGAGTTCTAACAAGATGCCTTTAGAAAGAGCCAGAATTACACAAGATATATAAATTATTCAACTAAAATCATAATTACCCTTCAACAGATATAACTGGAGCTTACCTGAACCACGTGGCAAGAACATACAGGCACCTTATATATCTCAAATGAGCAGAAAGATACAAGTGAACTCCTTCAATTTACAAATCAGCACCAGTGTGGGTTTTTTTAGCCATTAGGCTACTCAAAACAAGAATTAATAACAACATCATTATAACTCAGTGCACAAAAGCAAGTTTGCGGATGATACCAAGCTGAGCGGTGCTGTCAAAACATGGGAAGGAAGGGAAGCCATACAGAGCGACCTGGACAGGCTGGAGAAGTGGGCCTCAGTTCACCTAATGAGGTTCAATAAGGCCAAGTGCAGGGTGCTGCACTTGGGTCGGGGCAACCCCAGGTATTTATATGAACTGGTGGGGGGGGGCTGAAACTAGATGGTGATTATGGTCCTTTTCAATGGGGTTTGACTAAGGATATTTTTGCTTTAGGTAGTCTAACCTGGTACACTTTGAGCTTAATTCTCAGAGTTATCAATCACTTGAAACTCCGGATTAACCCAGTAAGATCAGGCCCAGCTGTTCTGAAATGGTTAATCAAACAGACATACAAAAGGAGATGAATCCATTGATGTTCTGGCAGTCAGGGATCCATCTGCAGTGAGATTAAGAGGGCAGCAGGATCCTGAAATATGAAGATTTTGCCTGCGTTTCTGGCGGAGTAATGAACTGGCAGAAATACTCTGATATTAGCATCCATCACTGAGCGTACCCTTTTCCACACGTGGCACAAATTGCTAAATCCGGTACTGCATGAAGAAGAGCAGCCCCTGAGATTGAAGAGAGAGCAGGACAGCACCTGTAGTTACGTGGGCTGCGGCTCCTGCAGAGAATGCTGCTATGGCCAGTGCATTCCTTACTAATTAAATACAGTCCCTTGGCTGCCAGCCAATTACCCTTGTAACCCTCCCATGGCTATGTTTGAAAACCTGTGGTCAAACAAGGGATATGTGAAGAGCTTAGAAGGTAAGTAAACTCAAATGTAAAGCCTTGCTGCATACCAGATAAAACCATAATATTTCTCTTACTCATCTACTATTTTCAAAACAAAAGCAGCAGAGGATATCTGTTATCAAGCTGAACTCTTACTTCCCATCTTGCAAAGCTGCAGCTTGCTTGTAGAGACTCAGGAGCCTGTCCGATGGCTCCCCGCATCCAGGCGCTGGTACCAGCACGTTCACAGGATCACAAGCTAAGGCAGCTGGTGATGTGGCAAACAGGGAGGGCAGTAAAAGAGGGTAGGGCAGCATTACAACAGCACTACAGAAAGCTGCTGCACTTGCTGCAAGAATAACAAACTGTTGGAGTCAGTGCAACTCTTCATTGAAGTACAAAATGAAAACCTCACATTTTTAAGAACTATTCTTGAAGCACTATACAAAGCTGTCTGTGTACAAGCATTAAGTTCAGCTAATCTTTTAGCCTAAAGAAAGCTATCTAATTGCATAGACCAGGTCTACACTGTGGCTTCTTTCTCAGACTTTTTTTCCCTAACTTCATTAATATGAACAAAATGTGAGGTCAATGAATGACTTATGAGCTTTAGGGTTTTGCTAACTGTTCCTTCCTACTGAGATTTACTTTCTCATCGTAGCCTAATGGTCAGTTTCACAGAGGTATAGAACATATACACGCTCAACAGGCAGCTGGCAGTGACCGTATCCTGACTGCTGCCAAAATCCACTTACGGGGATCCAAATCGGTTTGGTGAAAATCCTCACTTTGTGGCCACTCTCCAACAAAGAAAGCATGCAGGCACGAGCAGGATGTGACATCCACGTCTTTCCACAGATCCTGCTTTCTTCTTAATTTTTATTTATTGGTACATAGGAGTTTCCTGTATCAGGAGCTGGTAATTGTTTCTGTTACGTTTCCAAAAGACATCAGAGGACAACAATATCAGTCACACTGTCACAGAGACCATAAACCAAATTTTAACATGCAATAGAGGAAAAAATCCTGAACCAAGAGCTATCGTGACAAAGCAACTCAGTCCTCCCTCTGAAAACACTATTGCTTATTGCTTCCAAGGTCAATGAAGCTATAAGCAAACTGCTTTAGCAAACCCCATGGATTTACGTATGTCAGTGTTCTGTTAGCTGAGAAGATATTTGAAGAAGGATTCAGTTCAGAAGTAGGCAGGCCTCAGATACAGCAGCTGAATGAAAACTCAGCGAGCTTGTGTGGCACTGAGACCGATCTGCTGCTTCTCCAGCAGGTTCCCACACTATCTGAATTTTGAGCCAGGGAATTAAACACGACAGTTTCCAGGGTCCTCAATGGAGAAAGCATATGAATTTCTAGCTTCAAGGCCTAGAGGCTATTTGCTGTTCCCTCCAGAGGACCAGACCTTTTTCCAGTGGCTTGAGCCTTGGCAGATGTCCACCTCAAAATCCTGAGCAGCACGGAAGCAAGTCAAACACCTGGCCTGAGTTTCTTAGGGCCATGTTAAATCTCAGTATCAACAGACAGGAGGAAGCTCTCCAGATGAGCTTAGATCTGGTCTGGGATCATAACACCAAAGGAAAGCCTTCTGTCCAACCACAGTTATGGGCATATCAAATAATTACATTATTTCTTTGTATGAAAGTCGAGCCTTTCATACCTCATCAAAGGCAATAAAGGGTATCATAAATGGCCAGCAAGACTGAGAATCAGTGACGTGTTTGCATTACTTGTGTACTTGCCAATATTTTGGTTCAGTGACAAACATTAATCCCAGCTGTTACCAGTCATATAAACAAACACATTATATATACCAGTCATATAAACAAACACATTCAGTATGATTCCAACGGTTCAAGTGTTCTATTCTTATTCACGGGGGGAGAAATGAAATCAGTAGATTTCAGAGGTACTTTTGTCACTGCAGATCTGCTGTTTGCCTCATTTTCTTTATCAGTAAAGAATGCATAATTTTGACTATTGGTTACAAGTTTGTTTTTTTTTTCAGAGTTTTTTATACCTACTACATTTCTAACTTAAAGGAGGTGGCATTTGCAGCCTGGTTTTAAATGCTTATACAGGGCCATAGAGTAAATATATGGCAGGAATTACAGCAGAATCTCTATTTTGTTACTTAGAATAATGAGCTTTAACAACTCTTCAGTGCTGCCTCCCTTACCTAAACAGGAAATCATAAACGCAGGTGGTTCCAGTTTTCAGATTATACGACTCCAGCCTTCCTCTTTTGTTGTTGCTCGTTCATCCTTTTTATGTAACTGTTCCCTTAGCTGTGAAAAACACAAAGGTCAAGATGACACCAAACTGTATCATTTGGAAGAATTAGCAAAGCTGCGGATAAAGTTTAGCAGACTGCCACCCCTTCTCCTGATTTTTGGGAGACAAGATGTTAGCAGCATCGTGCTAAGTACAACCACTCTAGTGCGCTGCACACAGCATACTTCTGCCATCAAATCTGCTGCCTGTGATTGGGTACGCCACAAAGCTATGCAAGGGGGAGCTACAGTTAAATGGCATATTCTTGCTAATGACTGTACATGGGGCAAAAGTAAGGTCAGATAGCAGCGCTGTTGTGTTCAACAATGTTAGCATCGTGTTTGGAAAAGAAGCAACCCAAAGGCTGCACTAGGCCAGAAATGTTGAGAGGATCTGTGTATCAGTTTGTGCTGCAAGCACCTTTACCATCCAAGGCCCACTCTTATGGTAACCGAATCTTTCAGGAAATCAATAACTCTGTCAGATATTCACTTCAGGAGAAAAGCAAAATTTCTGAGAGTATCTGGTGTCACTTCAATATTTTTCCCTTCCAAACAATTTTTCAGTATCGAGCCATGCACCGCAGTGCTGATAAATATTGCATATGCCACATTACAGTGCAACAGATTCTAAACTGAAACAAATCTCAATAAATCCATAATGCACGTATGTTCTGCAAGTTTCAGTTACGCACCAAATAACCTACTCAATTCACACAACTCTTAAGAGAGCTCTCTCCCTCCAGCATTCACTGTGGTATTTCCTGTATTTCCATTTCTCATTGGTGAGACAGGAGTTAGGTGGGCAAGTCCTGAAAGGAGAACATGGCAGAAAGACTGCTGGTGGGCTTGCTGTGATAGCACAGAGTTGCAGTTCAGGCTGGAGCTCAAGGTACCCAGCTTTCACCACACTCACTCTCAAGCTGTCACACTCTTATCTTTCTTAGCTGCCATCAGTGTGCTCATCATGCAAAAGCGAGGAGGAGGTGAAAAGCAGCATGTGGAAATGCCAGGTTGCAGCAGGAGAGCTGCTGGGGCCTGCGCAGTGCAGGGGCACAGTGGGCAGCTCTCCCAGCAACTCACTGCTCGCAGCCTGTGAGCATGCAGCACGGCACTGGCAGGTTGCTGCTGAGCGTGTCAGAAGCTCTGAAAGGAAAGCTACCAACTTCAAACAGTCAGAGAGGCTGCGCTCCTGCAGAGCTGCAGTTAGTCCTCATTTAGCCAACCTCTGCTTTCTCACAGAAACCCCAACAGTTGGGTTCAGAACCTTCCCCTGCCTTGCACTCAAGCAGTACGCATACTGCAGAGCTGTGATTAAACCCCAGGGTAGGCCTCAATTCTCCTGCCAGCCCTGGCAGAGACACGGGACTTTTGTGATGTTTTAATGAGTTTCAAAAGGTTTCTATCTAGAGATTAAAAAAGATAAAAAAGAAATTAATTTCAAATCATGTTCTTTTATGTTTGCGTTTCAGAATAAACATAAATATCCAGGAGAACAACAAGCAACGTGAAAGAGGATTGACGAATGTGCTGGTACAATCTTGCATGTGAGCCAGTCACAGGTGACCAGTATGGTGAGTGACGCTATAATTTAGCTTTCTGTGCAGCTTAAATGAGCACTCAGTTCCGCACCCTTCAATCACAGAGTGGCATTTCATCTCACACGTAGTTAGCTTCAGTTCAGTCAAACAAGAGTTCCCAACAGGAAGAGGCAAAAGTAGGATAAGGCCTCCAAAAAAAAAAAACCAAAAAAACCAGATCAAAAGCATTATTTGAAAAATGAAATATTAATATGGGCAAGGCTTCCAACTAATTGTTTCCTTTGGTATTTGCTCAAGTGAATGTCATACCTCTAGTGGCGGTAGAAGTGAATTACTCAGTGTACTGACAATGGAAAATTCGGGCTGCAGTTAAGCAGTTTCCCCATCTCAGATACAGGTACGCACATACAAAATCACATGTGATTTTTGAGAAATGGCATCTTGGATTCCCACGTCAGTAATTCACACAGCGCAGAGCCTGGAAGTCCAGCAAAAGGCACGAGTGGGCCGTTCCAAGTTAAATACCGTAACTCATCCAAATAAAATGACAGAACACACACCCAGGATTCGGACATGCCTATGGCTTCTGCTGGTTTCCAAACACGTCCATCACCTACCCTCAAAAGAAAGGGAAGGTACATTCAAGGTTCATCCCTCCAGGCACGTGGGAGAGCAAACTGCACACTACAGTAGTGCTGGAAGACACGTTACCTTACATTTTGGAGGTGTAAAGCAGATTGGTGTGCGTTGTGACAGTGCAAGGAGCTGTGTCTGTGGACACACATCTCCTCCCAAACCCAGCTGTGTTGACAGAAGAGTCCTCCCTCAGTCTGCCCAGGGGCTTGTGAGCATTGCTTTGCAATAGGTTACCACCCCTCTGATCTGGATATACTTGTTCGAACACTCCCTAACCTCTTTCAGTGAATATCATCTGGGCCAACAAACACTTCTTACTTAAAATGTTAGGCCATGCTTGCACAGACATTTTTGCTTCCCTGCAAAGCAGGTTCCAGCTATTTCTGCTACACTCTTCAACCTCAGCATCCTCCACCCCCACAGATCAGTGCTCTGTTTTCCATATTTTCATAAACTTAAACTGATAGGTTTCAAGTTGGATTCCTTCCACGCCTCCCAACTCACTTAACTAAATGTTAAGGTCTGTGCTGACACAATGGTGGATATGGAAGAGGTTGGAAAAAATGGCCGTGAGGTCCCTAGGTCAGATTTGTCCAGAGGAAATGTTTACAGAACCGTGGCCCTTTGCATTTGTCCCTGGGAAATGACAAGATTTATTTTACAATCACGTCATAAACAATCTGAATCTCCTGTCAATGTCACGCTCTCCAGATCCATCAAACCGAATCAGATCTTCACAGTCAAAGCTCCTTATGGCCTGAGCCTTAGTGTAAGTAATTGAGGATGTGGCTATTGCTGAGTTGTGTATTCCCATACATGGTTCAGAATTCACCAATGGCATGCTGCTTCTGAAGCCTTGCAGCTACAGGACTCACAACAACACCAGGGGGAGAAATAAGCTCTAACCCCCGTGTATGCAGTTCGGTACAGGCAGTATCTGTGCCGATAGTGTCCTCTTTAAGTCATACCTGAAGATCATCTAGGCCGTGAACCTCACAAATTGTTAGCAAAAAAAAGCTTTCTGAATTTCCAAATCAGAGATAACTCCAGCCCATACTCCTCCTAGATTTCTAATTTCTGTAATGTGTTCACCACGTACCAAAGGTTGCACGAACTAAGCACAAAAGCTACCTGCTATCAGCAGCAACAGTATCTTGTTCTCCTCTGCCAGCCTTCTAAAAATCCTCTGTCCTGCTGACCTTAATAAAGAAAGAGTTCAGTAGCAGAGATGCGTGGTTTCCAGAAATACTCCCAGCAGAACTCCATGCAGGAGAGCAGAAAACATCTCAGTTCCATGCTGAAGAAACAGAGCGTGTGATGTGAAGAGTCCTTCAGCAAGTAGCTAGGATCAGAAAGAGAAGGACAAATGGTACTTGGGGTCAACTTTTAAAGACAAATCTAAATATCAGCACAGGCACTTGCCAGCAGGATAGCGGAGCCCTCAGTAAGGCTGCCCTGCCTCCCCACTGCACAAAGACTTAATAAGTTGCACACGTAGAAAGCCTGAACAGCGGAGGTGTGGAATGGATTGTACTAAGAGTGAAGCCGTTAATAAGATTTGTATAGCAATGTTTTTTATGTTAATCTCTACAGAGTTTGCTTTTGTAACATTTAACTGATAAGCATATAATCTAGTTTTAATTTAATCTCTGCAGGTGTTTCCCAATGGTAAATGTTAAATTTTTATTGCTTCCTTAGGTAGCAATAATGGGGAAAATCTCTTTAAAGCTCCTACTGTCCATTTGTATGCAGATAGCATCATATTTTATACTAACTGTAAATCTGTCAGGAGAGCCTCTTTCTTTTGAGATGGCATTATAAGCGCCCACCCTGAAGTAAACATATTTGGAAGGAAAATGAAGTAGAGATGTTATTAAAGGTCTAATGAAACAACCGTAACTGCTTATTTCTAAGAGATGCACGCACACATCCTTGAAAGAAGCAGAGCCCATGCCGAGTTTGCAGCTTTTTGATGAGCAGGACAATGGAGATTCTCAGCAGGGTCCTACAGACAACACAGAAATAGATCCTACACTTCATAAAGATGATGACTATCTATAAAACCCTCCATGATTGCTCTCTCTGAGGTTTCTAAATGATTATAAATATCGTGGTGTCTAAGAACCAATTATGGCTTCTTTTATACAGCTTCACAGAACAAAGGATATGTCAGGAACTCCAGCTTCACTAAGCATAAGCTCAGACACCAAGTACAAAGAAACGAATCTTGATACCTGTCTGAAATAAGACTTGGGGCAAAATTCACTCAACATAAGACCTGAGCGAGAGTTAAATGGATGTTTAGATCTCACACTGGCTTTACTCTCAAGAATGAGCATGCACAAAACCTGCCCTTGTTTAACTTAATATGTTGAAGCGAGCTATGCTTAAGGCAACCGTTTTGCCAAATCACTGTATCTACTCTGAAGGAAATGCAGCATTCTGGCACGCTGTACTCACCAGAGGAATGTCACAGGGGCCATTAGTAGAGGCACAGAGCTAAGGTAAAGGACTTCTGTGCTGCAACTGGCTTGCTTCCAAAGCAGTTTGGAACACGGGAGGTTGAGAGCTTTCAGATGTCTTCACTCTCCTGTATAGACATGCCTTGAAAGGGATTACACTTTAACAGAGGTTTAGGTATTTCCTCAACGGCGCTTAGATATGTGGCTCCCAAGGTCCACATTATTAGTCATAAAAACAAACACCGTAACCCCTGACACAAAAAATACATGCTAGTACGTTTACGTCCCAAGTGACACAGAAGGGGAATGCAGCATGCTGCCACGGAGGGGTGGAAATGTCAAATGTTGCCTCAGAAGCAAGTAAAAAAAACAAAGCCAAACCTTTTAATGGGTGATTTAAAGGTACAAGAACTGTTTGGACAGTATAGGTTTGAGTAATTCTTACTTTCATTTTAAGTCAGAACATTTTTGCTGCTGTAAGGTGGTAGTTTTGATGTACTGGTTTTTGTTTTCTGTGAGCCTTTTAAAATGAAACAGATATCTTTTATGGAGCTGCTTGTTTTCTGGGTTGTTTTCTTTTATAAGGCGGTATTAACCAGAAAACTCCAAACACTGCCTACAGAAAGACAAGATAAAAACAACACAACATGGGTGTGAATGGAAATAATGCAGATACGTCACCCCATTTCCTGAGGTATTTGAAAGGCGAAGTGGATTCGCAATGCTGTGCCACGGAGAAGGGAACTGTCAGGGAAAACAAAATCCACGGGAGGAATCGGGCATTAATGCCGCTTTTCTCACAACTTCAGAAAATCTCCACAACAAATGAGTTTAGAATCTCACTTATAAAGTATTTAAACAGATGGATAATCACCACAGCAACCAAAAACACTCCCAGAGAAGCCATTCAGGAGCATTCCGTATTTGCAGACTCCGGTCTCAGGTTTCTGGCTGCAAGCAGGCAATATTTTATGTAACAAAGACAAGCCAGTGTTTTGAGGTAACTCACAGTGGTTTCCAAGGCAGGTAGGAAATCAAGAGGACCAAACATAAGCTGCGGGAACAGAGGTGTTTTTATTAACGCCTCCAATTACACTTACGGTGCACTTAGTGACCTGACAAGCTTGTTGCATATTCACTGCTGCATCTCACGGCACCGTTCCCTTGAATCTGTATTTCTGACTTCTTCCTCATCCACGTATTTTTCTCACTTCTTCCTCTGCCTAACCAGCACTGCAACAAGGACTGCAGCCTCAGTCTGCCTCCGATCCACAACACAGTTATTCTGGCAAAATAAACCGAGAAGGAGAAATCCAAAGAAACAATAATCTGACACTAAAGAACTTTGCAGAGCTCTGTGGGATAATTCTCATTCCTCAGATGAGCAGAGTACAGGCAGCACACGGCACTCCTCACAACACTCTTTTCAACCATGTGAAGTACTGGGCATTGCTGGCAAGGCAGCGAGAAGAGAGACAGGACTGTATCAGTCTGGATTTAGGCATGCTCCACACCAAAACCTCTGCATCAGTGAGCTTATCAAGCAGCTCCGCAGTATTTCTGTATGCGTCAGTGCTGGTTAAATAGCAGCAGCACATCCATACATGCAGCAATGTGCTGTATGAAAGACAAGCTCTCTCAAGGGCCCGCTATTGCAAAACTGTCAGCAACGTGGGGTGTGTGCATCAGGCACAGCCAACAAGGACGGAAGGCTGACTCCTACTCAGATGTACACGGTAGCTTTCACGTTTAATTGGAGTCAACGCGGGGCTTTTAAGATACCAAAATAGCTCAAAACAAAGCCCAGCGATAGGTGAGCGGACGAGGAGGAGCCCGATGTGATTTCTGATCGTCAACAAGCAGTCAGCAGGTGTGAGCACTATGAAAAGTGTGCCAGGAAAACAACCACAGCTGAGTGCTGGGAACTCAGAGCGGGAAATCCAAAAACGAGCTGTCAGAGAAAGACAAAGCCTGTAAAATCAGTTTAAAAACAGCGATCCCAGCTTATTTTTAAGCCTTTCGAAACATGACTTCGAGCTGATTGAAACTTGTCAAGGCACAAAATAAACTGCCAGCTTTCACTGCATAGACTCCCCCAAACTGACAGGATTATAATTTCTATACGTATTTCAACTGTAACATTAAGTAATTTGTGGCTGTAATACTTCTCCATGAGCTACGAGCAACAGCGAGGCCTGCATTAGGACTTGCTAAAAGATGAGCAGTAACACACATTGGCTCAGCTGCAAAAGGAGCGATTTCCTTTTAGTTCACCTCCCCGTGGCTTTAAACAGACAGAATACGTTCCTTTCTGCCCCGTGTTGCTTCATGATGTGAAAAGCCAATGGCTGCTGTTTGTTTCATGCGCTGCTTCACCCCAAGGCAAGCTCTGCTAACGGGTACAAGATTTACAGCCCTGATTTACAGCCCTGCTGGCTGCAAGGCTTAACGCAGATCTTAATGATTCACCTGGCCCGCAATGAAGGCACTGCGGTGTCCATCTTACAGTGACCTCACACAGTGACTGCGGGGCCGTATTGCTGTGCTGGGAAGGCGGCATAAAAACAGCGGTGATAACGGACAGTGCGTAAAACGAGCCCGAGTCCACAACGAGACGAACAAAAAACCAGGCCCCTAAGGAAATAAAAGGAATACAGGACAAACGTAAGAGCAGAACGGCTCACAGGATCCGCGCGTCACTTCAGGCGCTGTGCTGTATGACGGCCTAAGGGAACCGGCCGTCCGGGGACAGGAAAAACACCCCGCAAACACCCACAACGCGCACTGCCGACCGACCGACGGACAGACCGACCGACCGACGGACCGACGGACATGGCGGCGAGAGGCGGGAGCGAGGCGCGAGGGGGCGGAGCTTGCTGACGTCTCGCGATGTCTGGCAAGGGGGAGTCCGCCGCCATCCCGGCAGCCATAGCGACGACGCTTCCCGCAGTGACGGGAGCAGGCGGGGGGGGCGCCGCACAAAGGGGGCGCCGCGCGAGCCCGCAGCCAGCGGCCCCGAGCGGTGAGTGCGGGGCGGGGGGTGCCGCGCGATGCCTGCGGGGCGGGACAGGAGCACCGCCTCGTGCCTGCCGTCCGCTGCCCCGCGCCGAGCGGCCCTTACAGGCCGGGCCTCCTCTTTGGGCCGGGCCTTCGCGGGCGCCGCCGGCCCCGGTGAGGCCGCGCCGTCAGGCCTTAGCCCGCAGCGAGGCGGCCGGGCCGGGGCGGTGCGGGGCGGTGCCGGGCCGGGCTGTCACATCGCGCTGTGCCGGGCCGGGCTGTCAGAGCGCCGCTGCCGCCGCCTTGATCTCCGCTGCTGAATAACAAAGGAGATAAATGAAGCGTGTGCCGTCGCTCCTGTTTCTCTGCTTTCAGTAGGTGCGCCTTAAAGGCCAATTAGAATGTCTTCTTTCCCGTGTGTCTCTTAAGGAAGAGCCTTTCGCTCGGTGAATCGGTGCCGTCCTGACATTTGATCTGAGTAGCTGAACCTGGGGGCGAAAGGCCACGTAGCGCTGAACGGCGCACTGTGCTCTGAGGGCCGGGCACGGCGCCGTGTGCCCTTGGGGCCTTCAGCGCCCCATGAATGGATCAGGAAGCCCGGCTGGGATCCCACGTGTCCCGGCTGTTGCACCCCTCAGGTGTGTCAGGATAAAAGCTGCTGTCGTCACCTTGTCAGCGTTTGTGGAAAAAGTAAAGGAAAAATAACGCGGATGCAGTAAGTTGTGCTGTCGGTTCTTGTAAGTGACCCCATCTGGGACTCTTCCATTCCCAGCATCCTGAGAGCAGTCACAGTGATGCTTCTCACTGCTCTGTGTGGTAGCAGGTTTGGGAAGCCTCAGAGCGGCTCTGCCAGTTCGGATGTGACTTTCCACCCACTTCAGTGCTTTGCAGAACGTGTGCCCTCTTAGATCAGCAAACTGAGGTGAGGTTAACCAGCCCTCTCAAGGTCACAGGGTCGGTGACAGAGCTGGCAATAATGGGACGCAGCCATCCCCAGCGCCGGCTCTGTGCTCATCGCTGGGTGACTCTCCCAGATAATTGCAGGTAGTTTAAACACTGCGTTGCGTAAGTGTGTTGGGAGGCCTTCAGTACCTTCTGGGGAGATGAAACATTATAGATCTGCTTCACATCTTACGCTCTGTTTGCATGGAGCTCCCACTGAAGCTTAAACTTCTCCTGGCATTGGGTGGGATTCTGAGGACTTCGTGGCTTATTCTGTAAACATACACTCCAAAGCCATCTGTGTCTCCGTTGTGCATTTGTTAAGCAATGGTGTGGAGAAGCTCCTTGCGTCGATTTCGAGGGTAGATGATGGGATAGAACAAACACAGATGACACCGTAATGACAGTGGATGTAAGGAGTCCTCTGAATAAAGTGTTTACCAAATGATGTCCTGTTATTTGCCACAGTTTAGGGGGAAAATCCAAACAAGTGTGCTGGGAAGGTATCCCAGCAAGGCCACTTGTCAGCTGAAATAATTCTCTCACAAGGAACGCTTGTGGCTTGCCTAGAAAACTACAACTTTCTATCCTGAACGACACTGCTGTGTCAGCAAATGTGTGTGCCGTATAGCTGAGTCTGCCAGGTTTTACTTCTGCCAGTTTGAGTGCTGACTTCTCATCCAGCCAAGTTAAATAAGAAAAGGAAGCAATAATGGGATGTACTTCTTTTTAGGGTTGTTTGATTTCAGTGTGAAAGCTCGTGGAATCCAGGAAGGTTTGTGCACTGTTAGCAATGGATGTGTAGGAACCAGACCTGCTGGTAGGCTTATGGTGCACGGCTCTCCTGGTGCTGTGATGTGTGGGTTGGGAGCACCTGGCTGCTTGCTGGGAACTGGAGCTGTGCTGTGATGCCAGGAATCAGTATGGTATGTTTGAGAACCAGTTGTTCTCACACGAACTTACTGTATTCTGTGTTAATTTTGGGGGGGGAATAAATAATAAAGTACAAAATCTGCCTATCAGAAGCTTCAGAAGAAATTATTTCCTCTGCTGATTATTTGGCACAAAGTCTCATATCAATAATATAATAATATATTTTACATATATTGAGCTATCTAAATGGAACAATGAATTTCACTTGGCAGTAGCTCATCCAGTTTAGCAGGCAATATTGCCTACAGGCGCTCCACGCAGTGATCTTGGAGCTTGTTCATTCCTCTGAAACAAAAGGGATTTATGGAAGTTCTCAGCAGCAGCATGGAGCCACTCACAGATCTGTTTCTGTTTCCAGTCCCTTCTTAATAAGGTAGCAGAGCATCAGCTTTGGAACGCTCTCATTGGGGATTTGTTTTCAGAGTATTATTAGTAGCGTTTCAGTGTAGCGGAAATAAACCTGTGCTCTGCAAAGAAAGTGGGCCCAGGGAAAGGTGTTCCGGTCACAGCAGTTCTCTAAGAAGTTGCTATTTTGAATAAGAAAAGCTTAATAAGAAACACAACTTGTCAATCTAAAGATGGGACTGCAAAAATAGCCTCCATACGTCCCGGCAAACATGCATTGCTGTCACGTTTCAAATACGAAGCATCAGTTTGGTGCTTGGAAATGTAAACATCGACATGTTTTGAATGCAAAACCCCGATCCTGTGTTTCTGTTTGTTCACGATGCTATGGCAATTCAATGCTAGACGGTTCAGAAACAATTTCAGATCAGGTTGTTTGTCTGGAGAACAGCTGGGATGGATGTTTTGTAAAGCTGCGTTTAAAGCAGAAATTACAGCTCAGTGGGAACTTCTTATCCTATCTTCTACTGCAGAATAAAGCTGAGCCTCACAGAACACCTTTAGTTTGGTAATAAACCTTGAGGAAGTACAGTGAAATCTGACAGTCTTGGGGGGGAAAATATGTGAAGCTGTTTGACTGTGTTGTGTCTGCAGTGTGTAAGATGACTGGCATGCGATGTGTGCTGAGGAATCTGCCCTTCATTTTATTGGACAAATCACGTTTGGGATTGTTGCTCGATCAGGTCAGAGGTTCTGGTTTTAGTTCTGGAATGAGACTCAGTAAAAACAACCTGTGGGGGTGGCAAAGGAGAGTTACGGTGGTTATGTTTTGTGTAGAGGCAGAGTTGGGAGAAAACCTTTCTTATTTCTGAACCCGGTAATAAATCCAACATCTATTTGGTGTTATTCATCCCAGTTATTTCTCGATTCATTGCCAGTAACTACTGTGCAATCATAACAAGACCTTAAGTTTAGACAAAGCGTGAAGATGTTCCCCATTCCTTTGTTCTGAGTCTGCCTGTGTGAGCAGATACCTCAGTTATACTTCATCCAGGAACGTCTGCGTAGCTCACAGAGCAGCGAGACTCCTTTCAGTGCTGCCCACTGCTGCCTTACGCCTTTGTTTCCTCACTTTGCTCTTTTCTCAACTGTTTGTTTTCTGAGGTGAGAGTGGCATTTGTTTGTGTTGTTTTGCTTTGTGTTGCAAAAAGTCACTTTGCAGGGTCAGGGCAGACTGGGGGCTCCCAGCTTGTGTTACACTGAAGAAGTGCTAATCCATTTCTTTTAGAGCAGTTTGTTAAATAGGCACAATCTGATGTGCAAATAGAAAAGGTATTTCCATGTTTTTGAAAGACAGTATTCAGTTATGCATCTACCTGTATGCAAGTTCTACCTTCTTACATCTTTGTTGTCCGCCTCGGTTTAATACAGATTCATGGAACAATCTTCTTACCTTCTCTCTCTTTTTTTTCCCCTTTTTTTCCTTCAGAATTGCCAAAATGCTTTGGAATTCTTAAACAGTTCTAAAACTGAAGTTGCTGAAGATACAAAACTCATAAGAACACAAGAAGCAGCAAGGAGGATTCAGTGCCAATGCAGCAACAAAGAAGACAGCCAGAGTTAGTGGAAGGAAATCTTCCTGTTTTTGTTTTTCCTACAGAACTTATATTTTATGCAGATGACCAGTCAACACACAAGCAGGTGTTGACTCTATATAACCCCTATGAGTTTGCCTTAAAATTCAAAGGTGGGTTTCTTAGGTTAAGTTGTATTTAAGGATTAGTTGGTGATCTTGAACAATCCAATTATAGTTTGTGTAACCGATCATATTTGCAATGAAACCAAAGCCCTGTCTTCACTTGTGTCTGTTAATGAAATAGTTGAGGTGTTAATTTGTGACTTGTCACCTCTGCTGTCCTTTTCTTTGCAGTTCTTTGTACAACTCCAAACAAGTATGCGGTGGTGGATGCGACTGGTGCAGTGAAGCCTCAGTGCTGTGTTGATATGTAAGTAAAAAGTATGGGCTTTTTTCTCCTGATAGTCTGACATCTAATCACCTTAATTTCCTTCATTATCGTAAAGGTAGGAAATGATAGCATCCATAGCATAAATTATAGAAATGTTACCGTGTTTTCCTGATCTCTTGTATTCTTGTGTCCATCCAGTCTTTACTGTTCTTTTACTCTAGGGAAAAGGTAACAATTTTGAGGTAGTTCCTTTAGTTTTCTCTTTAAGCATAAATAAAATGCTTCTAAATGCATCCTGCAGCGTACTTCACAAACCATCAGTGTGAGTACAGAGCCTCTGAGTATTACTTCCGTATTTCTAACGAGAAGAACAAGACCACCCCCAGGGCTGGGATTTCTTTGTGAGAAATATTTGTTAGCAGACTGACAAAGTGAAAATGTGTGCAGTTCTACTGAATGCATTTTCCTTCGACATACTTAATAAAGATACTCCTGCCCATCTTTCACCCTGACCACCTGTCTTGTACTCCCTGCTCTTTCTCTCCTTACCCCCCACCCCCTTTTACTTCTCCTTTCAGGTCCCAGCATAATAACAGAGGAAAGATGAATGCTGGTTAAGTTACTCCAATAACGTGTAGGGCCTGCAGGCTGCTATAATTCAAAGTAGAGGAACCAATAGATATGATAAAATTATCCAACTTTTTTCACTGTGTTTGCAGCGTTGTTTCTGTGAAGCACAGATAGAACAAAATTAATGAGAATATCAGTAAGCTACTGTAGTGTTTAGCAGACATTTACACAGTCCTGATGTTCAGTTCATCTTCGGCTTAAACAAATGTATTTTATCTAATAAGAAAAATAAGAGGTATGCATATTTTCTGGGGAGTTTTTGTGTGGCAAAGAGAACCCCATCTGGTTCTGCCAATGTTGTTGTCCAACGTCAGTGTTTACTGCAAAGATAAGAGCAGTACTAGGTAAGTGTGGCCACTTTCCAGGTAAACATATTTTACAGAGCTTCTAATTATGCAATGGCCTCTAAAAAGAAACATGAGAATGTATCTGTTTATAAGGGACTGCAGAAATTATCTCTTTGCTTGGCAGCAGATGCATGTTCTCCTAGTGCAGCGTTATGTACAGATTTTGTTTAGGTTAATGGTACCATATACTAGGAGAATAAAAAGCTATAAATGAGCTCTTAAAGGGAGAAATAATTTATCAGAACAGCAGATTTAGTTTCCAGGGTTGTATGTATTTAGTATTGCAGGGGGAAAAATCCTTCTGTTTTAGTAAAAGCACTCGCTGAACCAACACTGAACTTCTTGAAAGCCTGACATAAGCACACTGCTTGGATTCTAAAGTAAAACCACAGACTTATGCCCATCTTATATAAGAGGGATGACTTAGTTTCTGTTTCATTTTTGAATGGTCTGTTCAGACTATATACTAGTTACAGGAACTTGCTCTGTGCTTATGATTGTAGATACCTTGTTGTGGTGACGCACTGGAACAGGTTGCCCAAGGAGGTTGGATGCCCCATCCCTGCAGGCATTCAAGGCCAGGCTGGATGTGGTTCTGGGCAGTCTGGTCTGGTGGTTGGCGACCCTGCACACAGCAGGGGGTTGGAACTGGATGGTCACTGTGGTGGTCCCTCTCAACCCAGGCCATTCTATGACTCTAGGATTCCTTTAAAGTAAACCTGAAACAAATATGTGTTTCTTGTAGCATTTTAATCCACGTGCATCACAAAGATAGTACCCTTTAATTGTTTCCAAAAAGCTTACCCCGTATTAATAAAGGTAAAACCACTTTAAACCACTTTTTCCCCTCAGGATGTGGCAACCTTCTTGAAGCCATATCACTTATACATGGGTGTTTTTTCAGGTTAGCTATTATTATCTTAGAAATTTAGAGTAGCCTGTCATAAAGAAGAAAAAAAAAATGTCTTCCACTCCAGAAAAAATGCACTTTGCTTTAACTAAGAGCTGATATGACTTAAAAACCTGAATGTTTTCTTTTTTTAGTGCTAGATGTGTATTTTCATAATGAATCATAAATGCAGAGAGGAGGCAGGTGAACAGAGCAGTGTGCAAAGGTCTGTATTGCCTTTGATCAGTGTTATTTTTAGACTGTGCCTTTTACATGTCCTGCATATGGGTTTTTTTCCACATCAAATACCATAAAACTGGAAGTAATATAAAGGCTGTCACAGTGCCTTAATTTTAAGGCATCTTGGTCAGCTTGTTCAAAACAGCAGAGTTCACAGTGGTTGCTGGACAGTGCAAAAGCCTGTGAGGGGAAAAAATGGACTCCAGGCATGGCTCAGTGTGTGCCTATGCTGCAGCTGAGGGGTCTGATTGCAGCTTGGATAGATAAGAGCAGGCCTAGCTCTTGCTAGCTGATCAAGTATCTGCAGTATTTCAGTTCAGGCTGCAGAATATGATCAAGGTAGCAAGACTGCTGAGCAAAGCTTTAACAGCACAGAGCTCTACTTTTGAGAGCCAAGCTTGCTCACTGAAAGGTGGGAAATGTTTATGTAGGTACATAGCTGTAATTCTGACTGCAGTTACATGCCTTAAACTGGTGAGTTTCTGATCTTGAAAGCCTCTTTAAAGCCCACTGACTCTGACCCATAGAGAGAACTAGCTTTGCTTCTGAGAAAATGCAATTTCAAAGCTTTGAGCCTGTTTTCCTGAAGAGATTTCTGCCATCACCTTGTCTGTCCAAGCATTCGGCAGCCCCTCTTTTCTTCCCTACATCCCCCTCGACCTTTCAACATACTAGACAGCACATAGCAAAATTGTTTTAAGAGGAGGCATCTTTCAGGTAATGGGTATCTTGTGAAAATTTTAGACAGGTCCCTAATGGTGTGTTCAGAGAAAGAATAGCTGTTCTTTTCAGCCAGCCAATTGGAGCAAATATGTTTAGGAACTAGAATACTCTATCACGGTGCAGCAAACACAGGGAGGAAAGAGATGAGGCAAGATCAAGTCTTCAAGAGCATGGAGTGACTGAGGATGGAATGGGGATGTGAACCATTGCAGTGCATCTGTGTGGGGAAAACAGGGGAAACACTGGCATTGCAGGGCATGATTCCCCAGGAGACAACATTTTTACTAGCTCCTCTGTTTGACATTTGTTTGCTCTGCAGTGTGATTCGTCACAGAGATGTTCGTGCTACTCACTATGGTGCGATAGATAAATTCCGTCTGCAAGTGTCTGAGCAAAGCCAGAGGAAAGCACTAGGGAGAAAGGAGATTATTGCTACTCTGCTTCCATCTGCAAAGGAACCACCGCAACAAAAGGAAGAGGAAGAAAAGCGAATAAAAGAACACCTGTCTGAAAGTGTCTTCTTTGAGCAGACTTTGTGTCAACCAGGTAGTTGAAATCTTTATCCCTCCTGCTCTCTGAATCGTTTTTGAATAGCTTAAATGAATAGGAAGACTAGACTAAAGTAAGCATTAAGATCATTCTTATTAGTTACCTTTATCACCAAAGGACGGTTGCTCTCAGGAAGCAAACTGTGACAGTTCTGCTTGTGCCATCTTGATTAATTATATTTTTTTTCTTGTTTGCCTGAAAAGTACAAAAAAAAAAAACAACAAAATTGCTAGCTGGAAACTTCATCTGTTTTGTGTGTGAGGAAGTGAATCTACAGTCCTGGGCAAAGCCTGGACCAAACAACTCAATCAAAGCAATAGGAAGAGAGAGAAAAGGCATTGAGTCTTACTGGAAGTGAATCTGAAACTTCTGAATTATAATGTAATATTCCTGTCACTGCTTGCTTTTTCATGACAAGAACAAAAATAAGTTCCTGAAAAGAAACTAACTTGCTTGAGAGCGTTTTCTCCTGCTAAAATCAAACCGTGCCAGCATTTATAAATGTTTTGCTGGCTGGTGCAACACCTTGTATGAAGAAAAAAAGATTAGCAGAACCATCTCAGTATGTACTGTAGGAGGATACGTGGTTAAACTAAACCTACACCATCTCTGGGCCCACAGAACACATTGTTAGTATGGTAGTTGTTCCAGTAGAGAGGGTTTGAACCATTCTGAACAATCTGATATTGGTCTTAATCCAAACGCTATTTCTTTGCTTAAAACCCTCAGTTAAATTATATTGCTTGCTTACAGAAAAGCAGTGAACAGCAACTTTGCATATAACCTGCAACCTAGAAATAACAGTCTACTGGAATTAAAGTAGGGCATGCAATGCCAGTCACAGTGAGGATAGCAAACTTTGCTAACAGCATTTGTTAATTTCTAACAGGTGGCTCTTAGCATTGTCAGATGTTAAGAACTTGGTTAGGAGCATTCAACTGACTCACCAACAGCTCTTCTTAAAGAAAATGGTTGAAGCGTGTAATTGAGGTTGCAGTTCCTAAACTGCAGCACAGCAAAGAGCATGGAGGACAAATGAATCTATAGCTTGTGTTTCCTTGTTTGGCTGATACTGAATCATGGTAGTTCATTTTTTAAAGCAAGTTAAACACGCTACTCATCTGTGGCATGTAAACTGGGTCTGGGGCAGGCCTTAAATTCTCCTCTAAAGAAAGAAGGGAGGCTCATCTGGGCCAAATGCCTGTGCTTTTGCTCTAGCCAAGATTTGTTCTGGAGATGTAAGAGTTTTCTGCCTGCGTACCTTCCTTTGGTTTTCTTTCCCAATTAACTACTAATTGCACAGGGAACGTATCAATGTCAGGATGCATAATGAAACCTCAAGCATGGCTGAAACGTCTAACTGTCAGGAGTGTGTATATATAGCTACTAGGCCTGGCAGGCTCTGTTCCTCAGAAGGGAGAGATTTGGAAAGTCATGTGAAAACAAATTCCAGCATCAGCCTTGGAACAGGGAGCAGCCTCCTGCACTGCAGAACGCAAAAAGCTTCAGAACGTGGGTGTAAGAGTTGTTTTCCATCCCCTCCAAACTCAAAGGGTTAAAGAAAATATCAAGGTAGCACAGCTCTGATGTTACATGGGTGAATGTTCCTTACAAATGGCACTGTTCTGTTTTTCAGAAAACAGACCTGCCTCATCGGGACCTAGTTTACTAACAGTCTTCCTGGGAATAGTGTGTATTGCAGCACTAATGCTACCTACATTGGGGGAAATGGAATCCCTGGTGCCTCTCTACCTCCATTTAAGTGTGAATCAAAAGTTAGTTGCTGCTTATGTTTTAGGTAAGTATTCTGGATCTTGTGTTTTAATGGAGCATTTGTGATTTGGGAAACTTCTCAGCTGTTTGTCAGCAGCTTCAGGAAACGTGGCAACAAAGAACCGCCTTAAATTTCCTTCTGCATCCCCACTTAATATCTTAAGTTACAGTCAGAATGATGTATGAAGGGAAAGTGATTATTATAAATCTTTTAGACCAGATTCTATTCAGTATTACATATGGGCCCCTACTTGCTAATTCTATCTTCATTTGATGACTGGCCAAATAATTAATACCTATAATCATCTGCCAGCAGAGCTGAGTATAATATATTACTGTTTCTTACACTGAATACAGAGGTAGTCCATTGCAGAACCTAGAGCTCTTCTGGTTTTATTTCTCTCTCCAAATGAGCTGGTCTGAAAGGCTCTGTTCAGTGTCATCTTGATAAGTGGTTGAAATGTTCAAAAATAAATAGTTATTATTGCTTACTGAGAGATCACTGCCATCCACAACTCTTCCTGATCGCGAACTTGCTCCTAAATTAGGAAGCACAGATAAGTTGCACACTTCATTTGATTTGACTGTTTTTCTGTAGCTATTTCAGACTGGAAGAGCACTCACACTTAACTCAGTTCTCCCATCCCACTACCTGGCAGAAATGAGAATCTAAAGAGAAGGAGATAGGCAGCTTCAAACTGATAGCTGGAGATGAGGTAGTGGTGGGAAAGGATGCGAGATCTTACCGATTAAATGCACACAGTTTAGTGACTGACTTTGACAAGCTGGTCTGCTGAAAGGGTTTTAAAACTCACCCGTTGCTAACTAGAAGCCTGTCTTTAGCTGAGCTGATGGCAGTGTGTTTTCAGATTAGAGTCTTGCAGTAATCCTGGTTTTCTTTTTACCTCTAACTTTGAAAATAGTTCCAGTTTCTGCTGGCGACAACTATAGCATCAAACCATTTTGCAATAGTCTACCTCTTTGTAGGTGCGTTGTGAAGTCCATGCATGTCTTGATTGTCCTGGTGGCAGGGCTCTCACTGCTCATGAAGAGGCTCCTCTGGGTACAGCACTTATCTACAACGCAAGTAGATTGCCTTTAAGAAGGTGCAAACACTTTCTGCCACAGTGAAGTGCAACTGGATTGTTTAGTTTTTAATTGAAAGGGGAGGTTTATGCCACACCAGTGACAGTACATGCCATTTGAGAAGCATTTGCTTTACAGTAATGAGTTAAACCCATACACGTGGTGCAGGCTGTTCCATGGCACCTTCCAGAAGGATGTTACTCTGCAGTGATTTAAATAATGTAAATCAGGGCCTACAGCAGTTCTGGTAGTGGGGATCATCTGAGCTAATGCGGACCTTAAGGAATAGCCGAACTAGGATTCCTCTTTAGTGGGATGAAATGTTTGTCCAATGGAAGGCAGCATTGCATTTTATCTTTAAAATCTTCATCAAGTAAATAAGTTACATCAGTCTGTAGAGGCAACATGCTGAAAGAGTCTCAGCAATTTCTTTGTCTAGCGAGATCTGTAGGCTGTAAAATCTGTGCTGTAAAAGGCTATTATGGAAACATATTCCAAGCCTGAAATAAGATCGCCTAAGAACTGATGAACTGCCATTTTGATGTTACAGAAGGCCTGTGTGTTTTTCCATGTGCCTCTTTGCCCTGTGCTAAATAAATTCATGGCTTTTGTCTTTAATCAGCACAGTGAGTTTTTCAGTGTGGAAGCAGTAGGTTTTCCAACTCTGCTTTCATCCCTGCAGCCTGCCTTTAATTGTTAGGGGGGTTTTTTAGGCCTCTGTCAGAGCACTTTTTTCCTCTCCCTTCTTAAAGGTCACAGAGGCTGCAGACCGAGCAAAGACTGGTTTTAGACCAATGTTATTCTGCAGAGAAATGAATAAAAACCATCTTCTAGCTTTGAGTAACCTGCCTTGCTGCTGGCTCAGCATTTGAACACGCTGATTTTTGTCTCCATCAGAATTCGGAGCAATACTTGTGCTATTTACATAAGGGGTGTATATGAGCTCCTTCCGCATGCGATACTCCTGCTTTATTTTCTGCCCTGTGAAACAATAACTGTCTTCTCCATCTCAAAAAAATTAAAGCGTTTAGTTCTTACTCCTTCCTTTCAGGTCTCATCACCATGGTTATTCTGAGAACATGAGCAATGACTTAACAGGACATCAAACACCTTACTGTATATTCACATCATGAATGTGGACTGCCTTTTACTCCCATTGGGCTCATCAAGATGCTAGCAACTCTGTTCAGTGATCTCAGATCCCTTCAGAAGTGTAATATATTTTAACTATGTATAATAAATGAAAGACTCAAAGCACTTTCAGGTGCTTCTGTAACAGACAGCTATGAAATGTTCAGTGATACCTGTGAAAATAATTTGAAACACTTTTATATTTACGCCTACTGTAAAAAAGAAATCCTTATTAAAGCGACGTTTGTTATTTTTAGCCTATGTTCACATCAGTGCGTGATCACTATAAAAGCAAACTGTCATATGTAAAGCGTTCCTTTGGTTTGTGGCTGTACATGCTGAGGCTGATGCCTGACACTTCTGTATACGTACCAGGAGGAGGGCAGTCGTGGCTTATCAATCATTGAAGAAAATGGAACATTTTCATCAGTGAAACTATGAAATAAACCATTACATTTAGGTGAAGAAGTAATTCTCCAATTCCTTACTTCATTGGTACCGATGTATCACCGAGCACTCGTTTTCTTACCTGGGGAAGTAATTTCTGCAACAGACATTTTGTATCAACTGTAGACAATAAAAAGACCGGTTCTGTAGTCAGATCCTTTCCTTTCTTAGGGCTGCATGCAATCTGTGAGCGACGTGGCATTAACAGAACCTGAACTCACACCAGTGCAGAATTCAGCACCTTTTCCTCTTACAGACCAAACTAAGCACAGCAGCAAAGGCATTTTTGTCTCCACCTCCCCCCACCACACCTTACGGATGAGGCAGGATTCCTGCTGTATGAGGAAGTCCTGCTCAAAGTCCAGTGTTACATTCTAGGTGAACGTTTTTACCCCGTTTCACATTTCATTGCAGAGATGTTCAATCATAACATCTTACTCCTACTGATTCATTTCACCATGGCTGCATTTGGTTCATACGTACAAATCTATAAGGAGTCTATATAATAAATACGCTTTGATCTGTATAAGAACTGTTCTGGAAGTTAAACTTTCCCTTCCTGCATGTTACGGGTCACTTTTCTGGACTTTGTGCATGGAAGCACAAGGAAACCAGGCAGACGTGGCTGTTAAAAGAAGGATGAGGTTGAATTTACGTTAATAATGACTGTAAATTTCTTACATGTAACACACCAAGTCTTTAAAGGGCAATAAAACATTACTTTAGCTTGATTGCCAGGCGAACTGAGACTGTGTCATCTGTCAGCATCAGCTGATAAAGAAATAGACATGAATAGACCTTAAGGAAAAACATAAGTGTTGGTTTGAGCTCTTGGTGTTCCAGCTCTGTGCTCTGGCCAGAGCTCTCTTCCAGTTACACACAAAGACAGGCACGGCTCAAGGTTTTCCTGCTGCTACGGAGCTGCATCCTTGTTGTTTGGCTGTTACTTTTAAATACCTGCACTGTTAATTTGGACTCTTGTGAGACACATTTTGCCAATGTTCCTTTTCAAGGTACTTAGAAAGAAGCAGCCAGCACGGAACAAACACCTTGAGCAAAGAAATGGGGAACAAAGAGCTATCAGCAACCAAGAGAACTAAAACACTGCAGTGTTTCTCGTTCAAGGTCAAGCCAGGAACAACGAGCAGATAAAGTTTCCACACACAGCATAACTCAGCAGCTGTAGATAAAGCCCACGCTTAGGCAGAATAAGCATGAAAAAAATGCACATTTTGACTCTCTCATTTCAGGGAGATGACAGTGTAATCACATTTACTCTAACATTGAATAAATGAGACCTGAGCACAGCTGCCATTTAGAACTGAGGGAACTCATCACCTCGTGCCACAGTGAGACATAAGGGAGACGTGACCTTGGGGTGGGCGTACAAGGCTTAAAATGCATTCAGGATGCACTTATCTACCTGTGTGCACACACCTCTGGTACCCCGAGCCCTGCCAAACAGGGCTGTGGCAAACACTGAACACCTTTGGAAATAAGACCTGAGGCAGTGAATGCACTTCCTCTTAAAACACCAGGAAAAATAGTTAAGTGCTCACGTCATTTCCCATTCCTGACTGCTTAAGACAAACAAAAGAGTCATTTCCTTGAGATGGAGAAGTATTTTGAGCAGACAGTGTAAGAGTGCTTTAAGATCACCCAGCAGAAACAATCAACTTGTTTACCCAGGGCTCGCTATGGCACTGGTATCTCAGACAAGCAATGCTGGCAGGCAGGAAATGAGAGTGCTATGAAGATCCTCTCCAGCAGCAGCACTCCCAGCCACTAGAGCTGTGGTGCACCACCTCGTCCAGCAATTTTAAGCTCATGCTTAGTACATATGTGATACTGAGCAAAGCCTCAGCTAGAGGGAGGCTGCTCAATAGGTTTGGCAAAAGATCCTCATATTTCAGTCCTGGTTTATCAATGCACATTGAACATAACACAGCTTTCAACCTGCAGAAGCTCACTTCACGTAATAAAGCAGTGCTACTGTATGCCAGCTCTCCAAAAGTAATACAGCCCCATAACCACACTGATAATCAATTGTGGGATTAGATGCAGGTGAAGTAACACATGCTGGTCTGTGAAACAGCAGAGAATAATTACACAAAGGAGTATATTAAGCAAGGGCAAAATCATGATTACAGCAGCACAGATGAAAGCAGTGGCTGAAGAAAAGGCTGATAAGGGCTGCCTGAGTAAACGGGTTCCCTGCGACGCTTCTGTTGTGGGATATAAATTCAGACATGTCCGAAACCAAGAGCGACTGCTGAAGTCAAAGTGCCTGTAATGAAAGGATCTTGATTTATTTTTAGCAGGAAGCTTCCTGCATCGGTTTCAGTGCCACCACCTGATTTAAGCTACTTGAAAGACTGGAAGTCAAAACAGTGCACTATTTTTGTGCCACAAAAACCAACGCATGATACAGACACCGCGGTTTTGATTTTCCTCCGCAGAGGGGAGAAGCAGCAATAAGAACCAGATACCCAAAGAGAAGTACCCTCACCTCTTCCTACTTCAGTTCACGCCCGTGGCAAATGGGAAATGGCAAATATTCACATGCCATCATTCGTCACAGGAGAGAGCGCTAAATAAAATACTTGTATCCAGTAAGTGCCGGGCTTGCCTGAGGAATCCACAGCCTGCCTGTTTCTGGGGCCCAGGTTCATCACATCCAACAAGGACGCTCATTTCCAAAAACCACAAACCAATCGAGAAGTGAGAAGACAGCACCGTTACAGGTTAAGAACAATAAAACCATCCACAACGTGATCCTTGTGAAACAGACAGTACGCCAAGCAGCGAGGTGGCAACTTTTATACCTGGTTATTGAAAAGTATGTTTCAAGCAAAGCGCTCCTCTGTGGATCGAGAGGGTTTTAGTTACAGCATTTTAACTGTAAACATTCAGTGACACTTACATTTTAACTCTGCTGATGAGAAGAGGGAACAACCTTAACTCCATCTGGCAGCTGGTGACGAGAAAGCATACAAAGAGCTCACATATTGTAATAGCAACTCCTGAGCCTCTCTATTTTAAGTTCTGATTGCTACATATGCAAAAACACGACAACAAAGCGAACACTTTTGAAGTGACAGCTGCTAAGAAATGCTCAAGCTGTTACGTAGCTTGAAGCTCACTGGTGGAGCTCCAACAATCACTCCTGTCTTCATTGATTTCATCAGCAGCACCGGGCTCACAAACACACGACTGACCCCAGAATCACAAGATTGGCCTTGCAGGAACACATAAGACTTTGCAGATCTATTTTGTTTGTGCAAGTTAGCTATCACTTACACGCCAGTCTTCTGAAGAAAGGTGAAAAGAACAAGTTTGGGATTAGGTTCTCATACTAGTCGTCAGGAGGACAGCTGGTGGGTATTCCGATGAACCGGCTTGCTGACAACATGCAGAAGACCCCAGCAAATTAATCTGGCTGATGCACTGGCTCATTTTTCCTGGCATTTATATCACCATCCCACCACGAAGTATCTATTCCTCTGCTAAATGCAGTAAGTGCTCATTCCAAAAATACAGTCCCCTGTGCACTGGCACGGTTATCAACGTTCCCTTGGCAAAAGGGGAGGTAAAGCACAAAGATTACCTTTTGGAAATGTTTGTTTTCCAAGAGTTGTGCTGCTGATTTTAGAGCCAACTTCAACGCTTAGGCAGACAAGGGTGGAAATGTGATACAACAGATACTCTGAGTTAGAGAGAAAAACACGTATATGTTTGTTCCATTTATTGGCACTTATTTGAAAAGCATAAATATCCAACAGAAAAAAAGACAAGTGGACTTGCACACAGCCATGAAACCCCCCCAACCAATGCGTCTTCCTTGTAAGATTGGGACACCTGGGGGCCCATTCTTAAGAAGAAAGTAAGATGAAAAAGTCAGTCTTGCCCTCACCACAGAAGAGTGAGAGCGCAGCAACTCTTTGGCACATCATCTGAAATCCCAAAAGGAAAGTATGCCATATTAGATGGCAAGGAGACACCACACACAAGTTCATCCATTGGCCACAGGGCAAAGGACAGTCTGAATAATAACAAGAATGTGCAGGCAAGAAGTTGGCTACTGCAATAATTTAAGAGGAATTAAATCAGAAGCAAACCATGACATATGTCACTTGAACAGTGTAAAGCTATTAAATAGGTTCTATTTTGTTTTTCCTACAATAAGGGTACCTAGTAGTTGTTGGTCCTGAAGTCACTAGGCAGTAAGTCATCCATTTCTGCTTCTGATGGCTGCTGTCCAAAGCTCCATCCACGTGAATATTTCACAGCAGAATTCAAAGTGGGCTTCTCTCCTACTTGAGGATCCTTCCAATCTTCTCATTTAGCATTCAGAAAACAAACGTTTTGCTCCATTATTGACCTCTCTGGAGAGAAGGCTTACAACCACGTGGTACAGATGCATACACACGTACAAATGGATCCAGCTGGAGAAGTTCAATTCCATACCAGGAGTCAACCACCAAACTGAGGTTGCCACAGGAATGTTTGGAACAGTTCTCTATGCTGGTTTACAAGTTTTTCTTCTTGTCTGGGGAATATCAGAGTTGAAATCAGGATGCCTCGATCCAACGGCTTTTTCAATAAAGTACAAGAAGCCTGAAACACGGCAGATCACCAAACTCCAACTTCCAACCAGCACCCGAAGCTTACAACAGCAGAACAACCCTGGTGCTCTTATTCAATGCAGTAACACCAAGAGATTAAATTCTGAGCTGATCTGATCAACCTGAACAAAAGCGTTCATTGTCCCTCTTTGTTTTCATCCATCGAAAGTCATACACAAGGACAAATACTGAGTTAAAGTAATACACTTCTGGAGTACTAAATACCAAAAACTCACAAATTAATGTTTTGTGCTAAGCATGATAACTGTTTTTCCCAATTAAAAGATTAATGGAGCTTCTACCACTCTAATACATTATGTAAATGAAGGAAAAACAACACAAAAACCCAGAAGATTCCGCATTAACTTTGGGTTTAGTCACAACAGCAGTCCTGATCGTGAGTAAAATCCAAGACACACAACTAAGGTGACAATACACAAGCTTGTTCTTTTGGAATCTAATTAGAACAGAATTTAGTAAGTTGATCCCAACAGAATACAGGGATCAATTACTCCTCTCCCCACCCCCCAATATTCCCTCTTTCATACGTAGAGCAACAGCAAAACAACCTAACGTACACTGAGGGAATAAAAACAAATTAGTAAGCTGCTTCATTGATTTAGGAATGAGGACAAATGAGAATTATGTCACTACACAAAGCACCACTTCATATTAGCAAGGACGCCGCCTCTTGTCTGCTGGAGAGCCAAGTCTTCTGCAAGCATACAGTATTTGTAACTTACACCAACAGGAATAAATCCATAGGAAATCAACAGCTTGGATACTGATGTTGGCATCGAATATGTTTGCAATTCAAAATGCTTACTGTATTTCAGTAAACGTCATACAAGTCACTAGAAACATGAATTCCTCCTCAAGGAACTATTCTGGAAGTTGTCTCGAAATAATGACATTTCTGGAAGTTCCTATGAGGAACAGAATCACATAAAAGACTCAGTTACACGCAACAGGAAGCCTTATTGATATCCAGTCTGTTTCTTGGTATCCATTAGCAGATATTCGCTTCTCAATCGATAGGTAACTTAGCCGTAAGATCTACCGGTAAAAATGGAGATCTGGAATCAGAAAGTGACACTGGAGAGCCAGTGCTGGCGCCAGCTTCAGCTGGTGAGTCACAGGAAGAGCCTGCACTGCTTCTGTTGTCATCAAGGGCGTGCGCCAACAAACTGAAAACACAGCGACATCAAGATATGAGAAATGAAGCACTCCAGTTCCTCTTTAAAGTTCCAAATATCGGCGTCTGCTCGTTATAAGCCCACTTTAAGAACAAGCATACAACTCTGAAGGAACAGCAGATTTCACATTTGAAATAAACCTGTAACGATACACCTTGCCATCTCCTTCAAACAGAAATAGCATCTGCCCCTTTCTCTTCAGCTTAGCCCAAAATAGTTCACTAATGTACAAGTGTTGCAAGCTTTAGCCCCATCTCTCACAAGGTCCTCATGTATCCAGATGCTCTTTTCTGCATATTTCACAGGATGCAAAACAGTTTCATCACCAGTGACAGCAACAAACTGTTTTTAAGAATTACCATCTTCTAAAACAAGCAGCAAATTAAACCCTTTCTGCTATGCCTGCTATGAACAGGATGTGCTAACAAGTTGCTGTTTTCAAATACACCTATTTTACAACATCCATCGCAATGGGCTCAAAGCTTGTGCACTCCTATGTACTTTAGATGACACCATAAACAATCTCATCTTGGTAACTGTCTAGGCATACCCTAGGTATTACTACACCCTCCCAGTCAAATTCTGAACCCCCTTACTATTTTGAGTGGCTTTTTTTTCCATGAGTGCTTCTTGTCTCCTCCTAGCGGGGATGGTTGGGGCAGTCCAGTATGACAAAGCACAAAGGTGGAAAACAAAACAAACAAAAATATCCCCCCCAACATTAACATCCGTAATTCATTACAATTTGGAACTGGATTTCAGAAGCTGCCAGCCATAAGGGATCTTTTCCTAAAGATTCTCAGCTCGCATAGACCTGAAAGCACATCACCAGACAAGGACTGCCCATCTGTTCTAGAAATTCTAAACTTGAAGTGAGTGGTGCTGTCTGTTTACTTTCACACCTTCAAAAACACAGGATTCTTGCACTAATTAGAAAGAAATGTAACTCCAAGTGCATTGCTAGATGAAAGAGACTTTAGTGCTTTTGATGCAACCTGCACAACAGAGTGGCAATTACCATCCACCAAGGTCCGGCTGGTGCAAAGCTTCAGAGGAAAGCATGTTGGTGGAGCCTTGGAATAACCTTTTTGGATGATCTTCCATTTCAGTTACACCTTAAGTAAGAGAGGAAGGGTGACAAAAATTACTACTCATTTAAGCTAACATCTTCCACAGCACAAAAAACACAAGTTCAAACTTACAAAGTAACACTCCATAGGCTGTAATATTTAAAACAGGAGTTTGATGCTGAAATCTTAAAGGTAATTTCTTAGATACCTTTTAGCCTAAGCATCAGGAAGAGCTTAACCAATTATGGACTGAGGTACGAATATCAGGTATTTGTACTTTAGAAGAAAGTGTTTTCATTTAATTCAGCGCAAACAGTTCACTGACTTCTAACAGCAAAGCAGAGAAGCTGAGAAGAAGTAAAGCTATTTTCTTTCTTGTAATTAATGAAGTTCAGGATTAATTATCATTAAACAACTTCAGCAATGCAGACGCATTGGGTCAGAAGCAGCTTTACTGAACAGTATGTACTAATTTATTGCTTCATCACCACAAAACAGTCTTATTTATTTGGTAATCTGTAACACCCTCTATTTTCAGTCACTCTGCTTCAGCCAGTAGAACAGAATTACAAAGAGCTGTACATGAATTATGGTAAAAGTAACCGTTTTGCCTGCTGTCCCAGCCAAAACCAAATACTGTACCTTTTCTTTTTATTGGTCCAAGAACACTTGGTCGAATGCAGTTAATTGGACTCTGGCTTCTCCTGCTAAAAAGAAGACAGATGCTACACTCATCTCACCATTAACACAGAAAGCCTGAAAACATGTAAAGAATCAGAAGACTTTCAGCTAACGAAGTGCTAAATGGAACACAGTAAGATAATAGGCATTAAAACAGCCTCTCCAAAATAGTTTCCTGTCATTTCATTTGCATTTATTTAAAAGAACGACCAGGGAGCACAGACCTTCAAAGAAAAAGTTTGGTCTCAGTATTCCAACAACTGGAGCAGTCTGAAAGCTCAGGCAGCACTTTGCTTAAGCATCATGACCCAGTATAACAATGGTTTTCTGCCCATACCACTCAGAACAAAACAGAACCCACGACAAATCCTAAATCTGTTGGGTTTTTTCCCCTTAAAATTCAATCTAATTACTCAAAAAGTGATTAGGAACAATATAGAGACTATATTGCAAAGACCGATGCTGAAACGTAGCCCACTTCCACTGTTAAAAGGATTTCAACAGCTATTTTAAGACGCTGTAAAATCTAACATTCAGATGAGCATAGCAAGTTGAACGTAAGAAATGTAACTATTTACATAACATTTTGGTATTTCAAAAGCCTATTGTGTGAGTAAGCTGTGCCAGCTTCCTATTATCAATATGATCTTACCTTGAAAATCGCCTTGTTGGACTTGGGCTAGGACTGGGAGGTAATCCACTGCTACTCACCAGACTTTGCAGAGATGGTGAGAAGCATTGCTGAGAGCAGAAGTTTGTGTTATTTACGTTTAGTATCACACCCATACGGTAGAAACCAGTCCTTTATGCAGGAAAATTAGCAACCCATTACAAACTTAAAGCAACCCACCTAGCTGACCACACCGAGATAGTGCTTTTGGTTACTGAGAAAGAAACTGAAGTTGGACAGATTCCATTTTCATGCAGAACGCATGCAAGTTGACAAGCATTTATTCCATCTCAGGCTGGTTAAACACACTAGTTAATAAAAGAAGAACGTGTGCCTCCTCCTCTTGTTTTAAGTCGAAAGCAAATTCCATTTATTTACTACAGACTAGCAGTGGAACACTCCATTGAAATTCTCACCTCCAAGACATACAGCTGCTAGCTGGGAGTTTCAGTTTGGGAGTTTTAGGAAGGTTGGGTTTTGTTTGCTCTAGTTTTTGGTTTGCAGCTGGTGCAGAACAGAGCAGGTGGCTTGCTCTTTCGCTACCAATTGGACTGAATTTAGTTAGCACTGCTCAGGACAAAACTTTTATTACCACGTTTGCTCACCTTCCCTATTCCTCTGGTAGGTGAAGGAGCTGGAGAGACTGGGACAAAGTCTACTTGCTTTGGTGATGATGGTTTTTCAAAATCATTGTTACTCTGTAAACAGTGCATACAGTTAATGTTGTGAGCAAGCAGAGAAGGGCTGTTATGTGTAGAACTGAGTACGATTCAAAAGTTATCAGCATTCATCCTCGCGATTTTTCTTTTCTTGGGCATTCTAAAACAAACCTTAAGCATTGCTTGTTAAGTATTAGAACACGGAAGAAAATTTGGACATGCAGGCATCCATGCAGTTCTCTTTTGACATTCCAGCCCAAGGAACCTACAGGTATCCTTCAGCAACTGATAACTGTGTGCCTTAAGAGTGTGAAACACTGCTGGTGATACATTCACCACCTTAATTGTGCTTAAACTAGACAAAAAAGGTTGCAGTAAGTTTCTCTAGTGTCCTGATACTGATAACAAGAATACAAATTAAAGCACAAATGCATTACCAGGCTCAAGCTCTCCTCCCATGACTGGCTCATCTGCATTGCTACTTGCACTTCTCTATAAAGAAGAAAAGAAACGTATTGCCCTAGGCCCATAGAAGACTGGATTAAGTAAGCTAGCTTTCCTTTACACTTACCTTTCATGGACCGTTTCTCTGTTCATTAAGTTCATTCCTTCTTCCTAAAAGAAAAAAAAATAGATGAAAAATTAGTTAAGGCAAAAAAAAAATAAAATGCTTTGCTACAGAAAATCAAGAAAAAAGATTTTGTTTTACTTCAGTATTGAGATTTTAATCAGTTTAGTTAAGTAAGGATAACTTCAAGCTCTCACAAGACAAAGAGAGCTGAGAGGAAGAAAAAAGGAAAGAAACACATTAAGAGAGACCATCAACAAGTCTTTATGGAATGCTCCTTATTCTACGTACTAGTATCCAACCAGACTGCACCTCATTGCTCCACAGCATATGCAATAAATGTGGAATTTGGTGTTTTCTTCTAAAACATTCATACAATATTGTTAAAACAGATCAGAGATGAAGTATTAAACATGAACGTGACTCAATCCCCTCTTAGGTATGTGTGCATCCTTCCTTAAAACTAAACGAACACTGTGCACTCAGTTGAGAGGGTTACTAATGCACACACCTTAAATATCTGAGCGGGATGCAGAAGCACCTTACATCACTTCAGACATCATACCCTGAAAATGCTGTCGGAAACTTTTGTTCTTACAAAGTAATATATATTCTTACTCATTGTAAACTTCAAAGTTAAGAGTAAAATCAAGCACCTTCAAGCTAGTTTTATAAGTACTTGACTGCCAAGAAGTCAGTCAGTAAATCACTGAATGGCTTAGGTTGGGTGGGATCTCAAGGATCACGAAACTCGAACCCCAAAGCCACAAGCAGGGCCACCAGCCTCCCCATTTAATACCAGACCAGGCTGTCCAGGGCCCCATCCAACCTGGCCTCCAACATCTCCAGGGATGGATGGAGCATCTACAGCCTCTCTGGGCAGCTGTTCCAGCACCTCATCGCTCTCACAGTAAAGAACTTCCCCCTGATATCCAACCTAAATCTTCCCTCCTTCAATGTAAAACCATTTCCCTTTGTCCAAGGACAATATTTAAAATAGAGGAGCCACAAGAGTTTGAGTTTGCCAGTTTTAAAATGTACATCTTCAGCCTGAGCTGTGCTGTGGGTAGAGGTGTTATTTAAGCTTGCCCAGATATTTGCCATCCTTCCATACTCTAACGCCCTTCCCCTCATGCTCTAATGGCACAACCACTGATCTGGATGAGAATCTTATGCAGATGAAAAGCTGCCCAACCAGGAGAGTCTGAACTATGTTGTTTCTTTTTTCTTTGCCAGATTGCTTCCTTCTCCAGTTCTTTTTCTGGCTGCAGTAAATGCTGTGCCAACACAAGTTATTAGCCTTAAGTGTTTGTGCTGGCCTGACTGCCAAAAAAGCTCAGTGAAACTTTACTGGAAGGATTTACATTACAGGCTTCCTTCCTAAAGTGTCAATTCTAAGACCCTTTACCTCTTTCAGTTCAAGTCTTCTTCTCACTGTGACACGTATTTGTCTCTACAGAATTTGGAATGCTGCAAACAAGATGTAGTCTTTACTTTCAAACATATCTTGAAGCAATAGAGTGCTGCAGACTCGGTACTGTTTTGTAGAGAAATCTGAAGTCATTTGAAAGACACTGCACATTGAACACACAAAAAAAACCCACAAAAACAACCCAGCCACCTATAAGCAATTTCATATTTATAAGTTATAACCTATTCTTACCTGTTTGATTTGATGAAGACGGCTGCTAGGAATACGGATAGGAGATGATGGCACAAACTGCAGAACAAAGCAATACATGACTTAAAAGCCACAGGGGAGGGAGGGGAAAGTGCAGAAATACAACCGCGTAACGCTATCTTAAACTCGAAACATACGCACAAAGGGGTTTGTTTGTTTAAACAGCATTTGTGACACTCTCAGTACACACAAACTCCGTGAAGTACTCCCAAGAACACGATCGTATGCATTTCCACACTATACTGCTGCGTATGCTCACAGGTAAAGTTTCACTGGTGCCACTCTGGCAGACAGCACGACCAAAATAAGCAGCCAGCTTCCCCCAGAGCCACTGCCCTTCCATTTCTGTCCCTGCACTGCCCTCTCTCTTCTGCCAACACAAGCACCCGTGGGGCCTCACAGCAAACCAGCAAAAAAGGGAAAAACAAACCCAGGGAAAGCTGTTGCTTAAACAGTGGCTCAACATTTAACCACGGCCTAAAGTGCTTTGCCTTAAAAGAAAAAAAACAGAAGGAAAGAAAACCACAGCATTTACTCGCTAGATGCCACTGATGTGTTCTGAAAGGAATTACACAGACCCTGAGCACAGCTGATCCCTACACAATGACATGTATTTACCAGAAATGGCATAGCAGCCCCTGTTGATGTCATTATAAAAGAGTGAGAGTCTGAGACTTGGAAAAGTTCATGCGGTGAGAAAAGCTCCTAGAATTCAGCTACACAACTGGGACAAGCACTGGAACAGCCCAGAGACAGGGCCAGAATGTGCACTCCTGTTACCAAAGCACTTTGACAGCCCCCACCATTCTCATTAGAGTTAACACAACACATCAGAAAACTACTTCTTTCCTATTCAGCTTAACACAGTGTGAAATACTAACTGAACTTAGAAGTTAAAGCTCTTCAAATTAACAGCTTCAGTCATTTACTGAACGTTGTACTGAACATTGTAACCAACTTTGTTATAGCGTAAGCTGCAATAAAACTTAATTTCTTCTAAACACATACAAAAGTGTTCTTTTATCACCTACGTACTGTGAAATTAAATGTATCAAAACAGATGACAATCTAGTATCATGTCTAAGGCCACAAAACTACACTTCTTTTACTCTAGCGTGAATACCAGGGGAAGTTGCTTAGGGTCCTTAATGCTGAAGGTTAATTATGTTCCAGAAACTATTTAGATGCAGCTGATCCTGGCTTAGGGCAACAGAAGGAGAGGATAATCTCTTAAGTTCACTTCCAATTTCATTCCCTTTGCCATGCTCAACAGAACCAGAAACCAGCCCATCATTCAAAAAGCTAATTCAAAGAGATGAGGTACCAACCCAGCTGCTGATGAAGCACCTGATTTTTAGCATAAGTTTCAGCTGTATTTTGTCAGCATCTGGTCAGCAAGGAGTGAAGAATAATTGCAAACCCAAGAAGCTGACATGAGTTTGTTTATATGAGGCCACAGGGACAGTTCCTCATGGGGTCGGTGTTTAATTCAAGTCTCTGATGCAGGCCTTGTGGAGTCTAAAAGGCTTGAAGGATGCAGTCTCACAGAGCTCTGAATGCAAGGTAAGCACAGAGGAAGAGCTCTTTATTCAATACAATGCAAAGTAGGTTTAAGAAGATGAGAAAAGAGACACAAACTGCAAAGCGTTCCTGAAAATGCCTTTGTTAGCTCTAAACCAGTTTTTGCCCCTAAGCACCATGTTCATCCTCCCTCAAGAAGCTTCCACTCTTAACAGAAGAGAACACCTCCTTTTCAGCTCCTGGGACAGCTGTAAGAACTAGCCTCAGTGCACCAGCTCCTGCTTCCCAGCAAGTTACAGGCAATGATCCCCAAGTTAGAATTCTCTTTTCTTTTCCCCCAATAATTGAAGAACTTTAAGAAGAGAACCTAACAAACTGAGGTTTACCTTCAGTTTGTTTCTCCTTTAGTCTGACCATAAGAATAAATTTCCTCTAAGCTGCAGCCCTAGAAAATACATGAAAAAGAGAGACACTTGTTTAATAAATTGTTACCACAATAGTCTATCAGGATTTCTTTCCGAATAATCTTTCTAAAACTTTGCATGAAGTATCCTGGATATGTTACAGACACAAGCTTTTGCTTGTGTAGCTCTCTGTCCTGATTTTAGAACAGAATGTTAGCAGAGGGACATCAGTCAAGGAAATACGAGTGTGCCATTCTTCAGCCTCCAGCACAGAGCTAGCAGATTACTTCTAAAGCCTTGTCAAAAGACATCTAAGAAATAACAGGGTGGCTGCAATCAGCTTTACAGGAGACAACGACGCTGCAAAAGAAATCAAACAGGGATAGAATAGATAGAATCAGAATGCACGGAAGGCCATTATGGTAGCATCACTCGGTTACTGTGTTTTTTCCCCTTCCTTAATTGGAAATTGTTGCTACTCCCCACCTACCTGAACATTAGCTCCTCCAAAACTTTAATAAGATATTGATTGCAGCTGAGCATTACCTTGCATATGTCTCTCTTTCCTATGGCTGTTTTAGGAGAAAAGTTGCATGAAGCTGGCAAAACTCCTTTCTGTTGGAGAAAGCAACTGCCCAACATACCCCAGCCCTACTGATAAGGGCCAGCAAACCAGTACTTGCAACCTGTGCAGGTGTTCTCAATTGGTCACCATCACACCCTCCTATCACAACTCATTAAGTACTAAAAACACAAGGCACACAATATTTCCCCTGGATCAAAGACAGAAAGACTCCACCAAAGAAGACGACTCCACCACCTCCCTGGGCAGCCTGTTCCAGTGCTCCGTCACCCTCACCGTAAAGAAGTTCTTGCGCACATTCGTGCGGAACTTCCTATGCTGAAGTTTCAGCCCATTTCCCCTAGTCCTATCCCCACGCACTACTGAAAACAGACCAGCCTCGCCACTATGGCTCCCACACCTCAGGTATTTATAAACCTGGATCAAGTCCCCTCTCAGCCTTCTTTTCTCAAGGCTAAACAGACCCAGTTCACTTAGCCTCTCTTCATAGGGGAGATGCTCCAGGCCCTTCACCATCTTTGTGGCCCTCCGCTGGACTCTTTCCAAGAGATCCCTGTCTTTTTTGTACTGGGGAGCCCAGAACTGGACACAGTATTCCAGATGAGGCCTCACCAGGGCAGAGTAGAGGGGGAGGATCACCTCCCTCGACCTGCTGGACATGATTCTATGAATCATTACAATGGCAGTGAAACACAAGTACTCACCAAGGCCAAACAGGCTACAGAGGGCATTCACTACAGCTACAGTATACTAATGTCAGAGCAGAGCCCTGTTTCTGCAAACGTGGTTAGTTTCAGAGATTACAAACTCCTTTCCTCCTTTACTTCTGTTTGCACACTTTGCTTTGGGCCTGATGTGGGTTCTCTAATCATGTCCTTACCAGGCTGTGACGATTCATAACCGTGGTGCTGTTCCTGCGGGTTCGCAGAACGTTGCCCTGGAACACCTGCGAGTTATCACTGTGAAAAGAAACAGCTGTCAAATGCAGAAGCCACTGCCTTCCCATCAAAAAGCACCTCTTGCAATGAGCTCAGTTTCAAATGCTATGAAGGTTCTCATCTCAAGGTGAAGCACAACCAAGTCCCAGCTACTTCTACTATTCAACTGAGTTTCAGTGGCAGCAGAACATGACGATGCAGCACTTAGTAACTCTCGTTACATTCTGAACTCTTTTTCAGCAGAGGTTACATTAAGCACGCTGCAAAAAAAACAGCTTAAAAATCCCTGGAAAAAAAAAAAGTGCCATTTCTTGCCAAGAATCTCACAAAAAGAGTTTTCTGCTGGAAAATTCCTAACAGGCAAACCACTGCAACCACCTGCAATTAGCTCCGTGGGGTTTCAGTGCTATTTGCATAAACACCTCAGCCAGTGGATGCAGCTTTAAGGCGAGAGCTCTGCCTTACCTTTCTGCCTGCCCAGAGCCTGAATTCAACAATTTGTTTCTAACGTGCTGAGGAGATTTCAGGGTTCACTGTTTGTTTTTATAACTTAAGAAGCGTCCCTGAGGAGCAGCCACGGCTCAGAGCCGTGCAGGGACAGCTGCTCCCTTGCAGTTACACAAACGTATTACAGCTCTGCTTACTTAACGGCTGGCCAGACAAGCACTAACGCTTTCTGAGCTGCAGCGTACGCTCAGGCCTTTTGGTAGGAGATCTATGAGGTCTCTTCACCGCCAAGGAACGGAATTTCGAGTTATAAAATGAACCGACTGCAAAACACAGACCCACAGGATGGTCTGGGCGGGAAGGACCGCAAAGATGACCCGGAATTAACACCAGCCAAAGCAACACGCAGAACAGCGGGCGCCGCTTCGCCCTGAGCTCCGCCTGCGGTACCGCCGGGGCCCACGGAGCGGCGTCACATCGCAGCGCTCGGGCTGAGCCCGCAGCCCGGCCCGGCCGCGCTCACCTGAGCCCGTGGATGAGGGGGGCGCTGTTGGATCTCCTCAGCCCGCCGCCGTCGCTCGGGGCCGCGGCGCTCCCCGGCGGCAGCTCCAGGTCCAGCTCCATTTTCTCCTGAGCCATCGCGGCGGCGGCTCCGGCTCCTCCCGCTCCGCCGCGACGCCCATTCACTGCCGCCGCCCGCCGCGGCTCCTCACGCCGCGGCCGCCCCTGCAGGCCCCGCGGGAGAGCGGGACCCGGCGAGGGGGGCGGCCCCAGCAGCGCCCCATGCCGGCTGCGGCCCGAGGGCCGGCCCTTCACACAGCCGCTCCCGCCACGCTCCGCGATGCCGCCGCTACGGAGGGAGCGAGCGCCTCAGGCCGTACGCCCCCCACAACCCCTCACCCCCAGCGCGCATGCGCCGCAGGGTGCCCGCACGGCGCCGTGAGCGGAGGCCCCGTGCCGGCAGTGCGCATGCGCAGCGTCAGCTCGGGAGCTCGGCGTGAACTCCCAGAGAAGTGTCATTAATAGCGATGAAACATCACGTAGAATAGCTGGAGGTTGTAAAGCATCCTCCTTCTGCTCTCAGATACTGCAGGGAGTTTGGGCTCTGGGCTTTTTGGTGTAAGTTTATATTGAAAAAGCTCGAAAATACTTAGAATAGCGTATTCGTGGAGCCCTGGTAAGTCAGCTCAGGTCCATAATAGGCACAAGCGCTTCTGTAGGGTCAGTATAACGCAAGGAATGTAGATGCCAGAGAAACATTGGGAGCATCATTGGGTGCTGTAACTAACAGCAAAGTCCAGAAGCAGTTAACTACAATCATCCGCATTCAGCCCATTGAAAGGAACAGAACAATCGCACAGCTGTGTTTCCTCTTACATTTGAAACGGCGAAGAATTCAGTCCTCCATCCTTATTTTTTCCCCGTACCTTTGAAAAGCAGTCGCTATTTCCTTCTGAAATTAGGTGCCAGTCAGTCCCTTAACCCTCAAACGCAGACCGCCCTCCTGCCTGTAGCGGGATTCGAACCCTCAACCCGTCCCCCGCCCCGCCGCCAATCAGCCAATCAGCGCCGTCCTTCCGCAGGCTCTCCGGAGTCCGTCCGGGCCGGAGTTGAGCTTCGGGTTCGAGGCGCGTCCCGCGGGCATGCGCGTAGCGAGACGTGCCGGCAGGGCGCCTGCGCACTGCGAGGCGGTTGGTGTCGTCTCCGCCCTGTCTCCCACGCATGCGCGCTGGGCGACGGCAGCGGGCGCTCGGACTGCGGGGGGCGTCCGGCCTGAGGCGCTCGCTCCCCGTCCGCGGCGGCGGCGGCGGCACCGGCATCGCGGGGCGCGAGCGGCGGCGGGAGCGGCTGTGTGAAGGGCCGGCCCTCGGGCCGCAGCCGGCATGGGGCGCTGCTGGGGCCGCCCCCCTCGCCGGGTCCCGCTCTCGCGCGGGGCCTGCAGGGGCGGCCGCGGCGTGAGGAGCCGCGGCGGGCGGCGGCAGTGAATGGGCGTCGCGGCGGAGCGGGAGGAGCCGGAGCCGCCGCCGCGATGGCTCAGGAGAAAATGGAGCTGGACCTGGAGCTGCCGCCGGGGAGCGCCGCGGCCCCGAGCGACGGCGGCGGGCTGAGGAGATCCAACAGCGCCCCCCTCATCCACGGGCTCAGGTGAGCGCGGCCGGGCCGGGCTGCGGGCTCAGCCCGAGCGCTGCGTCGGGCGCGGGGTCCGGCCGGCGGCTGCGGCGCTGCTCCGCGTCCGGCCCGCGCCGTCACGGGGAAACGCGCTGTGTGAGCTCGGCCGGAGCGCCGCTCCCGCTGCCGTGCGGGGATGTGCTCGGCGCGCCTCAGCAAACCTGCCTGTTTGTTGGTTGGTTTTCTTCCCTCCAGCGACAGCTCCCAGGTTTTTCAGCCTTACGTGTTGCGAACTCGCAGGAACAGCACAACAGTTACCAGCCGGCACAGCATGGTAAGGAGGCCCGGGCACGTTCTGTTTGCCCCTAACGAGGAGGGGGTGGGATGGAGAAATGAGGCTGAACTCGGTTTGTATCACTGCGAGCTTCCACGCTGAGAAGGGAACGATTTCTGAAGCCATGAGTGATTTCTGATTGAGTACGATCTTAAGATGAATTCCAGCGCAGGTTGGAAAAGTAAACTGCTGTTGTAAGTGGGAGTATTTAATGGCTGTCTGGTTTGTGATTCACGAGGCCTTCACAAGTTGCCATTCACCTGTTTGCTTTTGGTTTGGTCTGTCTCTTTTTGGTCAGGGCCGCTTGTTCTCTTGCAAAGCCAGATCAGACAGTAGGATTTGTATGAAGTGTGTTTTACACGCCAGGCGTCATTTTGCCCTTTGTTATATACTGAACTTGTCAAAGATGTGACATTTTGTTTCTCTCCCATTCCTTACGTCAGCTCAGGACTTCTGTGCTCTTTTCCACTGGCATTTTTCTTTCCTATCCGAGGATACTGAAAATCAAGGTTTAGTTTTTGTCCCAAAACCTGTGGAATGTAAGGTCCTTAAAATGAGCTTCCAAGAGTTTGGAACATAGATCAGTAGGTGTCACAATAAACAGGACATCCGGATTGTGAACTGATGGCCTGCTTGGATGTGGCAGCAACATCCAGAGGGAACAGATGCACAATAAACTTGGCAATTGCAGAAGTCAAGTTTTGTGAAATGCTGTTCGAGACAGAGATAAAACACTACAGAAGTCAGCTGGTTGTGTAAGTTAGTACAGGCAGTCTGTGTTCTTAAGCTGTCCAGGAGGGAATTAGGTAACATTCTCAGCTTCGTTTATAATGCCTGTCTTGTCTAAATGGCACACGTAGCTATCTGTGCTCTTGAGGTACAAAGCAGCACCTGCATGCGACTCTGCCACCTGCTGAGTGGCAAAATGAATTTGTAAGCAGTAAAACTAGTCCTTTCTCTGGAAGGTCAGTGTTTTCTTTTTGCAACATTATTGAGTCATCTGTATGTAGTTGTGCTTAAGTAGATGGGAATTAGCTGATGCTAAAGAAGGCGTATGCAGGTTGTTGATGTGTGCTTTAATCATCGTGGCTGTCACTTTTTTCAGTTGCTGTCATCATCTCCTATTCGGATTCCTAGTAGTCGACTTCATCAGATCAGAAGGGTAAGTGCAGTTTTCAAACTGTATATCTAACAGCAGAATGAGAAATGTTTGTATGATACTAAAGTACTTATATATTGGGAGTCTCTGCTATTCGGTTTTTCAAGAGCTCGAAAAAAAAAGAGCTAAAAAGGGTTTAATTGTGATGCAGAAGCATTATTGTGAGGCTCATTATTGTCCTGTTTAAGTTACCTTGCATTTTTAGTTGTTGTTTCATTAAGGAGAAATGCTGAAGTAGGCTTGGAGCAGTCTTGTCTCCCTGCTATGCTCCCGCTGTCCGTGTTTCAATTCTAAGGGCAAGTTCTTGAGTCACGAGTATCATGCCAAGTACTTACGTTGTATCAAATGTTATGGGAAAACTTAGAATGTTTATCTGCTGCAGGAGGAAGGAGTGGATTTAATGAACAGAGAAACAGCCCATGAAAGGTGAGCGTTATTGAAACAAGATGATAAAAACAGTCGGTTGTTCTCTTTGTATCTACTGATGGGATCTTTTGTATTCTAGGGAAGTGCAAACAGCAATGCAGATAAGCCAGTCATGGGAGGAAAGCTTGAGCCTGGTAATCTCTTTGTAGATGTTTTGTGTTAAATTCTACTTTTAAACTCAACTGATGAATTTACGGGAAGGAGAGGAGTAACTGTGGGAATAATTAGAGATAAACTTAAGTTCATCTGTTTTAGTTCTTTTGCTCACTTGGCCTGACAGGCTTTCCGTCAGGAGGTTGTGGCTTGGATGTTAAAGTATTGCTTTATGCCAATGTTAAGTTTGAAAGCTTTGTATTTTCAGAGTGACAATGACTTGGACAAGTCTGAGAAATCTTCCTCCCCAAAGAGAATCGACTTCATTCCAGTTTCACCTGCGCCTTCGCCTACAAGAGGGATAGGAAAGGTAAGATAAGTGAAACACCAAACAGAAAACACGTTTTAGAATCTAGCTGGACTGTGAAGCTGTGAAACTTCACAAATAGTTTGACAGTTTAAAAAAGCAATAACAGAACCCAACCCAAATCCCCATTTACTTAGAATCAGGTGTTCATCCCCGAGCCTGCAGAGTTGAAGCAATGTGCGACTTCATTCACGCTGTACCTTTTCACTTCTGTAATGTTTGGGTCAGTTAGAGTTCTGATTCTAAGGGAGCTGAAAAAGAGCATTGTGGTAATGATTGTGACCCCCAGCTGTGTAATTGGGGCATGCTGGGGATGAAGGACCAAAATCTGGATGCGTTGTATGCGGAGGGGATGAGAGTAGACAGAGACTAGGAGCTGCATACCTGTGTGGTGAGGAGAAAAGGTATGTGCCCATCAGTTCTGGAAATGAAGGCATGATCTCAACTGTCAAGAAATACTGAACTTAGAGCATGCCAAATTTGCACTGAAAACTGATGGCAAATGCTGGAAAAGGAGGAAGGTATGTCTTGGTTGAACTCTTTTTTTTCAGTGGGAACAGGGAAACTGAAATGTAGCAAAGAGAAACTGGCAACTTTGTTGTTTTAATATGGGCTGTTGACCTTGTTTCCATTCTCTTGTGGTTCTGCTTTTGTAGTGCTACTGTTTCATTGAAAGTCAGCTCCTAATGTGACAGGGCAGCAGGTGTTACATCTTTGGATTTGGAACTGTATAGCAGTTTCATTAGCCAGTATGTCTTTGTAAATTAGGTTTCAATCCCTCCAAGATTATGTTTGATTATTGATCTGTCATTAAGTTTGCTCTAACTAGAGATATCATGATAGGGAAAGGACACTTGGGTATTTAAATGGGAATTCTGAATCATCTTAATATGACTTCTTCTGCAGCAATGTTTTTCACCGTCATTGCAAATGTTTGTGAGCAGCAATGGATTACCTCCAAGTCCTATCCCCAGTCCAACAAGGCGATTCTCTAAGTAAGTAACTTCTGAAGCAACAGGTATACATTGGCTTAAATCCCAAGGCAAGCACAAGGATTAGTTAAAGCTGATGCCACAGCATTAGAAGAGACTTCATTTTTAGAATAGCCAACGCATTGCCATGTAAAAATGCTCTGCAGGTTTGGCCTTTACCAATGGTAGCTTCACGTGGATGATCTTAGAAGAATCAGTGTTAACTTTAAACCAGTCTTAGTACCTTGCAGGGAAATTCCTGGGTATTGCAAATTAACTTTATCAATTAGGTAGTATACCCATTTTGTATACGTATTATACTGATCGTAGAAATGGATTGAAGCCAGTATGTGATGCACGGAGGGCAAGAGAAGACCCTGGGATGCTAAGTACAAGTGTATATGGTGGATAATCCAGTCTAATAGGCAGCACTTCTTTGTTTACGTAGTCAGATTTCCTGAGCGTTCCAGTTCAGCTTTAAAGAGTGCTTGATATGGTATGTTTGTATCGATTTAATGCAAGATATGGTGCAAGATATGGTGATGTTCGAACTTGCAGCCTTTACAGACCTGACTATCGGTGTTCTCTCTACAGCAGGAGGAGTCAAAGTCCAATCAACTGCATCAGGCCCAGTGTTCTCGGCCCCATTAAAAGAAAAGGTACGTGTGTTTATGTTTGAGGTGCTGGAGTGTGGATGTCGTTTTGCAGCAAGATGCATTTTTCTCTTCTTTGTTGTCCAGTAAATATAATGTTTCCAAGGTGATCTGGAATTTGCCAATTGGAATTTAGAAATTCAAGGTAAAGCAACTAATCTAAAGCACGAGAATGCAAATCGTTAAAACAGCTACTGCTTGAAAGAGGCAAGTTATTCTTCAAATGTTTATGAATATTTGTAAGCCCCAGCATTCCTAAGAGTACCACTGTGCAGTGCACACCCCTCAGATCATCCCAGGAATGTTGCTTATCGTTCAATATCTTCTAAACTTAGTGCTGAATGTTTGTTTTCACTGTGAAAGTTCAGAAGGTGACTGTTAGAGAATGGGAGAGAAGTGGAACCAACTGATCTTCTTTCCTCCTGAAGGAGGAAAACTGCATTCTTTCCTGGAAGTATTTTGTGTTAAAGATATTCAAATTACATCCTTGAACAATTATCTGTAGTGGGACTGTAAGATTAGAACGTGAAAACGTGTGTCTGTAGCTATATTTATCCTTTCTGGACGTGGGTCTATATGTGTATATTAGACATTAACTGCACCAAAAGCATTCATTCTGTTTTACAAGACTTACAGTGATGATTTAGTCTTCAAAAAGAGTTACTGTTTTGTTGTTGTTTTTCAAGGCTGGTTGCTTGTCCTCTCAGATGGTGTTGGGTAATTCCTATTAGGAGACAGGAGAATGCCAAGATAGCATTGACAAGAAAACTCATGTTAGCCATTAATTTATATGGATTTTAGAACCGTCACAAGTTGGTTAGAAGTGTATCAGGTTCACTATAAACAGGTAACAGATATTCATGCTCCAGTGTTTTATTTGAAATGTTTTACAATAGATTGTGTGCAAACTGTAGTAAGAAAACCACCACAAGGGCAGGCTTTGCTCACATTTTCCATGTGTTCTGGTGGAGCATCTTTTACAAAGAGGAGATGCAAGTTTTTCTTATATCAAGGAATTTTTGGAGTGTTACCTAATACTAAACTATCTAATCAATTGAAATGAGTTTAGTTGCTTTTCCTAAACACATAATGTATTTGAGAACACTTCGTTGCTGTAGGGAATGCTGGTAGGCTAGGCACAGCAGTGCAGCATTGACTCGGTGAGCTTTTAAGCAGTATGTAAACTGGCGGCTTGGGTTTTCTGTGCTAACATCAAATGTTTTATGTCCATTCCTTCACCTGTTCTGCTTCATAGAAGCTGTCATTCCTTCCTAAAGGAGGGGATGGTGTGTTTGTATGCTAAAGGAAATATGAAACACGGGGTGTCATCGTTCTTATAAAAAGAGTGGCAGTGTGATTCTCTTGCATAACATGCACACTGTTTTACTGTCATATTTAATCGTAACTGCTGGTAGGTAAAAGGACAAAGAAATTATTTCAATTTCTTATGGTTTTATAGTCGAGCTAAAAAATTGTATTGCAGCTGAGAGGGTTTTCTTTGAAGCTTGTTATTGGGAAGTTCGTGGTGTCTCCAAATGTCTCTTGTGCAGGAGCTGTTAATGAGCTAGACCATTCTCAAGGCAGATTATACTAAGCAGATTAAATGAATTCTGCCTGTCGTGTTTAATATTCCAGCGTCAGTAGATGAGTGCATGTACAAAGACAGTCTGATCTGTGATGACTAATTGGAAATGCATACACGTGCTATATTTTTTTCTATTCAGCTCTTACTTAGAAGTGTACATACATGACCAAATTTGTCTAACTCAGAAGGGTGAAACTGTGTACCGAGCTGGAATTTCTATTTCCATAATCACTAAGAATTTTAATCGCTAGGTTTTGATATATGCTACTTGTCTTATCTCAACTGCTTGCTTAAAATTAAGTCACAGAAATCAGTTTGCTTTAGATTGCTTTGTTTGGTTGTATTCTGAAGTACCAAGTGCCTGTTTTGATGCCTTTGAGATCATTGCAGCCCCTCAGATACAGCTGAAGCGTTAGTTAAGTAAGGAATAGGCTGGGTAATTAAACAATAGCTAGAATAAAATGGATTTCTTATCCAAGTACTTGAGGGCTTATCATGTTACAAATGCAAGCTTGCTGTATTATGGGACAGGCCTCTCTTACTTTAGACAAATATTAAATGGACATTCCAGAGACTCAAGTGAGTTTGATTATTTGCACTGTTTTCTTTAGGTGAAATGGAAACTGAAAGTCAGCCAAAGAGACTTTTTCAAGGAACAACCAACATGCTTTCTCCAGATGTTACACATCTGACGGATCTCAGTGCATGGTAAAACATTGTGTGCCACGAAATACCAAACCTGGGAATGCACACTTATTACAAGATCTCTGCTTTTTGGGGGGGAGGGGGAGGATATTTTGTATGTAGCTTGCATTATCTGCATTACTGGGAACTCTTGCTATGATAGTGTAGCATGGTAACAATCCTACCTGCCTGATCAATTCCTTGTGGGCAGACAGTAGCCTAGACTTTTATATATCAAACTTGTCATTCTGAATGTACTTGTTAGAAATCTCAGTTCATAAGTAAAGCTACTTCATCTGGAAGCTTCTACATTATTTCAGTACGTTGTAGGCTGTGGTCACAGTATCCACATTGCTTACCTAAATACTTAGAAAACGTGTGTGAATAATTGCAGTCACAGTTCACGTTGCCCTTAGCTTTAATTGTCTGTCTCCCTTGTGTGTTATAGTCCTAAAAAGCTGATTCTTTTCTGTGTCAGAAGTCAGGTGCTGAGTATTATATCAACTCGGTGTTACTATAATTTCAGTTTACTTATAGCACTGGAATACCTAGAAATATTTTGTACATTTTCGTCCCAGCTAAATTCCAGAAGCATCTTTCTGCATGCTGTCTGGAATCATGTATCGAGACTCCACAATTCAAACAAAGTCATTCCTTACTTAAGAAGAAACGCGTTTCAAAATGCCTCTTTGATTAGCATCACATTAAAATATGTGCTAGCTAATTAATGACATATCAGCTGCATTACTGTTGAGATTCTCTGTATTCCTCTTCTGTTACCTTTTATGTTCTTGTCCTTGTTAGTTCTCTGTATAACTGATTAAAATCAGGGTTATAATTTACTCTGCATGTTAAAAAAAACACAGTTCTGCTCCTTATTCCCTTAAGGAGCATGAATATATCTATAACATGCTACAGAAAACAAGGAGTCTTCAGGGCTGCCAGTCTTCAAGTAAAGGCTGAGTGGTAGTATATGCCTCCTACATTCCTTCTTCTGAAGGAAGAAAGCACATTAGCTGTGTACACAGAACCCTGGTGCCTGTCTCACTAAATAACCATTTTCTCTTTCCCCAGCCTGTCTTCAGACATTCTTGATGGGAGTAGCAGCAGTGTTGGCTCTTCCTCTGATTCACTGACTAAAGGCAGCATAACCACTGAGTCGCCAGTTACATGCTCAAACTCATGCTCTTCATTCATTCTGATGGATGATCTCTCACCTAAGTGACTTAATCAGTTCTGAGTCAGTGTTTGGCCGTGCTGTTCCCTTGCTGTACAGAGAAATGAACTCTGATCCTTGAACCATTAATATGAGGATTGTTAAATGGAAAATTAGTGTAACTGTAATCCTTGGAAACCTTCCAGTGATTTTGATTTATCCATTTAATGGACGTTGTAGACCATATTAATGTCTGGTTTTGCTGATTTTTATTTTTTAAACAAGATGTCTGCTCAGATTATACTAACTTCTTGCTTTGGAGAACTTGCATACACTTTTTGATTCTGAGATAGGTATCTACCTATTAGTGTTGCAATATTGAGGGAAATATTTCTATGGTTATCGTGGTTGCTGTGTCTAGGGAAATAATTTGGTTGGGAAGGATTTGAAAATACTGATTTATTTTCTGGCTCTTCAACCGGTAAAGTCAAACTATTTTCCTGGCTCTTTTTTGTTGTTAAATTCAGGCTCTAGCCTCAAGTTCTTTGCAGAAGGGAGAAGAAAAATGTGAACGCTGCTAGTAATTTGCATTACAGGAGAGCACGGTGGGTCTGGAAACCTCACCGTTACAGTAAAAAGCCCAGCAAAGTAGTGAATGAATGACTGTCACTTTTGCTGGCATTGAAGAAATAACGGTATAAAGGAACGTGATTCCAATAGCTGCGTAGTTTTCTCCCCATGCTCTTCGTCCTATGGATTATACGAAATAAGGTCAATCTTTAGCAACGTTTGGCCAAGGAGAATTAATCCACGCCTCGATCTAAGACAAACCATGCAGATAACTAAGTTATTAAAACTACTGTGTAGGAGAACACGTACGGCACCATCAATGTCTCCTGTGGCATTGAGGTCATTTTGTGCCTTAGGGGACATTGTTACCAAATGATGGAATGTAAACCGGAGGGGTGGGTGGGAAACGTCCTTTGTGTACAGCTTGTTGATAGCGTGCTTACCAGAATCTGTCATCAGTGCTGCTTTCCTTAGTGTTCCTTTCCAAGGAGTGTCGCTCCGTTGCGAGGTGCTGTGGGGCAGTCCCAGCAGGATGGCGGCCTGCGCGGTCACTTTGGAAGCTGCCCCGTGCAGCGCTCATGCCTTTGTAACGAGGAGGGCAAACTGACATTCGATTTCTAACCGAAGACTTCGAAGTTGAGGTTGAGTGGAAGCTCTGCAGGTTTGTCTGGCTCAGGAGTTACGTTGGAGCCGCGGCTCGTCGTGATACTTTGGTCAGCCTGAAGTAAGACGGCAGAGAATTTACTTTTTAAAAGACTTTAAACGGGGCAAAAATAAATCTGTTTGTAATCTACTGTGTTATGCTATTTATTATTTATAACTATGTACAAAGTCTGTGGTGATGAATTATAGTATTTTTTTATGATTGAATAAGTTTTTTTTTTTATGTTCGGTAATTGCTGGCTGGTTTGTATTTAATACGCGACGTTGTCTGCCAGAACCATAAGCTTCCATTTCTGAATGTTTGTAACATAAATGCTTTTGTTATCTCCAAGTGCAACTTCTGACCTTATTTTGTTGTTGTTCTTTTTATTTGAAAGAAAATAGCACTGACTTTACAGTGAGATAATGTGCTCCAAACGTGGGGCACAATCTCTGGCAATACTGCCTGGATAAAAGGGGGGAGGGTTGGACAGTCCTTTCTGTCCTGAAGAAGCTATTGAGTTTCCAGGTGGTGTGTACATACCAGGTTATTTTTAAGGGCGTATCCATTAAACTGTAAGGAGTACCTTGATGGGCCAACGGTGGCGCTGTTATTTGTATTATCATTATCGCCTGTGGAGCATCAGTTCCCCGCCTCCAATAAATGTGCATATTGTCATATATTGTCCGTGGGTGCCATTTTTAAATGAGCTCTGCAGTACGGAATGTGAGTTTTCTTTGTATATGCCCAGTGCTATTTCTTGAACTTTGGATGTCCTCAATTGCTTCACTATTTTTTTACTCACGCTTTGTATCTTCTCTGCCTTCCCGTCGCTGAAGAAGGCTGCTTTGACATTTGCAAAGCTGTCGATAAACGCTCTGTGATGAAGTTCAACCTGTTACCTGTGCCCCACTTCGGTTATGATGTGCTTTACTGGTTCTGTGATCTAGAAACCCGGGCCAAGGGGTGGCAGAAGGGGGGGGGAACTATTGCATGCTTTCTTTAAACAGAAGAGCATAGCTGTCGCTTATTTTGGGCTGACTTACCTGTACAATTGATGTATTCCAGACTTGTCTGTTAGTGGAGAGTCCTATTGAAGTGCTGGCCTTTGTAAACGTTAGAATGTAAGCTTCATAAAGCAAACGCACAAATATTGACTCTTGTTACAGCATCTTTTTAGCGTTCTGCCTATTCTCCACTCTGCAGAAGGCATTGCTCTTTTATAAAATACATATACAATACACACGTGCTTTGTCTGTTGTTTCAGAATGAAGTGTCGTACTGTCCCTGTAATGGGTCCCCTGTGGGACTGTGTTCTCATCCATACCCAGCTGTAATACCACTTGTGTTGGAACCGACTGAGGGAAGGCTGCTCCTTACTCTTGACAGCTGATATTCGTACTTAACTGCGTGTGAGTTTCTGCTGCTTGCAGAGTCAATCTTGATTGCAGTGGAAAAGCTAGGACGGGGCGCTCTGCATGCGTTTGACTGCAAGTTGGAGTCGAGGATTTATTAACTGGTGTGTAATGAATTAGATAGCGCTTTGGGGAGGAACACCAGCTGGTGCTGGGAGTCAGCTTTGACTTCAGACTTGAGTTGTGCTGAATTGCTGTAACCAGCATCTGAGAGTTCCTGCCTTTCCTCACCTTCTTTATTTATTTGTTTCTGAAATGGGAAAGCACTGATGCAGATCTATTGCTGGGAATCACCGGTGCTCAAATGCTTCTAACGTGGTGACCACGGAGAAGTGAAAATGGCAGCCAACGCCAATGCTGTTCAAGCAACCTTTGAGATGGAGTGGTTTCAGTATGTGAATTAGTTACCATTAGCTTTTACCTGAAGTACGCTTGACTCCTCATTCAGCAGCCTTACATGCTGGAAGGGTAATCCTACCTGTGGGTTAGACTGTATATATCAGCTGTGGAACTCTTGATAATATCAAATGTTGTGACTCAGGGAATGGATGGCAGTATGCACCTTTCATTTAATTCATTGCATTTCAGATAACAACTACAGAAAAGCTTTGGGTTAATATTGGCTCAAATATTTCATGAAGCAATGGGATTAAAGCCCAGTATTTGTGGTGCTATACAGACCTCCTCTTGCATTCCAGGGCTGGTATATAAATGGCAACAGTCCGTCATAAGAGAGAAGGGACTTTGCCAACCATCCAGTGTTTCAGACTGGCTCGAGATTTGTTACATCATTCTTAGCAAGTGTAGTGACTGATGTACGGTGGGTCGCTGAAGTACTGGGTGACCCACTGAGCTGCTGAAGGATGTAGCAATGAGCTCCTCGAGTATAGATAAGAGCTTTAGCCCCGAGTGCAGATCTGCTTTATCCGCCTTTCAAATTAAGAATGTTTCTGGCATCTGAGTCTTTCATGAGGGTATTTGGCTTCATTTAAAAGCCCTCTTTGGAGAGAGCATGGGGCTGGTGCTCACCTCTCTCTAAGGACTCTGCTTATCTAACTCACAGCTGGGCCCTTGATGACGTCTCAGGGTAGGTCTGTTTTCAGGCTGCAGAGCTGGTTTAAGCTCACGCTTCCTGCTGCAAATGAAGAGTCTTCATGCAGGCAGTGAGTGGAGCTGCTGGCTCGGTGCTGCCATCCACTGAAGTGCAGAGGACACAACTTCCCCTTGTAACGTGAACCTTCAGGCTATCATAGAGCACACGCTGGGTACTTAAGCAGAAGTGAAACAAGTGGATTTGTCTCAGTCCAAACCTTTTGTTGCATTAAAGCTGCTTTTTCTTTCTTGCTTTTTAGGCCTTAAAGCCTTGTGATATGGGGCTGGTAGGGCTTTTAAGTTCTGACTCTTGACGTGTTGGGCCAGCATTTTCCTTTCAACCTGAAGCAAAAAGAGAGGCGGAGTAGGTAGGCCCTTGCTATGAACAAAGAACGTGCATTAGTGACTGTGGAAGACTTTTACCTCTTACACCAACACAACTGTTGGTTGTTAATGACCACAGGTTGACTTTCTTACCGTGGCAGTGGTAAACTCCTGGTGGACTTGGCCAACCCCGGAATGTCTCTCACTGAGGGATGTAACACAGTCTGGGATTTGTGATTGTTTTCCTGATACTAAAACGTGTGTCTTCTGAAAGAATTATCCATTGTGTTCCAATTCCGCAGGCCGTTCTGTGTCAAAGTAACTCGTGTAACAACACGAGTCTTCAACAAGAACCTCAGGGACAACGGTGAGCTTCGGTTTTGCAGAAGCTGACTAAATTAACCCTCGCACCACCTAACTAAGCTCCCTCCATTCTGCAGCAGCCTGCAGCAGAAGCGCCAGCCTATTATTTGTATTGGGGTTGTTCATAAGGCGAATGACGAAAACCCCATTGTAGTGGGACAAAAAAGGCTGTCCTCACCCTCAAATGGTTTGCAGTTTAATTTTGTTGTGAGAACTATAATGGCTTATCGATGCAATGCCAACAATTCTTCCACTGTAGAAGTAAGAGTCTGTAATACACAGGTAAGAAGGGGGCAGTATCAATAACCAAAGGTAAGGAATCCAGAATCCAAATCGAGATGTAAGCAAACCCTTTGCTCTCTGAGCACCCCAGCATCATGGGGAAAACTCATACACCTCCCTGCTCATTCTCAACCCCAGTTAAGTTACAGCATTACTTGTCAGCAGAACCTCTATGAATTGGGAGGACGAAACGTTGTGGCAGAGAGAATAAAAATACCTCTGTGCCTGTGATACGTGAGTATTGATTGAAGGGTACGCAGAGGAAAGTGCAGAGAGTTGGGACAAATGTGCTTTAAATAAGTCGAGATCTGCACAACGCATAGCACATGTAACATCTTGTTCATGTGCAAGAACAGGCTGGGAAAGGAACAGCTTTGTTTGTGCAGGAGAAAGAACATCAAAGAGATCACAAGGACCAGTGCTGTAATAGGAAACATTTGTCTTTTGAGGTCTGTTACTGCTGGTGGTCACTTTTTTCCCCTTGTTACAACGCAGCAGATGAGCGATGTGATGCTGTGGGCACTGAGAATGTACTGGCAGCTCCCACACCAACACTCTGCTTGCACTGCTTGGAAGCATGAGCTCACTCAGTACAGCTCTGACTGTTGGTGCAGTGGGCCGGGAGAGCCCAGTGGGTGCCTGTGTGACCACTGGATGGTGCCACGGCCTGCAAACATGGGCCAGTGCTCAATGAGCAGTGTGACCTCAGCTGGGGTTGAGCCTGTCCCGCAGCTTCTGTGTTGGAGTTTGTGTTGTTGTCTTTCTTTCCACCCACAGGGACCCATCTCCTCCCAGGGCTGCTGCCATTTGGATCTCATTGTGCTTACAGGATTAAAGCGGATTAAAATAAAGAGGTGGAGCTTTTTGGTCAGAAGAAAGACACATTCCCATACTAGAGGAGGCTCTGCTCAGGTGTACCAACAACCTGAAGTAAATGAAAGGCCTCACTCTCAGGGGAGCTGTGCTCGGGGTGTTTTGCCTCCAGGCCGCTCTCCCCACCCGGGCAGCAGTTTGAAAGCATGCTGTGGCACATTTCAGCTTGTTGCAGTGGATTTCTCCCAAAGTGCTGATGCTGCAGCATTCCATCAGACCGCAGGCACCGCGCTGCCGTTCCTCGGTGTGGGCACACGCAGACCTTGGAGCATTTACAACAGCTTCAGCTTTGCAACCTGGTGTCCAGGTGAGCGCTTGGCAGGAGCACGCCTTGCTTTGGCCATGGGTTGGGTTGGGAGTGCCCCCAGCTCTGTCCTGCTGCTGGGAGCTCTGCCTTTCCCCAGCCCTGCACGTAGCTCCGGCTGGTGGGGAGCGCTTCCTCCGCTCGTTCATAGTTTGCCTTCTCTTTCGCACGTCTCCAGCAGGAAGTGCAGATTCAGCAGGCATTGTGTGCTCGCAGCCTGCCAGCTGCCTGGCTGAGGCTCATTCACAATCCCAGTCACTCCCGATAAGTTTGCAAACAATGCGCGGTGATTTCACAGCTAGATAGCAGCTGAGCCCGGCTCCTCTGCTTCCAGTGTGGCAGCAGGACGGGGTTCTGCATTTACCCTGCAAAGCTCCCAGGTCAGACCTGCCCTCAGACTTAATGCTTTGGGCTTCTGCCATGTTCCATAGATCTGTTTGTATTTATTTGTAGAGGAACGGTTTGCAATGAGTGCCATCAGAGGAGCGTGCAGCTCTCTATCTCAGTCCGTGTTCCTTTGCTGTTGGTCCACATCCATAGACTCAGAGCTGCCAAAGAGATGAGCTACCAGATAAGGATTTGTAGGAGAGACTGTGCCCACTCCCCCCATGCATGGAAAATGGGCTCCATACAGAGCACACACCATTTAATCTCACTGACCATGTTCTTGTGAAATGGAATCCCCATGATTTGCTATCTCAGCTCGGCACACACTCGTTTTGTTGGTGCGTGCATACGGTCAGAAGTCAAAAGTGTAGCAGCCTTGAACCATAGGATGGATCTGCCCGTATTGTGAAAAACATCGTTACAACAAAGAGGCAGAAGTAGGAATATGCATCACCTCTGCCAGGTGGCAGCATGTTTTTGCTCGTGGATAAGCCTATGGAAGCTCACCTGGCTGCACTTCCCCAGGCAGGCCGACATGCTGAAGTGGGTTTGTCATTGTGCCTTATGGTGGTTTGTTGGTTTTTTTTTTCCCTCCTCCTGTAGTACAGCAATTGGAAATTCAAGCCGGAGAAATGTGAAAGCAATTGGGCCTAATCCATTCCTGTTGTTACTCCTTTTGTTTTCACTGGAGTTACTCCAAGGCTGAATTCAGCACTTGGTGAACAACTTGTTCTCCTGAGCTGGAACTTAGGGGAGAAGGTTTCAGGGCCGATCACGCAACTCGATGTTGGCTCCTCCAACAGCTGAACCTCCCATGGGAGTGACAACTCATGCTGGCTTCAGGTTACTGAATGTAGTGCAGCGTACTAGTAATTAGACCTCCAGTCATAATAGTATAGTATTATCCATTGGAACAATTACTTGAATGAAGCCCAACAGTTGTATACTGAAGCAGAAGAGAGAAAGGACCCTTGGTTTTTAGCAGTAAAATAAAGCAACTTTAAGTCTCATTGGCTTCAGCTTGCTTCTTTTCACGAAAGCAAAAGCGCTGCTCGCAGGTCGGTCAGTGTGAAGGTTGGTGAGATTATCTCCCCAAACCTTGCTTCAGGTTCACATAGCAAAGGGGATCTCTGGCTTCTGAGGAACTACAGCTCCTACTGTTTGTGCCCCACAGGTGCCCCAAGCCATTGTAACTCTGAGTTTATGGAGCTCAATGCTGGGACCTACTCGTTTTGTCTCCTCTGTGGATTTTTGCTTCTCTTCCCTTTAAGCATTTGGCTCCAGGAGCAGGAGCAGCTCATCCTCCACTTTCAGACTCTGTTCTTGCTGGCTCTGGAGTCACCTGGGAGTTGTAGCTCCTAAAACTTCAGAAAAAAATAGATGGTTTAAAGGAAAAAATCAAGTGGAAAACCATATTGGCTTAATTGATGGAGGAGGTAGTTTGTAACTCGTGTTCTTAGAGGCTGTGGTGAAGCGTTCAGCCCATAAGCTAAAACTGTATTTGTTTTGCACTGTAAAGTATTTGCCTAAGGACTTTCTGCTGTTCCCAGATTAGCAGTAGTGCCCGTGGAGAAGGTTTGGTAGCTCCTTAAGCACAGGGCCACGCCGGGGTGGGGGACATAGATACACACAAGCAGGCTGGTGTGGAGAGGTCTGAATGACATCTTCCTCCTCAGCAGACACAATCTCACACCACACTGGTTTGATCCAGAAGATGTTTGTGTTCTGGGCTCAGCTGCACGTTGCTATCCAGATGGACACCTCTCCTCAAACCAAACCGTGGCTCAGTCCTGGCCATTGTGATACTGGGCTCCTGTTGGGTGCTCTCCCTGTGCCCCATAGGATCGCCATGGGAAACCCACCCATCTATCTCCCCAGAAGTGAATGGTGAGGGCTTGGACCTGCTCTCAGCTTTATCAGGACAGCTCCTTTCCAGCCAAGCTTTGCTAATCAGGAATCTTGGGTGGGAGCTGCTCTTCTCGTGTTTCACAGATGGCCTCAGTGAGTGATTTACTAGGGGAGTAAAAGATCAGCCAGATTCCTCCAACTGCATCCCGAGTCACATAAAGCGCTGTATTTTACAGGGGCCCGGCAGTCCCTAATTCTGTAGCCTCATTAGGCACAGTGTTACAGTGACTAATTGCCCCACACTTCCTCCCCCAGGATCTCCTTGTGGGGAAGCCACACTCCTGCACAAGCTGCTCTGGTGGCTTCAAAGCAGATGCAGGTTAGGATGTTGGCAGGATGGAGGTGATAAAGGGGATACGTACAGTGTTTCCATACAGTTATCAAGAGCTTTGCAGAATCCTGTGATGGAGAAGAGCCACAGGGAGCTCATGGCAGCTGCAGATGGGCAGGGTAAAGCCTCGTGCTTCAACACCTTGCTGGTCTCCAGAGCTTGGATGAGCTTTTCTGGGGGAAGGGAGGTCACCCCGTGTTTACCTCTGATGGGGTTTCTCCCATTTCTCTTTTACGCTTGGCAGCCTGTCTGACTCTCTATGGCAATTCCTGCAGAGTCTGGCTGTTTTAAAGGGCTGTAATACTGATTTAGGCATCCAAATTGGAAAAGCAGTGTTTAAAGTGGACCTATGTTTTTTTTTCCCCCTTCGGAGCGATACTTGTTAGAGATCTTTGTTAAATTATTTACCAGCGGTCTTGCGAGATCAACAGATCTTTCCATTCACCCACTGGCACAACTTCTATCATCCTGTATGCTTTTCCCCTTTCCCTTAAATAAAAGGGAAGAAATAAAAACATTACATTGTGAGTAGCCCTTCCCCCACACACACATAGAAGATACTTCTACGAACTCACCAGGAAGGCACTTCCCATGCTCTCCATCTGGATGTCCTTCCTGTGCACAGCTGGGATGTCTCTCTGCTCCTGGGCTGCCTGCTGGGTGCTGCTTTGTGGCTTCCCCTGGTCCTCCTGTGCTGTTCAGACCCCTGTGCCTGGGTCTGGCCCCATTGCCCCACCTGGGACCGCTAGAGGGCTGGCTAGGATGGCTTCTGTGTTCCTACAGAGGCATGAAATGCTCAGCAGACCTCGTGTACACAGCCCCGGGTTTATAGCAGCCAGAGATGAGCTCTGGGGGGATCAGCCCCTGGCAGAGCTGTTTAAGCAATTCAGGTTTTAGCCAAGAAGTTGAGAAAGGAGGGTTTGTGTCTCTCTTTCTCACTGCTTTGGCCTCCCCACGTGTGATGCTAAACACCCCAGGGAGAAGCCCTGCCAGCCTCAGCCCTAAGGCAGCCAAGGATGGTGCTGCAGCAATTCAGAGTAACAACATTTGCCACATTTCTGGTTTTTGTGTCGCTGTTTACCTGCTCAACTGGGCTGAGCCTCCTCTCCTCCCTTCTTTTTCAACCATGGCATAAGGGAGATGGGGGCCATTCCGTAAGAGCTCTCCTAACTCAGTTCTTTGGGACGAGGTGCCATGGAATCTACCACAGCCCATAGTGGGGTGAGGGGAGAGTTACAGAAAGTGCAGCAGTGCTGAACTCTGTCTTCATTTAGTGAAGGCAGGAAGAAAACGTGTGCATGTTTCCAGGACGAAACCTGATGTGGATGAGCTGCGCTTTGGCATCTACTGGATGTACAAGTCTTAAAGCACACCTGTTAGCAGTGGAGGTGAGATCTATGGGTTAGGCTGAGGGAGGACAATCTCCACTCTGTTGCTGCTACAGATTGATTATTTTAATGTAAATGCTATTGTCTTGGTCAGCCTTCATCTCACCGGTGTGCAGTTTCAGAGTGCTTTACATTACACCTGGAGGTTCTAAATGTCTTAAGTCATTGCCCATAGAGCATAGGGGAAGCAGGGCCCTCTAGTGTTATTGCTGGCATCAAGCATTTGGTTTCTGTTTATAATGATTGATTCTGTGGTGGGAGACAGGTAAGGTAAGGAGCTGGAGAAGATTGGGGTTTTTGAAGGTCCAAAGGCATGGTTAAGTTAAAGTAGGCTTCAAAAGGAAGATGTAGCTTGACTGTGTTCTTTGGACATCACACAACGCTCAGGGGGTTGACCAGTATTTCTGCAGGCAGTGTTGGTCACTCTGGAAGCTGTTGGTCCTCATGAGTGCAGGATTCCGTTCTGCTGTGGCTCCAGCTCCAGCCAAGCAGTTGAACTGCCAGCAAGAGCCAGGTGAGAAGGAAACACACCAACACTCAGTGTTGGAATAATTCAGGAAGCCCTTTCTTTGGAAAGATGTAATGCTTCCATACTTTGAAAGCAGAACTTGAATCCCAGTAGGGAAAGATGGGCACATCGCCATTGCCATGAGCATCTGACCATGGTTGTTTCAGCTTTGAGCCATTGAAGGCGTCCAGAATGTGCAACCCTACGTGCACCAGCTGGACCACAGCTCTCAGTGTAAGTTGGCATCACTTGGCAAATGCCCCAGAGCTGGGGACAGCACCAACAGCTGTGATGTCCCATAGTGTCCTGGAGTGAGGACCAACCCAACACCCAGCGTGGGAAGTCTGTGAGCTGCTGGATTGGAGCCAGTCGCCTGTGTCTGCTGGAGGCAGAAGAATGTCCCAGCACTGGATCCACCCGGCCCGGCAGAGCGGGGCTGCTTGGCCAGACGACAGAGTTGGCTCCCTCTGCAAAGTGGATGAGAGCCAAAGGGGATTTTTAATATCCAGTTCCTTTTAAAAGAAAAAAAATATAAAGGCTCAGCTGTAAACTGGCTTTGAATGGACGGCTCTCATTTGACCAAGTATTTGGCTGATAGGAGCTCGATGAGTGGGCAATAAAACCCTTTAGTGCTGGTGAGCCCTGTGAGCCTGGGGCTTGTTTTATCTCTTGGAGGGAGGGGAACTGCCTGCTGGAACCCTCCTGAACATGTAGATAACACTGTGGCAAAGCAAAATGCTGCCTGGAGCCAGGCAGGGCAGGGGACAGGGTGACATGAGGACACTGCAGGACCCCACTCTGTGGCCAGGGGTGGTCACACTGGAAAGCCACACTTCCCAGAGGTGTCTTTTCAGGTGTGGAGAAAAGGAAGGCTGAAGCAGCCCTGGGCCACAACATCCCCTGTGTCCCCCTCCTTCCAAGCAGGTGACATCCTCCCAGCACCTCTGCCCAGGCATTGGGATTCTAATCCTCACGGCAGCTCACAAAACAGCAGCAAGCATAAAAGCAAGGTAATCCTTGTGCTGGGAATGCCTTCAAGCAGCCCTGAGCTGGCTCTGCAGGGCTTGGCTGGCACAGGGGATTCACGTGGCTGAACTATATTTGAAGGTTTGGTGGTGGGAAGTGGGGTCCTGCCTGAAGTGTTTGCATCTGGATTGGGTTCCCAAAGGTCAGAACACACATCTGTGCTCATCCATAATGCTCCTTACTTAGTTCCTCACTTGCCAGGTGTGCTCATTGGGCAACAACACAACGAATTTGCTTTCTTCACCCTCTTGTTCAGTTCCTTAATGACGCCTCCTATTACACCATGCTTTGGCTGCAACGGATCCAGCTGTGATCTCCTGAGCTCTGCATACTGCAGCACAGATAGCAGCACATCATCATTTAACATAGGAACGCTGCCCAATCATTTAATCAAATCTGAAATTGCTGTCGTGCTCTGTGCCAGCCCACGGTGAGTGCAGAAATTGAGCTGGGCTCCTGAAATGAAGATCAATTTCAGCCGTGCCCTTTGCCTGCTCTCTGAGTAGTTTCTGAGCCCTGCCCTTTTCCACCTGCTCCGGAACGTTAAGCTTCTTATGGATCATTTCTATGCAGCTCACTCCTGGTGGAGATGTTTGGAGGAGCTCAGGAAACGAGCACGCCGCTCATGTTCCCCTCCTGCTCGGCAGAGCCTCAGCACAAATGCTTCATCAGCACTTCCCCCAAACGCCAACGTGCAGAAGCTCGAGTGCTGTGTTCCCCGCGGCCGAACCCCCCCCTTCGGGCTGCTGGAAGGCAGGAACGCTGCTTCGGGGGATGGGGCCAAACGCAGCTCCTTGCCGTTATGGTCGGGATGCGGCTCGGTGGGACGCACGGCTTTGCGGGTCCGGCTGCTCCTCAGCGCGTCCTTGGGGCTGCTGGAGGAAACGAGGGGTTCCTGGAAAGCATTGATCAGCCGTTTGTTTGTTCCGTGCCCTCCCAGCAGCTGCGGAGGAGGAGGTCGCGGTGCGGTGTTTCTTACTGCTGGGTAGGGGCACCCAGCAACGGGACATCGCCGTTCTCACCCGCTGTGCAAAGCTCTTATCTGAGCCAGCATCCCCAGACCGGACTCACAGCCGTAGCCGAAGTGGTGGAGAATGGGGCTGAATGGGGAATGTCAAACAAAATGGGGATCTCAGCAAGGCACAGCCCAATGGAATCCTCTCCACTTACTGTGCAACCTGTGCCCACCAGCTCCCCGTGTTCACTAGAAAATGTGGTGTTTTGTAATGCTCTCTTCAGCCATCCCCCCAAACGGCTGCCTCAAGAACCCGACCCCTAATCCATCCCTTGGGTGCCAGTTACATTTTCCATCAGGGTTTCTCAGCCCTGCAAGTGTTGCTCTTTGCTAAAGGGCATCCTTCTGCACTCCCAGCCCTCAGCCTTCATCCAGGGCATGCAGGGCACAACACTGGCACTGCTGCAGCCAGCATCCCAATAGCCCTGTGCAGGCTCTGGTACTGCACCTCTGGGACATCGGTTGTGGGCAGGCAGAGCCAGAAGGAAAGAACAGCAGCCTGTCTGTTGTGCAAAATGTCCAGGAGGAGGAAAAATAAACACAGGAAAAGCCACAATGTTCAAGAACGCTGCTGGATACTCAGAAGATGCCAATGTCCTTAAAAACTGCTTGAGTCTGCAGAAATGTTTCTGACATGGCATACATTTTTCATGAAACAGAATGTTAGAGACAAGAGAGCATCGCAGGCGGTGTCTGTTTTCTGCACTCCTTGCAGATGTGGTGTCCAGCAGCCACGGAGCTCCTGTGATATCAAACAGAGCAGTCCTACCTGCTGCCAGGTGGGGAAACTGAGGCACAGGTGTGTGCTGCAGCCCTTCCCACTGAGATGGCAGCCGGAGGGGTCTGCTACAGACCTGACACCTCTGCCCACCCCACCCTACCAGATCTCGTCCTGTCATACCCCATCCCATCCCATCTCATTCTATCCTATCAAATCTCATCCCATCCCAATCCAACACAGCCCATCTCATCTCACCCCACCCCACTCCAGCCCACCCATCCCAGTCTCTCCAGCATCCACAGCATCCCATCATGCCAGGGAGGCTTGGGAACATCCTATATCCACTCCAGATGTTACCCCAGCTCTGACAATGGGATCCACAGCAGCATTTAAGCTCTGCAAATAAAACCTGAGCTCATCCCAGCACGGCACATCTTCCACCCAAAGCTTCTGTATCGTAGTGCAAAAGCAGCTCCTGAAGCTCCCGGTTTTGTGCTGGTCTGTTTTGTGTAGGAGTATGAGTGGGCTTACAAGGGAACTAAGGAGGATTCTTGTTCCCAGTAATTGCTGGCCTGACATGGACAAATGGCTCCTCTTCTTAAAATATGGCAAAGACTATTAAAAGTACGGCTGATAAAAGGCAAGGAGCTGGGAAAACAGACTAGACTGGACCATTTTTAGAAGCAGTGGCATCTGGACAGCATGAGAATCGCTTTGCACAAATATAGCACAGCTGAGATCTGAACAAAACGTTTGCTGGATAAGCTGAAATCTCACAGCGCAGCTACCTAAAGAAACACCCACCAGCCAAGTCAGCAGGCAAGAAAAACACAACCAGGAGCCACTCAAGGTCCCTCCGTGTCACTGCAGCCTGGTGCCAACAGCAGCCAGGGACACTGCTGGGCCACCACGGTGCCTCTGCCCACCAGCCCCTGTCCCCTTGTTGATGACAGAAAGGGGAGACAGAGCAGAAGCAGTCCTCCCCTTCCCCAGCTTGAGTTTGCTGTGGTTCATTATATTCATTGTTTGGACAACCGCTGGGTGTTGGTGCAAACCCTCGGCTCGCAGACACACAGAGCCTCATCGTTTTCATCACCAATGATTATTCATCTGAGAGCCCAGGCCAGAGTGTGGGATTCATTATTTGCTGCTCTCATATCTCCTGTTTGAAATGTTCCCAGCCCAGGAGCAGATGCTGTGTGCTCATACGGCCCTGCACAGCCCTACAGAGCTGCCTACAGGAGACCCAGCTCTGCTCTTCCCCAAAAGGTGACCCCACTCACTGTGGTTATTACCCCTCTCTCCATTGACAGCCATTATAAAGGAGCGATTATTCTCCATTCCTGGAGGATGTGGTTGTGTCCTGGGATCAGAACCAATGATTTCTGGGGCACAGACACTGGCCAGCAAAGGGTTTGGGGCAGGGACTGAGCAGGGCTCAAGGCAAAGCAGTGGTGCATCACTCTTAGGCCCTTATTCTTCCTGCCCTACCACACCAGGTAAGTGCACAACAGCAGCTCTGTATGCAGGGCAATGGGATCTGCCTGCCCCGTGACCCCGATTTCGCATCTCCGCTGTTCTGAGCCAGCTGCTGGCCTGACGACAGCCTAAAAATAGTGGTGTCTGGGGCAGCACTCTGCAGTTAGCCCAGGCTCCCAGCACCCTGCAGGGCTGGGTCCCTCTGCTCTCATTATGATCCACTTTCCCCCTCTCCCTCCCGGTCCCCTGGGGACTTGCCAGCAAATAAATGGCTGAACATGGGACAACAATGGCTTCTGCCATCCGTCTTCATGAAATGTGGTTTGGTAGCTCTGCAAGAAGTGAGCCGGCTGCCAGCACGGCCCCAATGAGGCGGTGGGGGGAAGGAGTGGTGCTGTGGGGCCGAGCAGCCCCTTCTGTGCTGAGCCAGAGTCTCAACCCCATCCTTTCTGCCACCCCAAGCAGCATCTCCACAACTGCCCTTACAGCCCACAGCTGCCCAAGCCTGAGTCAGCAGCACCAGCACACAATAGAGGTGCTTGAAGACTTCATGGGCCACACTTTGGGTCTCACTACATTCAGGCACATCCTCAGATCCCAACCTGATGCCACGGACACTGCACTACATCTGGCATTATTGCTGGGGGAAAAGCAGCTGGTTGCTCACTTGGGATCAGTCCTCGCACAAACAGGGCAAAGCAAGACAGACAGGAACGTTTCTGTTCATTTAAGAAGGCACGAAAGCAAAGCAGGGGAGGGGAGTTAATCATCAGCTCGCTGGGCTGTTTACTTTTACATGCCACTGGGGTAAATAGAGCCACGTCGTCCCCTCAGCCTGGCCCTGTTTATAAATATACAATAACGTTTACAGCAGAGCTGCCTGCACTCCCCTGGGCCCAGGCTGCAGGAGCTGGATGGATCCGGTCCCCTGACCCCGTGTGGGATGATCCCTCCTTCCAGGCTGCCCAGCTCACTGTGCTGCTGCAGCCCTGCTGTCCTGCTCGGTGTTTGTGGACCTCCCACAGCTCCCAGCACGGCTCCACGGAGATGCCTCATGAGATGTCCCACTGCAGATGCCCCATTGGAAATGTCTCGTTGGAGACACCCAACTGGAGATGCCCCAATGGAGATGTTCATTTGGTTATACCCAAATAGTGATGCTGTGTTGAAGATGCCGCATTGGAGATGCCCCAGAGATGTTCCATTGGATATACTCAACTGGTCACTAAAGATGCTGCACTGGAGATACCCCAGTGGAGACGCTCCAACATCTTCCCCACCCCATTCTTTTGGCTACTTGGAGCCTTCCCTTTGCATTACTGGGCTCAGAGCAGCAGAGGACTCGGAGCCCTGTCAGTGCTTCACAACAGCCTGACTACACACAGAAACCAACAAGCAGGGTGTGCTGCAAGCAGGACTGTGAACCTGTGCAAGGACACGGCACACGCAGCCGTTCCCTCCCTGCAGGATTTGTCGGAGCACAAATTTGCATTGGCTTCAATGCTGCTGCAGCTCCCTGTACAGACACGACCACGTCGGTTTCCAGTAGAACTTTTCTCTTTGTGGCTTATTTCAAACCTCGTCCCAGACAGTTTAATTAGGCCTGCTCTATCTTAGTGCAAGACCCGGCTGTGCCCATCTAGTCTGTTGTTCCACGTCGGGTTTTGCATTGTTAATCAGTGCAATTTCAGATGTGCCCGTAGAGGCAAATTTCTTTGCAAACAGATGCTCTGAATCTACAAGGCACTTCTACTAAATGACTTCTGTTATTATTATTATGTTAAATAATTCTGATGCCTCTTTTCTTTTAGGCCAGAAATTGCACAGCTCCGGTTCTGTAAATGCTCCATGCAAACACCCAGGGCTGCTCATCCTCATTTTCATTACCAAAACCACGAGCCTGTAATGATGGCAAGGAACTCTATGGGAATAAGTTGGTTTATAGATGGGTGATGGACCACACTGAGTGCCTGATGGAGCTCTGGGTGTCTCTGTTCATTGCAGAGTTCAACCAGATGGCCTTTAAGGGTCTCTTCCAGCACCAAAGATTCTATGGTTCTACATTCTTGGCCTGTAGAAAGCAGTTAATGCCTCAGTTTATGTGGGTGCTGGCTCATGTCAGCCCACTGCTGGTATTTCAGGCTCCTATTAAGATTAGCACAGGATAAACACTGGAAAAATCACTAATTATTATGCAACAAAATAGAAAACGCCAAGCTTTGCACAGAACCTTATTCACAACAAATTATCCAACCAGCCGCAACCAAGGGCATTTCCATCGGGAAGCATTCTCTATTGAAAAGCACAACAATATTCAGGCCCCGTTCATTGCCCAACAGCGAGAAAGCCACAATTGCTGCTGTGTGTGTGCGGGGCTGAGCCCAGCAGTGCACCCACTGGAGCCCCTCGGGACCACAGAGCAGCCCAGCCCATACACTGCCACTCTTTCAGCCCAACATCAGCCCTGGGCACGGCCCACATGGTCCCAGAGCTGCCATTCAGTCCCACCAGCCCCAGCTGTTGTCTTACCTTCCTTCCTTCCATGGCAGCTTCAGGTATTCATGCAGGGCTCACATCGAGCCCAATGGATGTCCTTCCTCTTCCTTTGCACACGTGTTGTCACCTGTGTCTGCAGTGCGGAGCCGAGCTCTGATTGCCCAGCCAAACAAATGGTGTGCTACCCCAGCAGGATGCCACAAATACCAGCTCTGCTGCTCAGCGCACATGCAGAGGAGCCAGCAGTTGCCCCACAGTGACCGTGCAAGCTGTCCAGTGTGATTTCATGCCTTTTCTCTTTGCCTTTTTCCTTCCTGAGCCTCTGCTGCAGTTTGTGTCCGTCGCTGCCCGCTGCTAGCTGCATTCAGAGGCTCCTCCTGCACGAAGGCAGCGATGCTGCAGACCCTGACTGCGACACCGAGCAGCCCGCGGCCCTCTGCCCTCCCAGCTCCCAGGTGGGATTCTCACACTCTTGTGCTCCCTCTGCCGGCCCTCGGACCGGCCCAGCCGCCTCCGCTTCGCGCTGCCAACACGTCGGGGCCGCCCGCGCCCGGCGGTGACCAACAGAGCGTCCCGGAGGAGACCTCATCTCTGTAACTGCCTGAAAGCGGATCATAGCGAGGTTGAGGGCAGCCTCTGCTCCCAGGTAGCGGCGGTAGCACGAGAGGTGACGGCCTCGTGTAGTGTCAGGGGAGGTGGCGGTCACTGCCTCTGGAAACGATTTGTCAGCCCATATTCAGGAACACAAAGGGCACTTAATGGAAGCACCGACCCCCCACCGGCAGAGACGTGCCCTCGAGGTTGGGATGCTGCAGGGCGTGGAGGCTCGGTTCTCTGGGGGCGGGGGAGACAGCAGCGGATGAAAGGCTGCACCCATTGCCATCAGCCTCCTGCTGCTTCCCCACACCTCCGCCACGACACCTGGGCACCCCCCACGGCTCAGAGCAAACGATAACGCTTGTTGTTGTGTGGGCTTCTCTGTAACGGATGAATCCAATGGCCAAGCTCTGCACAAAGGCTCTTCCTGAGCACCGTGGCTCCGTGCCCGTCTCCTCTCCCTGGGGACGCAGGGCAGGGAGGTGAGCTCCAGCCCGGCCTGCGGCTGCTGCATGAACCCAAACCTGCCCGGCAGTTCCCGTGTGCTCACAGCTCAGTGCAGCCAGCCCATAACACAGGGCAGAGGCAGCCCCCGAGCATCACAGCCAGCACTGCCGCAGCGTTTTGCAGACGGGTCAAGCTCAGCACAAGCAGCTCTGCAAGGTGCAAACAAGAGGTTAACACGCTCGTGTGGATTTTGCTCGGTGTCACCGACAGCTGCTCTCCTGCAGCTCCCCCCCAGCCCCTCCGCAAAGCGCTGAGTGAGGCTGGGGATAGGGAACGGGTTTCATTGAAACTCATGTGTTTCTCAATGCATGTTATCGTTCACCGACATCAAGAAGCTCAAGTGGGCTTCGCCTTCGCTCTTTCCAGTTCCCCGAGAGGAGAAAACTTTTCTTTCACTGAAACAAAACTGCAGCCGTGGACAGGGATCGTCATTGGCTGCATTACATCTCCAGGGCAACACAACGCACAGCTCCGGGCTGCCGTCCCATCGCCCCCCACCTGCCGCACCCAGGTGCCTCTGCATCCCCATCTGGCCCCTCCACCTGCAAAGAGCCCCATTACCGCACCCTCCCACTCCCACACTCATTTAGGAGAGGCGCTAATTAAACACACCCTGGGTGGTCCCGCTCCCAGGGAGGGGGTGGAGGCACCGATCCTGGGGGTGTTGAGCAGTGGAGATGCGGTGCTGAGGGAGGCGCTTTGGGGCACGGTGTGTTGGGGTCGTTGGGCCTTTCCCAGCCCTAACGATTGTACGGTCCTGCGCTCTCTATGGCTCAGCCGACGGCACAGCCGGCTTCTCCGTGACTGCGGGCACGTCGGAGCCCACACGTCCGGGATGGCTCTGAGCATCCCCACCCTGCGGGGCAGCGCAGCCCGCGCTGTGATGTCTCGCTCTCCAAGCAGAAATGCCTTCGTGGCTGAAAGGGCAGAGCAGCGCTTTGTGCCTCCAGCAAACGGAGCGGGCAGCTGAAAGGCAGAGGGGATGGGCGAGGGGTCGGCGCTCTCGCAGGAGGTTTATAAGCAAACAAACAAACAAACAGCAGCTTCGAAACGACCATTTCAGAGCAAACAGCCGCTTAGTTCCCCAGAACAGTCCGCGTCCGGTGGGGTAAAGAGCGGGCGATGGCGCTCAGCATCGGGGCCGGTGGGTGCGCGCAGTGCGGGGCTGTGATTGCGGGCAGCTCCGGCCGGTGGGGTCAGAGAACGGCCCGGTCTGGGAGGGACCCGTCAAGGACCACGGGGCCGTTTTGTCCGCGATACTTTCTATACCCCCACCAAGGCCCAACCGCGGGGCGCAAACCCGGCGCTCCCCGAACGAACGGCACCGCCGCCCCCCCCCCCAGCGGGGCACACCCTCAACCCCGCCCCCCCCGCCCCCCTCCCGTCCCCTCCCGCTCCCAGCAGCCCTTGCAGACGCCTACAATGAAATTGGCGAAGTTTTTTCGGTTTCGGCGCCATTTTCGAGTGGACTCGGAGGTGAGGACGGAGGGCGGGCGGGGCGCCGGGGCCGGGGCGCTGCAGGGGGCCGCCCCCGCGCCGCCAAACGCCCCCCCCTCCTCTCCCGGCGTGGTACGGCCCGGCCTATGCGGAGGGGGGGGGGGGGGGAGGTGCGGGGGGCGCTGCCCGGCGGTCCGAACGGCGATGTCGGAGTGGGGGTGGGAGCGGGGAAGGGAGGGGGGAGAGAACAACGGCCCGACCGCCCCCTCCCCCCCCCCAGCACTGTGAGCACTTTGCGGAGGGGGCGGGGGGGGAAAAAGAAGTTAAAAGCTGGAACGCCAACTTTAATGAGCACAAAGGGCGGAGGGCTGCGGGGTGGGGGGGGGCGGTGACAGCGGGGCGGGGCCGCGCCCCCCGCACCCGCACGGACCGTTAAGGCGGGAGCGCGCCGCCACCGCGCGGGTACGGCCCCACGTGTGCGCGCCGCAGGTGTGAGCCGGGCGGGGGGTGCGGGTCCCTTTAAGAGCCAGTTGTGCACGTGGGGGAGGCAGTCTGGGTCCCTTCGCTTCTCTACGTTCTCTGATAGCAGGAACTCGAAGCCGCGGGGCTGATCGCGAATAACGGCAGAGCGCTGCCGCTTCGGAGCTCGGGTTTTTTCTTGATGTTTTTCAAGCTGTTATTTTATCCGTGCAGGAAACGGGAACATCGTGCGGGCGGGAGGGGAGGGCTGGGGGGGGGGGTGCTGCTATGCGCTGCACCGCCGCGGGGTTTATCCTTCGTGCACCGCCGTCGGATCCGTCGGTGGGACCGTATCGGAATGGCCGGGAGGGGTTCCGAGCCAACGATGAGCGCCCCGGCTCGGCGGACACGGCAGGAGGTGCAGCGGATGGCGGAGCGGTCCATGGGATGGGATGGCATGGAGGGGAGGTTCCCTCCGCACCCTCCCCGGCTCCGCGTCTTTCCCTCCCTGAACTCATCGCGTCGTTGAGGCTTTGTGCAAAGTGCCCCCATTTTCTTTTCCCCTTGTTTGTGCCTTTGGAACGCGGACAGCGCGGCTGGGAGAGCCCTGAGAGCTCCGGGTTGGGTCGCTGTAGTTGTTTTCTCCTTTCCCTCGACTTAATCCATAGAGGAGCTGCTTCATGCTGACTTACTTCACAGCTCACATTGTGCATTGCAGTGTGCAGGTAGAGGATGGCGAGTGTGTGCATCTGCCCCTCTGTGGGATTCTCCTTCCCTGCTTTCAACACTTTTTTTCCCCTTTCTTTTCTCTTTTTCCCTTTCCTTTCCCCCCTATTTTGTTCATTTCTGTTTGGTGTCAGTAAAGCCTCCTTTATACCTCAGGCTGGCTCTGTCTTGGAGCTGGGGCTCTGCTTTACCCCACGGCCTGAGTTGCTGCACTGCATTCATTCATTCCTGCCTGCTGTGCTCCCCTGGTTCCAGGGGGATTCACTCCACAGGTTCTGCATGGAGCAGATCCCCCCATTCCAGTCCTGCAATGCAAATTCTGGGGCTTGACTCTCCATATTTAGGGCTGCCGGTGCAGCAAATCGTGTCTTGGTGGAGCTCTGTGTTTTCCCTTAATGCTGTGCCCACCCAACTCACTGTCACTGAAGCCCCAAACCCTTCTCAGCTCTCTCTGTGTTGCTTTCCAGCTCCCGTGTGGTCGGAGGCACCGACAGGAGGAGCTGCACCGTGCACAGCCGCACTATGCAGAGCTGGAGCTGCTGCCGTCAGCACTGAGGACATGGAAGTGGTGAAAGAAAAAGGCTTTTTTGGGGGCAAATCTTTGATTGGCTGCTTCCAATAACCCGCAATGGGCTGGGAGGGCTCTTGAAATCCCGTTCTAAAGGGGGTAGAACAGCCCAGGGACAAGTGTGGGCTGAGCTCCCTATGGGACAGGCCTGGCTGCTGCCGTCGGTGCTGTGCTGCTGTGCTGCTGCTTTGTGGGAAAATGAATTGAAGGAAGTTGTCACATCACTGGGGGGGGGGGGAAAGTCAAAGAGGAAACACACGAGTCTGGGCTGTGTGTGCAGGTCTGGGCGCTCTGTGCTGCAGCCACAGCCTCTGTCCTGTGCAGTGAGTGATGGAGGGTCAGAGCACCCCCTCCTCCTCCTTTCACCCCCTTTCAGCAGTTTAAAGACACGCAAGCAGCTTTGCCCTGCCAAGCTGTGCATTCAGCTGCTGGCACTGTGATTCCTGGCCAACAGCTGATGCACTACAGCCCCTAAAGGGAAGAAGGAAAGACAGTGGATCATTTCCCTCACAAGTTCTTGGGGGGGAGGAGGTGCAGCTGTGCCAATGCCCCAGCACTGTGGGGTTGGGGTGGGGGAATGGGGTATTTCTGTCTGCTCTGTGTAACTGCTTGTTCTTTGTAGTTGCAGGCTGACAGGACCTGGAAGGGGAAAAAAAACCCAACCAAACCAACACAAAAGTCCTGAGGTGGTAACGCATGCATGTTCGTGTCTTCGTGTACGAGTGTTCGTCAGTGCATTATGTCATGATTTAATAATAATAATAACAATAATAATAACCAAAATACCATTTGGAATGCCAACATTCAGTGGGCTTTGAGGAGATGTAGCAGCACATCATGGTTTGTAGGGACAAGGAGATACAGACCATTCTGGGCTGCCTCATTACCTCAAGGATAAGACAAGAAAGTGAGCTTCTGGTTGCCATAGGGGTGGAGGCTGACCTGTCCCCATACCCCTTAGCTCAGGTGCACGGGGATGTGCAGGCACACCTGTCTGTGGGGTGGCTGTGCAGGAAGGGCTCTGCTCCTCCTGTGTTCTTTGAGCCCATCCCAGGTGAAGCAGCACCTCCAGAGCATTACTGCTCCACCTTTAGCCTTTTCCCATCCCCCTCTGAGTTGGGGGGTGGCTATGGGGGTGGCTGGAGATGCACGGGGCTGGAGAGCTGTCAGCAGTGCTCTAGCAGCACGTAAATACTGGAGTGGGGGATTGCTTGTTGCTCTCCAGTATTGCATTGCTGCTTTAGTGAGGCTGGAAATCAGTCCCTGGCACCTCGGAGGTTCTGTGCTGCTGGGGGTGGAGGGGAAACCTGTCTCCAGCACCAATAAATCACAGTGAGTAACGAGGGCCTGGTGTTGTTAATGGGGTCAGGATTCTGGCATGGGGTGACCGAGCCCTTCCCCAGCATCCTGGGTGGGAAATGAAGTTATGGGGAGGTGGGGGGGAGCTGGCAGTAGGCTAAGAGGAAAGTGCTCTGTCCTCAATCCATCCCCTCTACCTTCAATCCATCCATACCCAATGAGAACTCAAATGGATGTCTTTAATTCTAAAGCGGGTTTGTAGTTTTCTGTGTTGCTTTTGTGCTTCCTCTCCTCAGCCAAGCACCACCTGCTGGAAGGGAGTCCTGAGCACAGCACAGTTCTCCATACGCACATACACACACGTTCAGAAATGGAATCGGTCTGTATAGTGCAATTAGAAAAGCTCTCTGGAACATGAACCGTAACACAAACAGAAGTGAGTGACAGCTGTGAGCAGTGCTACTCTTCTTACTGAGAATTCCGATTTGCAACTAAATCTCCAGCACACGGTGATCGTTACAAATGACACCGTGCAAGTTACTCACTTTTTAGGGCTGCCATTAAGTGCCACAGTTGCAACTGCACACACCCAGAGCAGGCAATGATACAAGGTGCTTGGAAGGTATAAAATACTACCCAAAAGAACAGCAAACACCTTGCAGAACAGACTAGCTGACACTTCCTTATGTACCAAGCACTGCCAGCACCAAATCCCAGCACGCAGAGAGAGCCCATGTGCAGGAGCACACCAAGTGCATAAGCAAAGGATGGAGCAGCACAGCAGAAGGTGTGCGCTGCCATGGTTAGCATTACAACACAAACAAGACGGGAATAAAACCAAACAATGACTTACAAATTGGCTGGGCTTCTCTCCCCCCGCAGGTATGTGTTTAATGAAGGAATATTTGTCGCTCTTCACTCTTGCCAAAACAGAAGGGCCAGCACTCTGAGTGTTCTCTCTGCAATCCAGTTTGGTTATAGCATATGCCAGTCTTCCTAAAGCTTTCCCTCAGGCCTTCATCATCTCCCGTAGACAGCACTGTATTGACAGAAAGCTCTACAGAGGTAACAGACGTGGAGCCTGCCTTCACTGCCAGAAGCACTGATGAAATATGTGCTGAGAAGAGAACCTCGAGAGCACTTCAATATACAGTGAGTGGCGTAGATGTGTGGGGCGTATTTTAAAGAGACAGCCTTTATTTAAAGTACTTTGCTTTGTAGTTCTTATAAAGTAAACATTACAATACTTCTTTTTTTTTCCCCCCCACAAATATATTAAAACTGTTTAAATTTCCAAGGCAATTCCACTGTCCGATGGATATTTTTAAAGGAAATAATAATAATAATAATCTGAAAGAAACAGGCAGCTCCAACTAAAGCTAAACTTCAGACATTCCGTTTTGTCATTCCATCTCAAATAAAGGAAAACATAAAAAGTCGTCATTTTTTCACCCAGACTCCTTTTTTTTTACAGCAATAAGGCAACTCCAGGAGGTGGCAGTGGGTTCCCTGGAGATTACAGATACTGTAACTGGCTGCTTCTCATGTTTCATAACACCCAAAGGTGCAACTATCCTTTAATCACAATCACATTTGTGAATTAAAATATAAAACTTAAATTACAGCTTCTTTAAAAATATTACTAATAGACTTCCCTATCATAAAATGTTTTACATTTACAGTACTCGAACTATTTCAGTTCTGGGTTGATGAGGTTTAAGCAATTTACCACTGCAAGAGTTAAGACTCCGGAGCTCACAAACAGCACAACCCAACCAGGGGCAGCAATAGTCGGTAGAGTCATAGTGCAAATCAAAATAAGGAGTGCAGAATTGCACCGGTTGTTTACATTTCTATAATATAAATGAACAAGACGAGATTCTTATATTGTACATGCAATAAGTTATAGTAAGCATATGACGATGGGGTTGGGGTGTTCTACAATTTCAGCTGGTGTACCAGAGTTGAAGCCTGTGAGAGATAGGACTCGGTAAACAAAACATTTCAAAGCTCTGTAGCCATAGCACTTGAGCTGTGCTTTCATGCTTTGTATTTCTGCTTCCCCGTCTCACTGATCACACAGATATGCTGAAACAAAACATTGAAAGCTCGGTTAGAAACGTAAGGTAAGAAACTGATGTTCAGGCACAGAGTCAATACTGGGCTTCTGAAAGAAAGAAAAGCACGTTGCACAAGTCTCAGCCCTAAGGAGTGTTCTGATTCTGTGTGTGCAGAAAAACTTCAGCCTTTTTTGGGCTACAAACCTCAGCGTTGCCTTCCTTCTCCTTCCTCTCTCACCCAATGTCCATTATAAGGACATATAAGACCCAGGTGAAGAATTCGTGTCTTAGCATAAAAAGAGGTCTGTCTCCTTTTGAGGTCTCTCTCCTTTAATTTTTATGCGACAAAGCAAATTTAATGTAGATATCTGGCATGATAAGAACCTTCACAGGAACTGCTGCACTATTTCAAAGGCCAACAGGAGGTACATAACCTCTGTTCCACGTGAAGCCAAACAAATGTTAGATCTATCAGAGCTCCATAACACTGCTGTCCTGCTCTAAGGTTTGCCCTCATCGCTGATGGATTGACCTTGCACGCAAGCTGCAATTTACAGAGGAGGGAGAGCAATGTAAGGAGACTTCCCTTCCTTTCTCCTCCCTGGTTTTAAATGGACAAAAACATACGGGAAAAACTACTTACGTTCAAATCTCTGAAGTATTCATTGTAATCGAGGGCGTATCCCACAACAAATTTGTCTGGCACTTCAAATCCAACAACTAAAAAAGAACGTAAGTCACCAGTACATTAGAAAGGAACTTCCTCGAGTTCACTAGACCTGTTTACACAGACTAGTTGGAGTTTTATCAACACATAAGCTGCTTAACATTTTATTTCTTCCACTCAAGTATCCTCAGCTTAATGTTCACGTTCTTTTGAACTTCTGACATTCTTTGTTGACTGAATTCAACTAAATCAAAATGAAATAGGTTTATTTATTGATTTCTAATGCATAATGGGCACGGCTCTAGCAAGACAGCCCTTGGATGGTTGGGCAGCATCAGTCCAACTGCACAGGCTGTAAGACAACCTAAGGAACATGTGAATGAGGCTTCCAAGGTGTTGAGATGCTTCCATCAGTACTGTACAGCCTTGGAAAGGAGAAGGAAAAGGATGTGATCCTGTGGCTGAATTCACTCCACTTCCATTGTGAAAGTGCACAATCCACATTAACAAGATCTTAGCCTTTGGAATGGGGATAAAACACACATCCCACACTATGAAGCCCCCTAAAGTTGCTGGAGACATCCAAATGGCACTGGGTGGCTACATTTAGGCACCTGAAACACTCCCCAAAGTGCCAAAGATGAATCCAGCAGCTTTTGCTGACCAAAAGTCTTGACTATTTGTAAGCATGGAGAATTTCCATGTGAAAAGGGATTTCCATAGACCAAAATATCTAAGTCTTGATTTTGTATAGTAAACTAATTGCAAATACTTAAAACTTGATTTGGGTGGGGTTTGGTTTTGTTTTCCCATTTAAAATCAATCAAAAACCATTCATGAAAACTATACGGAACACCCACAGACTCTGGCCAAAGAGTACACAGCATAGCAGCGTGCTTTTAGAAGTGAACAGTGGTTGTCAGAGAGTTACTTACAGTCTGGCCGATATCCCACACTTCGAGGAGTTCTTTTGACCAACAAACTGTCAAATAAAATCAAAGTAAAATTGAAACGTGGCAAAGCACCACATAGGAATACATGAAATCATTCTGAAGTTAGGCTGGCTTTCACTTCAGTGAGCCTCAACGTGTGCAACTGAAACCACAACCGTGACCATTTTAAACATGTTGCATTTGCAGGTGCAGCTGATCTGATCTCAATGATAAACTCAAAACTTTGTAGGATCACAAAAGGTTTACAGCCTAAAGGATAACTACAAAGCCTGCAAGAAAGAGGCTGGGAGATCTTGATCTGTATGGATTTTTGTTGCCAAAGGTGACTCAGTGAGGCTTTCTGTGTGCTTAGAAACTTCAGGTGCAAGCACTTGAGCTCACAGGTGAAGAGCTGGGATCCAGCCAAGCCAGCTGGATTATCAGCATTACGAAGCAAAATCAGTTGGTTTAATACAACCTCAATTGCACAACGTGTCCTCAATTGTTTTTCGCTGGTAATACTAATTACCCCCATAAAGAAAAGGTTAATAGGTTTTGATGATCAGCCGATAGAAACCAGATCCACTTTCCCAGAATTAAATGTCAGAGGTGTAAGAAACAGGGAAATACAGAGCTGGGGGTACTGCAGCAGATAGGAACACCTTGCTAGTTCAGTTTGACTCGCTCTCTATTCAGTTGAGCACATCTACCTTTTAGAAGACAACTCCATCATCCTGACATTTGTATCAGAGAGCGAGAGAGACTTTGGGAGGTGATGGCTGAAAGTAGAGACAGAGCAGCATAACTCTGCATCTGCAAACCTCCTCCCCTCCTGGATCACCTCTGAAGGTGAGACTTCATTTGTCTTGCCTATGGTTTCAATCTTAGACATTCTGTTTCTGAAACTTCTACCTGAGGCTTAATTTTTGAGTACTGTGTAGGCCTTGATCAAACAAACCGCAATCGGTGTTAGTATTAATTCACATTTCCCTGCTACAATCGATTAATTGTCAGAGAGAAAGAAAACAAGAAAAGAAAAGCAAGTGAACCAACTAAGGACGTGATGCTTGAGGCTACCCAGTGTGATTGTGCTTGGCCTTTGGCAGACTCAGTCTACTACAACAGGTTTCAACAACACAAAACTGGACCTGGCTCACGCTGTTTCATACTCATGATGTATATCAGCTATACCAGCTGCAGTGGTAAGGTACTGTGCAGCAACAATTGCTTAAGATTTGGTACATTTAATCAGGCCAGGAAGAAAAAGCTCACCTTCAGCAGGTCACCCTCAGATTATCAGCATGAAGAGCTATTCTAGTACATCTAACAACTGCTTCAATATTGTTATGGCAACACAACTGATTAGATATTACACACAGCTCTGGTTTATCTCTAATCCCCAGCACTCATTATGGTTTTATTGCAAAATACACAACCGTAGCATAAGAGTATAAAAGATGTGACTTAAAAAGATGCAGGAGGAATGCTGATATTGGTTGTCCTTATTATCCACAACATTCCTTATTAAATTTAAATCATTTAATTAGAAAATGTTTCAAAACTAATTGATTAAAGATGCGACTAAGTAGAAAAGCCTGGAAGAGCATATGGCTGGGTGACTCTTAAAGAGTGACCTCTAAAGCTCAGCTACACTATACACCCTACACAAATAGTGATGTTAGCATGCAAACTAATTTAATTTTACAACTAAAGGCACCACAGCAAAAAAAGGTCTCCATTGCACATATACACCATTGAAATATACTGAAAGTGCCAACAGAAATATGCTCAGATAGACACTGACATATCGAGATAACCGCTGTTATTTATTTCAATCCTCATCTCCATTAAAAGTTCGTATTTGTGAACTCTATTTGTGTGGAAAATGCTTCTGCCATCATTTCTTTAGCTCAAACCTTTTAGTTCTTCCGTTCAAAACCCAAGTTAGACATCAGTGAAACCCCCCTCTGACCCCCAGACAGCACTGAGCAATACATGTACCAGACATGCACAAGCTATCCCTTCCTGAAACAGAAAGAGAGGATTGGAGAGAATGGTGTTTCTGCCTTGTCACAACAACCAAAGTGTAATTTACACACTGAACTCCGAGTGCATCACACACAACTCCTGAAGAAGTGTTCCTTCCTGTTTGTCTTTGATGGGAATGTATCCTACATTACCTTCTTTTACACCGCGTGCCGCTCAGAAGGTGAAATACAGCACAAATGACCACGATTAAAAGCTCACCTGGCCACTTTCACCATCTTTGGATTGTACTGCTTAAGTAGAGACAGCAACGTCTTCATTGTTTTCCCAGTATCGATTATATCCTGAAAAAATAAAAATGCAGCGTGAGAGAGAATACGAAACCTGCCAAAGCAGCACTTCAAGTTTTTAATGCAGAAACTGCTCACAAAAAACATGCTGTAATAATACTGTTCGCCATCCGGTATGAGGGATATGGAACACCATATTGTGCTCAAGCCACTAAGCTCAGGAAAGAGATCACAATAGTTAACAATGGTTCTTAATTCTTATGGATAACTACTACTTCAAAAGCATGAACTATGACCTTCCTGGCGCCTCTGGTAGATTTTATGGCTCATGTTCCTTGCAGCTATCAGACAAACAATGTTTAATTCTCACACTATAAGCCGAGCATCCATCTTGCAGCTGAGCTTGGAGACACTTGTATACAACAGAAAGAAGAGGAACATAAGAAGGGAAAACTGTCACAACTCATTAATGTAATTAAAGAAAAAAAAAAGGAGTGCAATTTACATTACAGATTTAAGAAATAAAGAAACTGTACTGGTAATATCTGGGTGCAGTTTGACAGTCAAAATAAAAGTTGTAGTGATTTTGTATTGTTTGATTATCTGCTTTTTGGAGGCAAATCTCCATTTCATGGGGTTTTTTTTGTACATCAAAGGGATGCTGCATGGAACATCCCAGTGCTCTGTGCAGAAGATTACTGTTTAACTGCAACAATGGTGGTTGGTCAAAGGGCTTATATTTGACAGTGTATAAGATGTCATGAGAGGTGATGCACTGACCAGATGAGCAACTAACCCACTTAGCTGCCTGGGACTTTAAAGGCACACATGCATCTGAAATGAAGCAAATACACAATTAAATGCATCTGCCTATCTGAAACAAAATACACTTCAAAGGAAGTGTATTTGGCACGCAGATGACTTCAGTATATATATTAGTCTGGTTTTAAAACTGAACATGTTTCCTGTGGGATAATATGACAGAAGGAAAGAGCTTTCTGTCTGGTTGCTGAACTGGTTGTCACTGCTGTTCCCATGCTTACCAACAAAGCCATCCCCGTTACTTGGAGCCTAAAGACACTGTTACACTGCACAGTCATTTCTCCTGTCTAGTGTTCCTGCTTCCCCATCCTCAGATTGGTCATCTCATTCAAGAGCATCCTCTGAACATAAGCAATGCTGTCCAACAACAAAGAGGTATGAAATACAGAACTAAGCAACAGTGCCTACCAGGAAATCACACTCAGCTACAGCATTGCCAGTACCATCCAAAGAACAGCAACAAGACAGAGATAAGGGAATTAGCAACAGCAAAACGCTGATTAGGAATCAGCATTCTTCATGTCTCTGTTCTTTAAACAAATCATATACAGGGATGCTGGCCTTGTCTTTGCTTTTCACTATTTTCGGACACTCCTACCAGGAACTTCTTTCTGCCCTTCAGTTTAATTTCTTATCTTGCCAAAACGCTAACATGCTTAATTTCACTTTGCTCAAGTCACTTTTTAATAAGAATTTGTAAAAGCAATAATAAATCACGACAAGTAAGAACTGAAAGAATCACAGAAAACTCTGAAGTGAAACACAATACTTACTTCTACAATTAAAACATTCTGTTGGAAAGAAAAAAGATAAGAAGAATCCATTAGTGTTTAAAGAATACACAATTTCTAATATACCCTGTAACTTATTAATTTCATTTTCAGCGCAGTTAAATATTTCTATCATGATTTATGCATGTTTGGCCTTGTAACAGTGGATCCTATTTAGCTCACATTTCCAATGCTACAGTGACAATCAGCTGTGAAGGCGATTTGCTTCTCCTGCAGAGTACAAAGTGATCTTTAAATACTCATAATGCAAAGAGTGCCATGCTATAAAGCCAAGCAGTCCTGTCACACCTACGGCCTTTACACTGAAATGCATCACAATTCTTTAAAGACTGTTTATGTGTAATCAAAAGGGGAAAGCAACGAACAGGAGGCAGCGGCGTTTCGCCCTCAGATACCCAGCTCAATGACCTCTGAACAGCCACTGGAGAAAAGCAGACTCCCAATTTACATTCTCTGCATTTCCTTCTCTCTTTGTTACCTGTAACAGGACGCTCAGCTCCTAACCCAGCAAGTTATGTGCCGAGGCAGGGCGAGCCCCCTTCACTACCACAGTGAAACATCAGCACAGTAAATAAATAATACCACATTCTTTTAAAAGTAGCTTGAAGACAACAATCCAGACAACACTGCTCTGCACAGAGAAATAAATACCCTGAATATGGCTCATAATGAAGACACTGAATATATACACGTACTTTAATGTTAAGAAAGCACTCAGCTTTCTGGGTTCTTTGGAGTTGTTTCTTTTTTGATTTCTGTAAACACACAAAAGCCGTACCTTTCCAGTCAAGGTTGAGAGGTCATCCCCACCAATGACTTTTATATCTCCAGTTGACTGATCGTTCTAATAAGAGAGAGAAGGGGGAGCATTAGCACTGCCAGAATCGAAGTCATCTTTCTTCCAACAAATACAGAAACTACAAAGTTCATAATGAAGCAATATTAACGCTACCAGTAGCATCCATTCACTCAGAAATTACAAGTAATCAAGTGCAAAGACCCTCTTTCAGATTAAAGACCTTTTGACAATTGCATAAATACAGGCACCATTTCTCATCTGTGACCATTATATACGTGTATGAAAAGATATGACTTCCCATACATTCACTAAATGCGCGGAAAGAAAAAAGAACAATTTCCAAGCTGAGTAATTTACATTTTAAACTTGGATGCTTTGGAAAGCCTTATGCTCTGCATTAAAATACGCAATCAAAATGATAAAAATAGACAGCAAACAAGGCACGGATTAAGAATAAGAAAAATAAGCTACAAAACAGACAGAGAAGCATGACTTTGCCTATTTTACAACAATAATGATGTAGGAATTTGTTTTAGAAATTCAACTGCAACGCAGGTTCTCAATGCAATCACTACAACAGTGCTCTGCCCAGCAGAACTGGGCTTTGACACAATCCTCAAGGAGCTGTTACATAGAGAAAGAGAAATACAATGATGAGGAGCACCTCAGACCTCTGACATTTATTAAAGCTGACTTCAAGCCTCGGCAGTGTCTCACAGCTCCCATCAGATGCAATATCCTCATTGCTGTGCTACTTACTGGCGATGCCACTATGCCACAGTTAAACCATTTGAACTGAAAGTTAATATCTCTTATCGAACTCTCTTCTCATTGCTGCTTACTACGTATCTTCCCTTTAGAAATAAAGCCTTTCTTCTGCTGCTGCCCTGTCTCAAAGCCTAAGCTTGCTGCATGTTCAGTTCCTTCCCTAAAACCAGAAACAGCAATAGGATGGAGAGGGGAAAAGGAAAGAGGTGGCCACACACAACCTCCTGCTTTCACAGACAGACAAGGGCAGGTGTTTGCTTGCTGAGGGAACCTAAAAGTGTTATCACAAAGAAAATAAAAGGGGGAACCAAATGATGTAGGCAGACACAGACACTGGGTATGCATTATGTGGGATTACGGTAAAGAGAAAATGCATTGAAATCCTTTGGGCAGTGATGTCAGTGCTCTTGGATAACGAACTGCTGACAGCTTGAGGGATGTAAAAGCAGATGGTTAAACCTGGAGATACTTCCTGTGTTACCATTCCTACGGCACAATACTGAAAATCCCCACCCACAAGCCAACTATTAGAAAAAGCATCTTTACAGCTTTAGCCGTATGTTTTAAAGACAACAGCTGTTAGAGTTATACCGCTCCATGTGATGAAAATATTCAGCTGTTCCAGCTCTTCCATCGCAGCAGAAGAGAACCAAACTGAACAACAAAAATAGCACTGTGTTGAAATAGTCCAACAACAGGATGCCCAAACTGTCCCAGCGGATACGCACAGCGCAGCTGGCTGCCTGAGACACGGCTTAGACAAACCAGAAGAACACAGCTCAGTGAAGCACTGCATGCATTATGCTGAGGGGCAGCTCCTGCCTTCATCCCATCTTACAGTTGTCTTAAGTGACAGCTTCTTTCAGCTCTTCCTTGTTTATGCTGCAGGATTCTCTCTTATCTATTCCTCCACTAACACAGTGTTGATCGTCGTTCCATGGAAGCATCGTTCCTTATGAAAGAATGATGCAGAAAGATGCTGCAGATATTTGTTCCATTAGAGTGACAGGCACAGATGACAGCCCAGCACTCAGCATACACATTAAGATGAGTTTCCTGGTCATCCCTCTGATTTCAAAGCAACGCACTACAATCAAAGGAGAACACCACACAACACTGTAAACCTCTGGATTATGCATATTCAAGTTTAAGATCAGCAGAGAACAAGCTGATTAACAGCAACTTTTCTTCTCTTCCCCACCAGAAGCCATACAAATCGCTACTTGAAAACACAAAACAAATCATCGGTGACATATTTACCTGCATTCCTACACAGGCACTGAGCTCCAGAGCAATTAAAGGATAAAAAAAGGTTAACGAATTTCCAATGCTGGTTCTAACCAGCTTTCCACTGGAAAGAACTTTGTTTAATAATTAAGCAATGTTTTAATTATCTTCAGGCCTATTATTTCTGATTTCAGTACTGGTTAAGACTTTAATGCTCTGTGGCTTAGCACAGAAGAGATTTGCTGGTTAAATCTGTTTTCGCTGCCTCTTCATTGTCATTACTGGAAAACGAAAAACAATATTGCACTGCAAGATCCTAACTCCTGACCAGTGGCTCAAAGATCACCTTTTACAAAAGCACTGACGTTCCCTACGCTATTTGCTATGAGGCCTGGGTAGCACAAGACCATTCAGAGCACTGCCTCCATCAGCCCAACAAGATTCTACCACACCACTGTCGTGCTCCACCAAAAAGCCCCACATTGCCCAGTGACGTGCAGCACACCTGCTGACTTCTGGCTGCCCTTCCTGGCTGCACATCAGTGACTTCTGCCCACCTCCAAGTGCAGGAGGCTGGTGAAATGCCATGTTTCTATAACACAAACAAAATAAGCTGCTTGTAGGGAATACAGAGATCCGGTTCTGATCACTTACACTGTCTCCCCACTTCTTAGCAGCTCGCCAGATCATTACAATCCATTTGTAAGCACTTTGAAAGCAGGAGTCAGAAGCGATGGTTAATCACAGCATGATTATCTCCATATTCTTTGAGAATTATTTCTGGGTGCAGTCACACCATGAATTTTGCTTATGAAACAAATAACCCTTAAGCTTGCAAGTATTAAATGATGGGTTTCAAATAACAATAGCACATCAATAGCATCAATTTTAGAACCGTGATACAAGTTGGACTGCTTTGAGCAATCGTGGTATTTTTAACATCTTGCACCCCGCCTGGCAAGGCAGGCAGCACGACCAAGCAATTGCACCCAAAGGCAATCACAGGAGAGCTCCACTTCCAGCTGCCTGCTATGGTTTGTGATGGTTTTCTCATCCCTAAGAATGCCAAGTCCTCCATTTAGTAAAGCATGAATAGAAACTATGGAGCCAATCTTGTACTGCAGGATTATTAATAATGGAAAACCTGATCCATCAGCGACACACACGTTCCTGTTAGGACAGTCTCACCCAGTCTACCAAGCTGCGCAACCTAAAGAACGTGAGTCTGGATATTAATAACCACCTTAAAGAGTCAACAGAAATGAAATGCTCATAAATACCACCCTGGGGAGGCATCAGGTCACTGCAGCTCCTCCTTAGAACAAGAAAACTTTCCTCTATAGAACTGGCTGACAAAACCAAAACGTTAAAGCCAACACCTCGAGCAAAACATTCTGCTTAGATAGCTTTCTGGGCACATTTCTCTCCTTTCTCTTCATTTAAGCCTTCCTGCTACCAAAAAACCAAAACAAAAACAAAAGCTTATAGTTTCCATTACTTATTTTACTGCTTATTTCCTGATCAGAATCAAGGCGCCATCGTTATGGGTGACAACAAACAAAAGCAGCAGCATCAAAGCACTGCCCAACACACAAAGCTGAACACAGAGCGCTCACTGGGGAACAGGACTTGCTTTTCAACACAGTTATTTTTTCCAGGTGCTTCACAATGTTTTTCTAACAGTTTGTTCCAAGATACTTGGAAAGTAGAGAGAGCAGAAGGGTGGTGCGGTCTTCATGTTGTTTTTAAATACATCAAATAAGTTACTGGATGCGTCCCTTGAAGAAAGGTAGAGATTTCCTTGCCAACAAAGGTGGCAGTTGTTATTTCCTATCCTGCTCAGTGTTGCCCTGCAATAGGAACATCCAGCTTGCTGACAGGTGATGTGTGAGCACATGGTGGCTGTGTAAGGCAGGCAGAGGGAGCCAGAAGCTTCTGCAAGGAGCAGAGAGGAAACACCAAGCAGCTGCTGCCCCACACAGTGAGCTTCCCAGCTGTGTGGGGATGGTTTAATGAGATGAATGATGACGCTGAGATTCTAATTTAGCAACCTCTGTTTTTACAACTCAAGCAAGCACTGCCCTATGGCTGTGACAACAGCTCACGCTCCTGACTTGAATATAAGGGTGCTGAGACACAGAAGTGACAGCATAACTTCAGAAACAACTTTTTTTTGACAGCACAAAGTGAATCTGACAAAGTGTAACTGTTTCCACACTACAGGTGGATGACCTCAAAAATACCCACAAACGCTATCAAGAAAACACAAGACTCAGCTGCTAAGTCAGCAAACAGACAGTACATACATCCGCTTCTTCCTCTGATCTGCACAACAAAATCTCATACTTCCTCTATCAAAAGAATACCCATTACCTCACGCTCCATTTACCTACGGAGTTAAACAGAACCACTGATTTGCTCAGGCTGAAAAAGGCCTTAGAGATCATGAAGCCAATGCAACCTGCACACGTTACTAAAAGGTTGCACCATATCCGTGGCCACTAAACATAAATCTACATGTAGGAATCCAGTATTTCCTTAAGGCCAAGCGCAATTAATTTGTTCACTGTTCAGTTGAGCCAAACAAAAGACGACGTAGGGAACTCAGGGAACTCGGTTACAACCATTCTTGTAGTTTTCCCATCTTTCAATCCAGTGAATGATGTCTGAGCCACAACAACTGTTCTGGAATTATTCTTTTGTCACGGTATTTGCAGGACAATCCTCTGTATTGCTCACAGCATTAGAGATAAGGAAGAGAAGAGCGGGAATTCTTGAATGTATAAAGGACACAGAGAAGGTCTCTTAGCTCTGAGTGAGGACTCTGCTGCACTAAGGATGTAAAGACTAAAAGAAAACAGATTATATAAGATAAACAAAGAACATGTTAACTTAAGACTACTTTTTTTCCCCCTCTTCTCTTATTTTTTTGTGTGACATGAGCACATCTAGGCAAAGTTTTCACAATATTTAGTGATAATACTAAACCATCTGCATTGTTAACTGGAAGTTAGCTTATATAAGAACGGCAGAGCACTGCAGATATACTTACACAGTAACTCTTCAACCTAATGAAGTCCACAGTCATGGGGATTGATTTGTCGCTGTTTCTGTTCAGTGCTTTGATGTAGTCTAACAAATCAGCAAAAAATTTATAGCCGCCCTTGAGCACACAGAGGGCTACAATGTGGTGTCCTCCCATGCCCTTCATGATTTCACGTGCCAGTCTCTCTGTCCTATACAAAAAAACACAAGGGTTAGCTGTCACAACACATTTAATTTGCTTATCTTTGCAGCATTTTGTCTTGCAAACAACAGCAGCAAATGCACGCAAACTCAGAAATGGATTTTGCTTAGAAATATTTGCCTACCACTTCAGCCACTTTTACACGCTGCTGGCCAACTCAGTTTTGCTTTTCAAGGTTAATCAAACAGTAACGCTGCCAAGCTCCTCTGTTTTCATACTTCACGCTCAGCCAAAGCAAATCTTAACACTCTGAAACTGTTTCACCAGCAGATAAGCCACATAAAGGTGCTCTCCGCTTTCAAACAGCTGTTCACCTTCCATGCAAAGAGCAAAATAAATCAATACAGACAGCAGCCCTCACGGAACAAGGAGCGAAAAAACTCTCCAACTGTAAAGGACAGCTTTATGTTTTGCCAAGCTGCAAATTCATCCTGACTGCAAAACACAACAACAAGAAGGCAGGGCAAGAGAACACTGCACTGCTTTCCTGCAATCGTTGCTTCTAAATCTGTATTGCAGTTTCTCTTAGAAAGCGTGGTAAGCACTTACAGAGCAGCAGCAGGTTACTCAGGGAATGCCTACCACTATAAATTACACATTATTACTCAACGACGTGCGCTTGGTCCAATCTTTGCAATGGAAGGCCGTATATAGGAAAAGTTATTACAGCATGTACTATTTTAATAAAATAAAACCACGTTTTATAGGAGAATTTAATTGAACAGCACTGTGCACTATCACGAAGTATTGCTATTCATGAGACCTCTCAGAGATCTACTCAGAACCGCTCTGAATTTGCTGCTCGTTCTGATAACAGGAACTAGGCCAGCAACACAGAGGGAAACAAAACAATGCCTTGCGGGCTTATGGACCCATTCCTGACCACATGAGACAGAACACACCGCAGATTTCAGCAACCACAGGTGACAAGGCTGGACCCCCCAGCAAGCAGGGGAAACTGGATATTGCTTATCTACCACACCAACACAGCGAAGTCTACGATGGTGTGATTAAGAATTTATGGTAGTTAACATCCTAGGGAAGTTCAAGAGACTCTAATTGCTGCAGATTGAAGTGGCACAACAGGTAATGTGTTCTCATTAGGTTTTATGAAGGTAAAACATCAAAGGAACTCCGCAAAGACGTGGCAGGTTGCTGTATAGCACCTCATTTCTTGTGAGCATTAGGACAAATTTCCAAACAATAGCAACTGCAGAAGCACAAACTCTTAGAAGCCAAACAAGAAACGGTTAGTTAACACACATACTACTTAGTCTCTAATTAAATGTAACCTATTTAGACAGTCACCGGGCAGCAAGCTATCGGTGGCAGTGCCGTGGAATCAGTGCAGTGTCTGAAGGCAAACAAACCTGTCCATGATGAGCCCGTGAGGAATATAGACTTTCTCCAGATCATCTGCATAATGTTTCGGTATGCAGAACAAGTCCAGGTCGTAACCTTGTTCATCATCGCCAATCTGAAATGGAAATCAGGTGAGGTTTCTACCAAGACTTATAGAAAGCCAGCAGTGAGAAAGTGCAGATCTATTCCTTTATCCAACACGTTACGCTCATTGGGAACACCTGACTCTTTTTTCCCCTACAGAAGCATTAGTCACGGTGAACACAGCAGAAAGCATCAGCTTGTAGGAGTTGCCTGAAACACTGCAACACTCAGCACAATGTGGGGAGAGTGTTATTTAAGCCCTAACAACTTCTCCAGCACTGGGGAGCAGAAAAATCAAAGTACCACATCCTGACTGACCTTATTTCATTGGAAAAAACAAACCCAACCAAGCAGCTTTTTGACACCTTTGGTTTTAGCGGTGCAATGCAAAACCTGCATTGGCAACTAAGCAGGGAGGCCTCAGAAGGTGGGCACCTTCCAGATGCACATGGCAGCGGAGCTCACAGCCGGCTGTGGGTGGGCAATGATTGTGGGAATGGAGTAAAACAGGGGCTGGGAATCACAGCGCTCTGAGACCCTGAACCAGAAATCCAAGCTCTACTTCAGAGCTTTGTTCCACGTGGGCACGTTCCCTGCACGACACAGCCTGCAACGCGGGCACGTGTATATTAATTAGGACGAGGGATTATCGCATGTATATGACTATACACCCACTGCTGCGGTTGGGGCCATATCAGCAGAGCGGCACCGAGCACGACTTTCCCTGAACTTTAAGCCAGCTGCAACTGGACAGCGACGGCGTGTTGTGCAACTACTCCGCTTTTCGGCCCCGCAGGTGACGGCTCTCACACATACAACGAAGCCGAGGCTCTCCGATGTTCCCTCCTGCAGGGCCGGGTGCCGCCAGCGCCCACCGCGCCTCACGGGGCTCGCGCGGCCGCGGCGTTACCTCAGCGCGAGGCAAAGCGACAGGAATGGGAAGCGGCGCCGGTCCGTACGAAAGGAAGTTATTTCAGGGCAATTGCTGAAGCTGCAGCGAGCGCGGCGCTGCGCGGAGCCCTCCGGAAGACGTCGCCGCTCCCGCGGGCGGCCCGACGCGGGGCCCGGCCCGTTCCCGCGGGCAGCGCCGTCAGGCCGAGCTGCTCAAGGTGACTCCGCGCCGCCCGCCCCGCGCGTGGAGCCGAGGCCCGCCGAGACCCCCCCCCCGCTCCGCAGCCCCCGCGCTCGCTCTCCGCCCGGCCCGAGGCTCCCGCTCCGCGCGCCGGGGCCCGGAGACGCGGCGGCGGAGGAAGCGCCGCTTTCCCCGTTGCGGGCCCGCACTCACCACGATGCAGGGGCTGTGGGTCGCCATGGAGCGGCGCGGCCCGCCGGGCAGGCTGCTGAGCGGCAGCGAGGAGCGGACAGAGGCGCTGCGCCCCGCGGCGGCCCCGGCGCCGCCCCCGCGCTCCCCGCCCTCAACATGGCGGCGCGCCGTGCTGCCCGCCGCGCGGCCTGGCCCGGAGCCGCCCGCCCCCGCCTCAGCGTTGCCGCCGGTCGGCAGGGAGTTCGCGATAAGCGCTCTCCGCCCTCGGAGCTGCCCAGGGCCGCTCTCAGGGCTCGGGCTCCCGGTAATCAGCTGCGTCTATGGCGGGGTTTTCTCCTCTGCAGCGACGGTGCAGGAGGGCAGGCCGAGCGCTGCCGTGGTGCGGGTCGCTCCCATCTGCGGGAACGGTCGCCGGTGCTCTTACCGAGTAATGATGGTCCTACCTGACCGTGCTTGTGCTTTGTCACTCTCCTACTGAGAAATGCGCCCCCGTCACCTCCCTGCGCTGAGTGGATGTGAGAGGTTTCCTGTTAAATACATCTCTACGTCTCCGTGTGTTGATGGGGATGAGCTGCTTCCAGATGTACATCGAGATGTAAACCAAGCAGTCCTAGCATTACTGCTGGCGGTCCTTTGTACAAAACGCCCCAATTAAGCAAATCTCAGCATCGAGCATCACCCCGAGCAAGTGCAGCAGTGTTGCACACAGGTGTTCAGCTACGGTTTGGGTGGGTGAGCTCTGCTGTGGGAGGAAGAAGCCTTTATCAAGTTGCCTAGAGGAGCAGGATGAAACATGGCCGGCAGCTCACTGCTATCAGATCCATGCCATAGCTGGCCTATTTCCAGACGGCTGGGAAAAACAGCAGCTGGCCTGATGAGTTCACGGAGATCCTGACATTACTGGGCACTATCTGTCCAAAGGCTATGAAACCACAGGAGTGTTTCCGGGTCTGCTTTGATTTTGGTTATCTAAGATATTAATGTCAGCTATTATAAGGAACGTCCAACAGCATCTTTCTGATTGCATGCAAAAGCTGTTGGCACGAGTTCTGTGCCATTTCTCAAAGAGCATCAAACCCTTTTTTGCCCTTCTGGGTGAGCACGTTCTTTGTTCTTCCTGCCAACCAGCACATTTCTAGATTCAAAGCATTCCTGATCCTGCTGGCACCCCGTTATGGAGGGAAGCAGAGATTGACAAAAGCAGAAATATTTGCTGATATTACAGGAAGTCGGTTAGCTGAGATCAGCAACAGATTTAGTAGATGACCAGGGTTTTTCTTGTGTGTGTTTGTTCATACAGGAGCTGTCAATGTTTCCAGGGCAGGGTGAAGAGAAGGGATTTGGAAGTATCTGGAAGCTGCATGCTTTCTGTCTAGATGATGCGAAAGGCTGAAGAGCCAACGCTGTGATTGCTCTGGAAGGTGAGATAATTTAACAAATAATGTTTTGTCTCAATTCCCAATTGCGTAATTATTTTATCCTGTGTTGCCAGCCAGGAATATCTTAGTGCTCAGATTTTGCCTGGCAAATCACAGCCTGTGTGACTGGCAGCTGTGTTTAACTTCATTAACTCATTTATTAAAGCCTGGCTTGGTGAAATCACATTCTCCCCTCGTGGTTGGATACCCAAAGAAAATAACTGAGTATTCATTTTTGGGAAACACTTGCACTTGAAATATGCACTTAAAGGCTGATCTTCAGATTGCCGCCCATTCATCAGTCCTCTCTTCCCCCCCCATTTTGTTCTCCCAGCTTTGCCATTGCTGCTGGGTGACTCAGAAGGAATCAGTGTAATTTCTCTGTGTCTTTGCAGAAGAGAGGCCTCCTAAAAAAGCAAAGAGCAGAATGATTTTTTTCAACAGATTAACAGCTGAGGGACTCCCTTTTGACCCAAAATTTGTCTGTGCAGCCAGAATGAACAAACATGAAGAATTCAAGGCATGCTAAACTGATCCTGAGATAAACACGGGCAGTTTTAATCAAGTGGAAAATCAGAAAGGACTATCTCATTAATGTTACATAGCATTCACGAGAATGGGAATTTAGCCTGCGGAGAAATCTCTCTACTTTGACCACTGATTTCAACAGCACAGCGTTCTTTTTCCAGCCTAATGTTTCAAGTGGGAGAGGAAGCCAGATGTACCAAAACAACATTAAAAAGAGAGACGTACCCTGTCTAGAAAAGGTATTTATTTTGTTGCAAAATACCACCTTAAATAATGATATTCCTGTTCTCGGTCTTGTTGACTTTTGCAGGAATTAGTCATCAAAATGAATCTGAGAGGCTTCATGGATTTTGGAAAGCAGTGTGTATCTGCCTACTTGTTTCAAGACTGGATCGCTCTACCAAGATCTATCTCCCTGCTCAGCTAATAAACTACAGCGTACTTAGCCAAAATGGAAACAAGCAAAACCTCTGACCTCTGGAGCTGTAGGTAACTTCCTTTTTCAGGTAGATCTTAGGTACTGGAAGTTTCTTAGCAAAAAATGCTTTCATGCTCTTTGTGGGAGTTTTTGGAGAAATTACAGAGATTTTGCTCTTTATTCAATAGTGCAAGGGATGGTCACTGACACAGGTACTACAGAACACTCACTAAATGTCAGCCATCCTCAGAAGCACTGAGTGCAGTCAATATCACACTCTAAGCTGACATGCATGGCATTTACCAACCTTCATTTGCACACAGCCATTCATTAGGAATTAGGTGGTTCTGGTTCAGCACAGAAACACTCAGGCAGACACAGGACAGTGTCTGTCACAACACAGTGAAGAAGCTGCTCTAGGCACTGCACACACCTACAGACATGTGGAAATCCTGCCCAAAGGGATTTACTGAGTGCCAGTGTGCTGCCAAGATCCAGCTAGCCCAGGGGCCTGCAGAAACTTCAACAAGGATTATCTTATGGCAGAAACCAAGCACGAGCAGATTCCTCTGGCAAAGCAGCACAGCATTTGCTGATGAGCTGGCATGGGCTTATTGCTGCCTGACCTGAAGCATGACCCTGTCCCAGTGGCCCATGCCCTTAGGGGCATCAGAGGCTTTGAGTAGCCCAAGTCCCACCTCCATGACAGAGCACATGGGACACCCAGCACCCTCCCAGCAGCACAGGTCTGAACTTTCTCCTCACCCTGCTCTCCAGAAAACTTGCTCTCCAGGCATGGGATACCTATGGGGTGTGGCAAGGATGGGGAGGAAAGCACACCTTAAATCTAGAGCCCTGCCCAAAAGACGCTGTTTTCCTTGGAACCTGTCCTGACACAAAGGTTCAAGTTTCAGCAATGTAACTACCAGGAAGATATTTTTCTTTAGGTTTGAAGCAGCTTTTTTCAAGCTCAGATTGACTCACAAAGCAATATGACCAGAAAAATTGCTGACTTTCCAAACAGCAAAAGGTAGAAAAACAGGGATTTGTTTTAACAAAGAGCAGCACTGTGCTGGCTGCCCATCAGCCTTTGGGGATGTGACAATTTGCTGCAAGCATGCAGCATCCCTGTTGCCACCTGAGGAGTTCCACACTGGTATGAGTCACCCAAACCTCTGCACATAAGGATACTACACAGCCCAGGCTGACCTTCCCTCAGCCCACCTCCTTTTGCTGTACGCATCATGCTGAAGCAGCCACCTGAGATCCCCAGTCCCTGCAAAAGCAAAGCAGGATGAAGGCCTGTTATGAGAACCAGATTATTCCCTTCACTATGCAGACAGCATTGCTGAGAGGTACTTTTTCACCATGCTGGTAGCAGGGCATGTTACCTTCAGCACTTTTATTCTGTGTCTACGATGCACTGGGAGCTTGTTTGTATTGTAGCTTTGGTGTTAGTCAGAGGGGGAGGCAGGGTGACACCAAAGAGGCAATTGGTGCTGGCAGGAGGTCTTGCTGTCAGGAATAGGGAAGGGGAGATGTGGGATTCCTCACGTTGTTCAGTTGCTTTCTAAGGAATGAACAGGTTCATCTCTCTCAGTACATACCTAAGTGTAGGATCTACTTGCAGCCCCCACAAAACGTTTCTAAGTGGCTGCAGAGGACTAGCTGTGTTGTTAGACACTCCCTGAGTAAAAGGGGAGAAGAAATAAGGAAGGCCAGCAGGAGACAAGGCAGCAATCCAATCAGATAACCTGCTGACAGAAGGCTGTATCGCTGAGGCTTGCAAATCAGCTGGCACTGTCTCAATACAGACTAGGCATCAGGTGGCAGAGCTCACATGCAAAGGCTGCTGCCTCCCATGCAGGTCGTGGTAGTCATTCAAGTACCTCAGCAATCACTTCTGAGCAGACTGTAAGGGAAGCAGAGATGTGAAGTGCGTGCCAGACCAGGAGTGACTGCCCACCATGACTCCTCACCCCGCTGCAAGTCCTCTTGAGTCACGCAAAGTCAGACAGTTCAGCGCAACAGTTGCCTTAAGAGCTCAGCTTATACTTAAAATGGGAAATAAACGAATTTTTGGATCCCAAGATGAACAAGCAGTTGCAACAATCTGAACCTGCTAGGGAAAGAACTAAACCTGAAGCATTTTCAAGCTTATCTAGAAGAAGGCTTGATATTTGAAGTGAAACTTCAGTCTTCACAGTCAAAACATACAGAAGGACACGATGTAGTTTATTTTTGTGCAAAACACTGGCACTAATAAATCTCTGGAATATATGATGAAACCAAAAAACTCATAGGCTTCAAGACCTGAATGAATCACATCTATTATTCAGTCCAACTGCCTACAGAGTCCTGTGTAGAAGAGGTTTATTCTTTTTAAGCTAATCTAATTTAAGGCACTGACTTTCAAATTTCACGTTGTCAGGTCAGGATTCAGGGTGTTTAGTTAGCAGCAATTTGGAGAGCTTAAGAGCTGTTTGCAATGTAGCTACTGCAATGTGTGCTCTATAGGAAAGCACTTCTTACGTGTGTATGCCGAGTATTTCAGTATTACATTAAAGGTCTCCTTTCCTGCTTTGAACTTTGGAGAATTCAGGGATTGCCAGCACCAGGCTTAACCATGGCTTAAGTCAAAAACAACCACAGTTGAAGTTAAAAAATAAAGAGTGAATGGCTTCTGTTTTGTTTTGGAGAGGTATCTAGGCTTCAAACTGTGGAGCAGTTGCATGGCTACATGCCAGGAGGAAGTTCTCAGCATAGTTGTTCACAGAGCACTGACCTATTTTTAGTATATGGTTAGGGAGTATGATTCTTTCTCCTCCTGCCCCTAGACTCTGTAATGCCCTCCACAGCTAGGCAGGACTCCATAGGACTTGAACAGGAGTAAGTATTTTCTTTGGCCGCTAATGTGAAAACACACACATGTATTCAGAGTACAAAAAACAGGGCAGTACCAACCCAATTTGGCCCCTTCTCACTTTGAATGTTATTTGACAATGAACAGAAATAAGCAGAGAACTCATTTTAAATGAGAAGACCATCTCTGGCAAAAGTTCAGATAAGGATTTAAGATTGCTGCCACCGTAACCGTGTAATAATTGGATAAAAACAACCAGTAACTCCAATTGCAGTCTCACTGCAGTGCACTTGTGCACACAACGGAGGGTTATCGATGAGTTGTATGCAGTAATCCCACACGTTTCTATAAAGCACTGTTGTCACTTCATGCAACAGAAATGTATTTTGAAGGTTTCCAATTAGGAATTTGGGAGTGCTGGAGTACTCCTTGAAATCAGAAGGAAAAGAGGGAGGAATGTCTTCTGCTGGGTGGTGCTGGAAAGCTCATAATAACCAGGCAGACAAGGGCCACTCCACAAGAGCAGGTCAGTTTCCCCATACATGTAATGGCCTTCTACTCAGTTAGAAGTTAGCTCAATACTGCTAGCTCAGACTATAGGTGTTCCCTATGATTTAATCAGCATATGCCATCCAAATCATTAATGAAAACACCAAATAGTATCAAGTCAGAGCAAAAGCGCAGAGAATCCCATCCAACACACTCTTGACTGTACATGTTTTCCAAACAGGTTTCTAAAGCCTTACTTTTAAATCGGCCTCAGATAGATCGCATCCCCTTCCTTCTTATCAAAAGTAACTAAAATAAAGCTGTACCTATTGCTTCTCCTTTCTTCAGAGTTTGTTATGTCGATGTGGAAGAGCTACATTACTCTGAATCATTTTGATCTTTCTTCTAGAGGCCCGCAGGCAGTTTCTCTGTTCCATCAATTTTCCAGTTTAAATTATTGGCTCAGAGTTCTGTACAGAAGGGTGGAAGCAGAGACACAACCTGAGCCTTGAGACTTTACTGTATCCCCCCCTTGTCTTTAAGGCTTGAAAATAATTTACCATGTGGGATACATGATCCAGGCATAAAGATAAATACTCTTACTTTGCCTATGCTGCAAATCTCTTACATATCATACATTACATAGAGCTCATGTAAGTGGGGACAGAGGACGAGTACTCACCACTCTACCCTAACACCACACTGTACAAGGATAATGAAAATCTTTTGCTCCTGTGTGGATACCATTATACCAAGATTGCAGTGACCAGCTTCTCACCAATATCCTCAACTTCCTTCACCGATCCCCCAGCTGACTGAATAAAAAAGAACAACAAAAACACACGTTAAATGAAATAGACGTGTATCCAATAACTACTTCCATGACATCAAGCACTACGTGGTAGAACTGATCCCAGCATCAAATCTGATGTGATCTTACAGCATCTTTTCCATGACAAAGATGACTGTGCTGACTGGGGACATGACTCCCCAGATCACGATAAATACCTGCTACATTCATTAAACTGATTTCTCGTTTGAGGTGATAGCATAAAAGCACGTAGCTCTTAAAGAAAAAAACAAGTTTTTGCCGTTGCATTTCTTGATATTTTAAAACCACTGAGTTTTATTGCTCTCCCACAGCAGGGAATGAGAGTATTTGGACAAAGCCAGCACCTTCCAAGCAATCTTTTTGTTTTAATAGTTAACACTACATTTATGATTCCAACGTGCATCCTGAGTTTATCTGGTCTTGTACAATGTAATTCTATTACATTCTGCAGTCTCTTGGTGTCTTAGTCTATCCGTATGTTACAGACCTTCAGAAAGTCCCTGAAAGGTGAGAATGGGAACCTTTAGTGAGTCAGCCACTTTATAATACTAACAAGCAGTGAATACAAAGAAGGCTGCCCATTATGCAAAGCTGAGAACAGTACACAAAGACGCAGTTACCACTAAGCTGCATACCACAGGGATGTCTTCTCACTTCTCTTCTTGCACGATTTTATGGGCCTGTATCCTCAATAGGAAATACTGCTTCTAATGCATTAAAATGTCAGTTCTGAAGTGATGGTCTTCCAGAAAAAGGACAGACATGCAAATATGAAATTCATAACTCATTTATTGAATATATATATATATATGCAAGGATACCAATAAAAAGAAACTAATACTGCAAACTACAACTTTGGAAGTAAAGCCAATATAACAGGAACAAAATATACATAACATCGTAGATAGGAATGCATTTACCCCCTTTTACACATTCCTTGTCTTTACACCTAATGTATGCTAGAGCAAAAGCTGCAAATGTTATGCTAACCTGAGTGCTTTTTGACAAGAAACAGTTCTCCAGGATCCTTTAAGGGTTGAGATGTCACTGCTGACTAATGAATGTGCATACATATGCATATATGAAGTTGGCTTCAAAAAGTACATAAATCAAGAGCCGTGTTGTGTTTTTTTAAATCTCCATCACTAATACAGTGGAATCTTTTCCTTGTGACAAGGAAGAAGGGCTACTATTTAATACAATGTACTTTCAGTCCTATTCAGATTAATTTCATCTAATGGGGATTCATTTTCTTGTCAATCTGATTCAGCATATTAGTATTTTTGGAATGTACTGATTATCATCTGGCAGATAAATCTGGTATTTCAAATACATTATCACAACTTCATCTTTCACTCTGCTTCAGTCAACAGTTATACCTCATACAGGCAGCAATAAGAAGCAAGCCCTCTTCCTCTGTATTCCATTTCTTGTACGCTAAATACCAGACATTTAGAGCCAGTTCAGTATAATGAATATATCATTTCAGATCAGCACAGCTCTTTGTACCTTAAGATCAGGCTTTGTGGAGTGTAGGAGATGGACTTAACTCCTGGAGGGCAGCAATAATCTGGTGTAACTCCTACTAGAGCTTTATCACAGAACCTCCTGTGGATCAACACCTGCTGAATAAGCAGAGCTTTAGATCACCTAATCTGTTTCATCCTAGTTAGCTGCACAGATGCTGGTACTGAACCATCCTTTTGCCCTTCTTTGAAATGGAGTAATATCACAGCTTACTGCTATGGTGTTTGATCATGCCTTGGGACTTTGGCATTACACCAGCTGTATCCTCAAGTAATTTGAACAATACCCTTCTGATGCCTGTCCTTCCTTGGTACAGTCCTTTCTTGGTATAGCACGATCGCAGATCTGTTAATATAGAGATACAGTGAGTTGGGGAGAAACCTCCATTCCAGAGGATTCCAGGAGACTTTAACAGCACACATTACTCTTGATTACTCTCGTGAGCAAAAGAAATGCCCAAAGGCCAAAAAATAAAAATAAAAAATCAAAGTGAAACCAGTTTTGTAAGACAAGTTTTGCTAAATTCAAGAGTTCTGATTGTGAGATGAAAACAGAAGGTGCCTATAAAAAAACCAACAACAACAAAACAAAAAACCAACCAAATCCCATCTCATTAACAAACAGATTGCATTAATTTACCTAGCTAGTTTAAACATACCTATTCCACCTATAGAGCACTTCCATTACTTCTAACATTTCTGGGAAGGCAGTAGATGCTCCAGAATATTCTCCAATATATGCTTGCAAAGATTACATTACTTTACCAAAACAAACAAACAAAAAACCCCTCAGACAGACTGTCTGAAATTCCAAGCTAAAATACACAGAAAGAGACAGTAATGGCAGTATCTTGTCTTAAAAAAAAAAGAAAGAAAAAAAAAAAAAGATGTAAATGTTGTATACTATCATACATTGTCATGCTTTAAAAACTACAATTAATTAAAGACATAAGAGATGTACAGTAAATACACTGCTGAGGTACATTTCTTCTAAATATTAACACCACAACATAATTACTCCCCAGCAGGTAATGCTACTTGGGAACATATAAATACAATTTTTTACACTGTAAGGCACTTTTACCCAGCATACATAAGTCAAAGTCAGTTATGACAAATTTGAGGTTTGTAAAAGAGAAAAGATTTTTGCTTTTGACATTATTTTCATGATTTCTGGATTAATGACGATTTAGTCAGGCCATCTCAGCACAAGGAGGTAACAGGTAACCAGCCGCTTCTCTGCTACCCGAAGGTAAAGTGCTGTTCTGGTTCTCAGAGGCATGGAATGGGGAAATTTATTTCACAACAGATGAATTACTGGACTGAATATTATAGTAAGCAACGGACGCGATATGAGCTCAGTCTCAAGTACAATCCGTATGCTGGCAGACCTACCCCCATGCACCTGTCATCCAACCCTAGTTAAAAATACAGTAGATGCAAACAAAGTGCCTTTATTTCATGGGAGGGCCACGGCTGAGGCACAAATCTGGAAGTAATTCAAATGCTGAAGGACGTTATTTTGCATTCTAAGACTGAGTGGCTGAAAAACTGTTTGTATTCTCAAAGAAACAAAACACCTTGGTAGACAATTTCAATAATTGATCTGTCACTGCAATTCAAGTCACGCTTTTAATTCTGAAAGTTACAAATACAAAATAAAAATGATCAATGGCATCATGTTTAGAGCGGTAACTGAGTATTCTTCTGTACACAGCAATATTTCTTTCCAAAACTGTATTATTCTCCAGGAAAGCAAACAGAATTGAATGAATTCTAACAGGTAAAATGTTAGAAAGTCTAATATACAGTAATTGAGTCCCTCAAGACATTAAGGGAATGCATAAGAAGACAATGACACACGGTATATTATTTAAAAATACAAGTAAAAAATGCTACAGAAACTCATGTTACAAAATGAACTGTTTTTGCAATACCAATCACCGAAGAATTGTAGCAGTTTATAGTCAAATCAGTGTATTTTGCTTGTTTCCTTCTTTCAAACCTAAGAGTTTTGTAGGGAGTTCAGAGTGAAACAAGTCAGAACCCTAAACAATGTGGTGTGATAGCAACAGACAAACATGTGGACTAGATTCAGCTTTTTGGTTTTATTTAAGTCAGTCTGAGAATGTACTTTAACAGACTAATTGAAGAAGCTTGGAGCCATTAGAAACGACAAGGTATTCTGAGAGCAGTCAAGAGGACTGATCTGTTAGGTTTGGTATAACTTAGATCTGATTGTTCCCTAAAGGAACATCAACATCCAGAAAGAGGAATTCCATGGTGTGATTGTTGACTTGACAGAAAGTAGAGGAAAAGAAAAAAAAATGAGTCACCAAAACAGTAAGGATGATAAGCAGTTTCTCACATAGTGGTCATAAGGTTAAAAAATAAATACCAATCTAGCAAAAAAAAAATAATAATAAAGGTTGTTTTCTCATTCTTCTTACAGAATATGGGACCTCTATGCATATTCTGGGCTAAACGTGAAGTGTTCCACACAGCGCAGAACACTTGAGGTATGGATGTCAGATATGGTGGCTAAATTCCATAGTGAGTTAAGAGTTGTAACTCTCTGAAGGAAAAAACAAAACTGGGCTTCAGAGTCCAAGCATTTATATAGTAAGGTTTTAATCACACTTAATGAAGTGTTCTTTGTAAATCAGAGACACAGAAAGAGGTGGGTCCTTGGGGAAAGAATGAACTACAGCCCTTTGGCATGAGTTCTAAAGCTCACAGCTCAGAACCAACAGCTGCTCAAGTAAGTCTCCCGCAATCAATGCTGGGCGGAATGAGCAATCACAACAGGAACAACCTGAAATGTTCAAGCGTGCTTCGATGTACGCTGAGTCCTTTTCTACTGTGTGCTTTGCAAGCAAAAACAGAGAGCGGCTTTCCCATGTATAGCCTCCGGAACTTGTATATGAAGAAAATGCAAAAGTCACAAAGTACCAGCTTGTTGCCACCACCAATTTTTTGTCCATGTTGTTAATTAAACTAGCTAAGACCTTCCCTCTTTGCATGAATCCACTAAACGACTTACACATTCCAAATCTTAAGGTTTTTATTCAGTCCAGAAATATAGATCTCGCTTCATTTCAATGTCTGCCTTAACTTTTGACACTGTACATATTACATATCATTTATATAGTGTTTCATTTTTTTTTGTTTTTTTTTGTGTTTTTTTTTTTTCCAGACACTGCAGACTACAAACTACATAATATTGACATGTAAAACTCTGCCACTTACTGAAGGCTCACACACATGAACGTTTCAGGCAGTTCAATGAAATTTCTAACAGAGCTGGGTAGTAAAAAGTTACTAACCCTTTTCTGGTTTTTAGAAAACAATTTAAGAGAATTAGTAGTTATGATGTCTTAGCCATTCCCAGTTCTATAACTCTGTCCCTTGAACCTGTTTAAAAAATGATGAAAAGAATGGTAAATTTAAAATCATTACAGAAAAGCATTTAGCAGCTCTGATATCACATCTATATTTAGCAATAGAAATGAGGGCCTCCCTTCTTATACTGTTACAAAGTCAGCTGGATTTAAAAAAAACAACAAATCCTCCCCATTTTTTTTCTATGGGATGTCAATAAAAAATACTGATCTGCATACACTAGATTTAAATACTTCACTGCAATAAACTACATTAAATGTATATCGCCTTTCAGTCTCTGTAACAGATCTGTCAGGAGTAACTTCCATACCTAGTTTCCATTGAGCTGCTGCTGAGGAATGTCATTATGGTCACTGCCTGATTTCCCACGGCTTTTGCTTTCTCTTTCTTCATCCTCTTCATCTCTTTCATCATTTCCACTATGGTTTTTACAATAGAGTCTGGCACAATGAAAGAAACAGTGAGGATTTTTACTGAAAATACCCATCAAAGACGCTCTCCTCTCAATTAGTTTTGAGAGGTATTACGAGAAAATTGGTAACTCGTTTAACGTTTTTCAGCCAAGAATCGGTTAAACAGGAAGAAAACAAGGCTGTGGAAAAGACTAACCAACTTGAATCAGTTCCCATGGTCAAAACCTGCTGCTGCACTGCTCACAGAATGCCCTCTTGTGGGCATTAGAAACTCAAGCACAGCAGCAAGGAAGTAATGGAAGTCAGGAGATCCAAATAAGGCCCAAATGAAACTACAAAACATATCCACATGGAGAAACTGTATCATAGATTATCCGCGGCATCCATAACAGAATTAGTCGATTAATTAAGGAGGAAAATATCTTAAGTCAAATCATTGTTTTTTTCTCAATTTGTACATTGCTGCAGCACTACAGAAACTTGAATTCAGCAGACTAATTGAAATACTTTGCATAGTTACTTAATAACATAAAAATAACACATCTGATGTCAGGTTTGGCAGAAGAAAGGCCATGCCACATCTTCAATCGCATTATAAAGTCAAGATTTACACAGGTCCTTACTTATAAATTCCTCGTGACATATTCTCGATGTATTTAGCTTTGTCTTCTACTCCACAGTGGTAATGGTACGTTTTTATGCAGGCTTTGATTTCACACCCAATAGTAGCACCAGGCTGGCTGCAAAGCGTGCATTTCTGTTTAGGAAAAAGAAAAGAATGGCATTGCTCAGCCTTCCCATCACTAATCATTCAGTTTACATTCAGTTTAGTGTTCCTCCTGTGTACAGCAACTACTTTGGAACACGGTAATTTCTCTGGCACGTCATCCTTCCAATAAAGTTGGAGTCGAAGACATTGTAGGACAAACATACTAAGAACACGAACACTCAGATTGACCTTTCTGTTACACTGAAACCTGCCACACGCAACTTTATGGCAGTATTGCTGCATTTCCAAGTATTATTTTATTACCAATGAAGTTAGTTTTTTGATACACTATTACCAGGTGTTGCTTTCCCTCTTTTTTTTCCCTGCAAAGTTCTTAACACTTTAAAGAAAACCTGTAATTTTAATAAAATATAATGTGACATTTTGCCAACAATCCCATTCCTGAGGTCTTAACACATTCTCATATTAAAACATCAAATCAGGTGGAAAGAAGTCACTGCAATAACGGATTCTCTGAGTAGCACATGCCCAACCACCACTCATTATAAAGCTGATTCCTATCTGGGTAGCTACGCCAAAGGAAACAGTACATTTAAATATCGTATTAAGAAGTAAATGGAAAAGCTTGTTTCACAAAAGGAAGTAGGCAGACCTGTATATACCTCAGTAGAATTAGGAATATATTCTCTACATGCTGTAGATACGCACCATTCTTTTTCCTCTCTTGATTTCTTGAAGTACAGTTTTGATATCAAAATCACCAAACTCTGCCCTTGATGTTGTTGTTAGCTGGACAGTGCCAGAAGAAAACAACTGTAAAACAAATAAGTCCAAAATATTCTCAGGTCACCAAACGTGACTAAAAAATTATGTGCGTGAGTCACAGAAGGGGGACGTTCTGCAGTTAGTTATCTCAGGCTAAAAACCATTAGCATGGCTCTGTCTGATATATCCACCTGACTGCTTTAATTACATCTGCTACTTCAGAGAGATGTATTTTAAAAGTAAAAGGAGTAGACAAAAAATGATGATAATATAAAGCAATAAACAAGAAGTGTCATTAATTACTGTATCAGCGAACCCTCTAGGAGTATTCTGTTCCCTTCCCAAGACTGCCGGTGAATGCCAGCTCTCTGTTTAGTTAGGCCAGCTATAGGGAGACCACTAATAATTGGATTGCCTGGACTATTTATACACTTTGAAGTACAATAGAAACTGCTGAGGCCGTTCTACAAAGCACTACTTCATTCACAGAACTGATTATGTGAAAGGCAGCGCTATTTGCTCAAGTGCACTGAAATTAGCAGATTCTCTTCAAGATGACAGTTTTCCAAACGCAATCATCTATAAAGGCATGAATTTTCTAGAACTTCCACGGCTCACTCCCTACTTGAGTCACACAGCCTGGATCCACTGGTCAGAAAATGAATCAAGTTCATTGATTCTTCCTGAATGCCTGTGGAGTAAAGGTGCTACGTATGCATTTAGACATTTGCAGAGCATTTTTAACATGCTAAGGAGCTTCACTGAGCTAATTCCATCTCTGAGCCCATGGCCAACTTTTATCCATATTGCCTGCAGTGAAAATAAATGAGTTGCACATTTCACAACACTTCAGTGCTTAAAGAGACCATCAGCAAGCAGACAGCATTCACATGTAATGACATGTGAAGACACTGTCTTAAAACCTAAAACAGCAATTCAGATAAAGCTCATAATAAACTGATTAACAACAATGCTGTTACTCACCATACACTTATAGTGTGCTGCAGCCTTTTTGGCATTAAATATATGAAGCTTTCCTCTAGCTTCATTTTCTTCTTCACCTGCATGACAGAATCCACATTTAGGTTTTGTATCACTGGGGCTGCTTCTGTGGGGAGACCTGTCTCTCTGAAAGAAAAACATTTTAACTAAAATATACTGCTGGGTTATAAATAAGGTTGCAATTTCAAAAGCCTGTGGCCACCAGCTGGAGGCTCAGACAAATGCAGATTTTAATTACACTTATATCCACAAAGAAGAAACACACAACGCTCTCTTCTAAGAAGTTTAGCATATTTACTGCTTACATAGGAACTGCTTTCTATTTCGTCTGTGCCATGTGAAGATGTGGATCTAGTGTCTTCTGATTGCCCTTTTAAATTTGTTTTTCTTGGCTTTCCCTTACGACCCCTCCTTTTTCCTTTGGGAGGTGAAGGCTCCAATTCATGTTCGTTGATACTTTCTTCTAAATCTGCTTTGGAAGTTAAAAAACATCATCAAATAATAATAACAACAATTGTTCACAGAAATATTACACAAACCAGAAACAAAAACAGACAAGAACAACCCGTGTTTTCCTTATTTTGGTCAGAAATTAAAACAATAACCTTTTCACATTTATCACAAACATGCAAGATCCTGAAAACATCATTTACTTTCTTACGCTCATAGGTATGTATTATGTTCATATCACATCATTATGTTAAAAAGATCCAAAGCTGTGTCATGTTTGAGAAAGCTCTAACCTTTCTTACAAGTTCTACTTTCAGGACCAACACACCTCAGTTGTGTATCTCCACCTTCACTAAAAACATGACCAACAGATGCCATTGCAAAGCCAAAAGCGTTTTGTTTTGAAAGATGCACACATTCGGTATAAATTGTACCTGATCTTAACGCCAGTAGTTCTAAGTAACACCTCTCACCTTGCATTATTAATTGATGTCTTTTGATGTAAGAAAAAGTCACACGTTTTGGCTACAATATTAACAAGTTTGAGAACTGGGATGTATTTTGCCTCTATGAGACACATCCAATATTTCAGTTTAGTTGCGGTACATTTTTGTATCTATACCTAAAAAGTAGGAGCCAGTTAACAGAAAATCATGGACGATTTAACTGACAAAACAGAGTGCTCATAGACCATTGAGAATATAAGAAAACATATTCTGAATGCAGCTATAACAAAGAAGTCTGATGAATTCCTTTGAAAATGCCAGACCAGCTGCTGAATTGCTGCACAGAACTGTCTGGCATTGCAGCAGAGTGCTCTGCTGATCTCCCAGATGCATACAGTCAATACAGATCAATCCTGCAAACTTCCTAAGGCTGCTTCAACTACGATCTAATTAAGCCACACCTGATATTAATAACCAGCTCTACCCACTTGCTAGCAACTTTTCTGCTCATCCAGCTCACAGGGACAGTTTTTTCTTTTAATAAGCAATATCCACCCCTGCTCAAACTGCAGTTATTTCTGAAACTCATTTGAAGAAAAACGCATATACACTGCTATATAGATCTCAGAATCCAAGCCAAAAATATCATCATGATCCCCAAAATGGAAGGAAGTCCTAATCAGAACATCTGGAATATCTCTACTATACATTAATGGGACATTTATCTGTTGTGATACTATTATGAAGTATTGCTAGGGCACTTACCACCATTACTTCTTGGTCTCAATAAACAGACAGAACACCTCACTCTAAGAGCTGCTTCACCAGTACTCACATTTCTTATCTATTAGCAGATAAAAATCAAATCACATTTATCCTAGCTCATGACGAACAGTGAATCTACTGCACAAAGTTCAAAGTCAAAGCCGTGAAATATATTCCAATGCCATGACATTTTAGCAGCAGAAACGCTGAAGCCTTGCATCCAAGTGTATCCTATTAAGCTTACTCCATCACATTTCTTGCTAAACTCTGAAGTAACTGCAGCTTCTTGCACATTTGTTGACAAAGAAAACTAACCCAAACACATCACAACATGTTACACTGAAAAGCAGCATGCAGTTGTGTGGTTAGGAGGCAAAGATTTGAGAAGGAATTCATACAAGTCTTCAAATTATTTTGACTTCAATCTCCAGATTAATTGGCTATACAGACATATTCCCAAGCAATGACTAATATACACAAACGCATCTACTGCAACTTCAGTATGCTTCAGCATGCATTCTATTGTATGCCGAGACTGCAAAAGTACCATTTGTTTTAGTCTGAAAAAGAAAGAACGTACGATGACAGCGTTTATCTAGTGAAATGATGCATTCTGCATTTCCTTTGCACAATTTACCATCTAAACTCACTTTTCACTTAACATTACTTGCTAAACTCTCAAAGCAAGATTGCGCTATTTAAATATCCTACCTCTCAGATTGCACACAGCCAGTTTTACTACAACCTAAAAAGTTATTTCAAAGAAAATAATTCCATCCTGTCTCTCGTCGAACAGAGGGGCTTCCCCCAACGTACTAAAGATATGTCAGCCTTCTGCACAGATGGCTCTTTATTGCAAAGAAAAGAGTCTTAAACAAAAGCGACTATTGAATTGTTGAGCCTTTAAATAACATCAGCGTATAAGCAGTTAGAAATGTTCCTTCCAAAAATCACTCCATAGATTTCACTACTGTGTTTCATGAAGTTGAATGAACCATTTAGTCCATTAACCAGCATTATTTTTTTAAGCCAGAGTCCTGACAACCATAGCACACCCTGTTTTCCCCTAAGCTTCAAAGCATATCCTGAGCCCTGCATACTCACACTCTCAACAACTGGAAATGAACATTAACTGTAAAAACACAAGCAAATGGGAAAACCAGCTTCACGTGTGAAATGCCACAGCCTCCTTGCAGAGTAAGCTCTCAAGTGTAATTTTAATCTAGGAGTAGAAGATTAAATTGAAAAGTAAACATGCTGTATTTCTAAAGGATGTTTCAAGCGTAACAAAAATGCACCCCAATTGCACAGCTTTCCTCTAAAGAGAATCCTTTTCCTGTCCTCAAAACTACTAATTCCAAAAAAGCTGAGAACTCGCTGGAATCCAGACACCTGATCCAAGTCAGTGCCATTCCTGGTGGAGTTAAGTCTCTATACGTGTGGCATGGAGCTATGGATCGACACCACTGAAATGTGACCATCTGCACTACCACGTCTGTCTGCAAGACCAACACCACAAAACGTTAAAGTTTCTCCTTTTTAACAGCGCTATGAGCAGGTGTAACTGCACAAGGGCAAAGACAATTGTAACCAGCTTTAAAATGCACCTGCCTTGGATGTCCTTTACTGGTTCAATAAGCAGTTTGGTTTGTGCCCTATCCCTCCCCTCGAGCCCACTGCCAGCTTACCCAGTTTCCCTGGCATCTGATGGTTGGGTGTTTCCAACTTCTCATGTCAGCTTGAACTAAGGAAAACACAAAAAGGTGTTCAACTCCTCCCTCGCCAGATGAAGTTTCATGACGGATATCACCCAAAGCTCTGAATCCCCTGACTCCCTAAATATTCTTCAGCTGCCCCCATCCCATATCCCACTGCTGCACTGATATTTAAAATCACCACAATATTCTCAATACAAGTTTATACGAACTCCTTAAAGCAGGTATCCTATAAGCTGTCTGTGGAAGTCCCTAAATAACGTGTCTGAAAAAAAAACAAGCTTAATATGCAACGTGTTCTCAGAAGGGAGGGTGTGAAGGGTTAGAAATCAAGAGGAAACATTTTATGTTTTCAAAAGCATCTAAGAACATGATACTGTAAACTCAGATGGGCAGAAAGATGAGTAACAACAAGCTCCACATTTGCATTTTTGGGATCTATGAGCAGTACAAAGTACCACAAAAAGAAGATGAACAAACTACTGTACTTTATAAACTGTTAACATGGGGACTCGGCTTCAGAGAGAAAGCTGAAGGATTCTCTTTTGATCTCACTAGAGGGAAAAAGGATCGAGATGCTTTGCTGCTTAAAATAAAGCTTGACACAGAAGTTGAGATATCACCCATCTATTCTTTATTACTTGAGCTTGAAATAAACCTGGAATCATCCTGTCCCAAAATCTAGGTTAAAGCGAACTAACACACAGAATTAAATGACTTAAAGGCTGTGAAACAACAAAGAAAAAGAGGATGTGTTCAACAAAGGCTAATGATGCTCTCTGTATACCTCCTGCATTATCTTAAACAACGGACTAAGTGAGCCAGAAGCAAAGGGTCTAAGTCTGTACAAGGAAGATAAACAGAACTGACTGGAGAAAGAAATCAGCAAGTAGGACTGTATGTACAAGTAGGACTGTAGATACAAGGAAGTCAAAATGCAGAATGTGGAAGCACCTGAGATGCACTTTTCAAACCTCAGTTAGCTGACCAAGCTTCTATTTGGATAACATCCTGACCAGGTAAGAAGCAGAATTACGATGCAAACATCACAGGACAGCTCCACAGACAGCACAAATATTGCATTACTTTTAGATTTCCTCCTTTTCCATTTGCTACATGGTTTTATTCAAGAAAGCACCACGGTGATGTCTCCTCAAAATACCTAATTAGTCTACAGTGGACCGGATATGAGGCCATTCATTTATTATCTGGATCAATCCTTCTTGTCCTAACACCGAATATACATTTGATGCCATACTTGGAGCAGCACTCTCCTTATGACGGACAACACAGCTGAGTCAGTGGAGCTTAGAAAGAAACTGTAACCACCCACCAGCAGAACTGAAAGGACAGCAAACTGCAACACTACAGGAACTTTTACACCCGGCTGCACTGGCACATACAATGGTAGGCAAGCTTGTGCTATGAACAGTGTTAAAGGAAATGCAACGATGAAGAAACACGGATTAAAGCATCCCAAGATGAATCAAAATGTTACCTAGCCACAATGCCACAAAGTTTGGGATGTTTTCCGCCTCTTAAACAGTGCTTTGAAAAAGTGATTGGTTTGATACAGAGCCTCCAACTAGGTCTGACAGAGGAATATTACCCCGACCCCACTTACTACGCAAAAAGAGAAGCACAGATCTCAGTTTTATCTTTAGAATGAGATAAAAAGGGTGCTGAGATATGGCACGTCCGTATTTCTATCATGGAAACATAATTCCCCAAGGCTTTGTGTACAGCTACAATAGGACAATAGGCAGTCACATGGCTGCCTTCTTTATTCTTCATTTGATTAGGATGTAACGGATCTAACAGAAGAATGAAATGACATTCTTCTCTTAGTTTATATTAAACTTCTCTGGATCAGCTGCACTTGTGAATATATATATATATTATAATGAACATGAAGCAGGCTACTTTGCTGCCATGTTTCACACTTTGATATTCCAAGAAAACAGAAGGTACTTCAGCAGCTCCTGACAATTAAAGGAAAATGAACTCCCGGCGCTCGTTCATTTTGTCTTGATGAGTAGGGAGATACTTAGTCTGATGAATTCCTGCTCCACTTCAACTTCATGGTAGCAATAAATAATATTTAAGAGGTCCTATGTTAGCACCTTGTATCCCTGGCTGGTCTGTTCACTCTTCTGTGCAAGTCTTTTCTGGCTTCACAAATCACCATTCTTTCACATTTATCTTTATCTTATACACATACTATACAATATAAATCTCCTTATCTTACATGTACATTTCTCTCAAGAAACAAACCAACAGAGCACACAAACAGAGCTTATCCGACTGCCATCCTGCATCTTGCAGCTACCACCTCACTGAGCAAAACTCATCTTTTAGTTATTAAGAAACAAAGTCTCCAAGGTCCCTTAAACTCTGAAAACCATCCCATACACTTCTCTATCTCATAGAGGTAACTGGCTTTCAGTATAGCACAATACTATGGCTCTAAAACTCTGTAGGTCATTTCTGTAAGACAGACCCAATATGTATTTTACTTTGATTTAACGGAGGTTCAGCACAGAACCCCCCTGCTTCTGCCATTATAAAATCCACGACTAATAGTTCTGTGTGGGTATAGCATAGTGAATGCCCAGAACTGCATGTGCTAAGGAGAGATCCTACTCTTGGGGAAACAGTGAAAGCCTACGAGCACAAACGTTAAATAAAACAAACAAAAACCCGTATGAAGTGGAGCTACACACATTTCTAGAAGTACAAAGCATAACGGAGCTAAAGATTTTAAGCATAAAAAGCTACAACAAAGTCAAATTCTAACTAAGATACCACTGCACTCCTTGGACTCAGTTCTTTTGGATGATGTTTACTACTCCTTGTTTTCCTCAGTCTGAGTCTTTCTGGATGGGTCTGTCCAATATTTAGAAGCTGCCATCACCAACACGTAAGAAAAAACCCAACACAATGCCTCTGTAGTAACCTTTCCCATGCCTTCTCAAACAAATACATCCATATCCACACAAGCCTCTGCAGTTAGGGAATAACACTGCAGCACTGGAGATAACCATTTCGGAAAGCTTTTACAAGCATGAGTTCTTATCCTACACAAGTTGCAAAGAGCTCCGAGCAGAAAAAATAATGTCTTATGACTCTGGGCTCCATGTATTTTTCAGTAGGTTCCAGTGTGAGCCATCAGTCAGTTAGCGCAAAGCATTATGTACAGATATCACAAAGAAATTGGTATCTCCATCCTCGGATTCAAATGTCTTCCATATTCTATATGGAAAACAAAACTAGGACGCTCGTTGGACGATTACTGTGCCATTTATGGTGCTTTTCTTGTTATAAGCCCACTAATGGCAATATCAGAACAAAGAGTATTTTAAAAAAGCAAACTAATATTTAAATAGACCAAAAAAAACCCAAACCAATCAATTTTACTTTGGAATTTTCTATTGCCTTCAGCATTGAACAGGAATGTGACACAAAAACCCCACAATTAGTGCTACACAGAGCATAGGAATACGTTATCCTAAGTATGCATTCGGCAGAAAGAAATGGAATTTGTGAAATTATATCTGCTCTAAATAAAGAGCAAAATACTCCTCACTAGTAAAATCTGTGACATCTCTATTGAAAGTAAAGACAAAAGTGAACTAAGAAATGCTTGCTCACCCAAATTAGGTAGAGTAGAAAACAAACAGGTGAAAAGAACAACAACAAAAAAGGCCTGGACACAAAACTAGCTTAGAATTTAACAGACCATAAAACCTGCCTACATTTGTGGCATATCACCCCTTGTACACTTCACTACCCTTCTCTGCAAAGGCACACAGCTATGAATGTATACAGCTCTTTATTTTTTAATCAAAATTGAACAGAAACACATCTGTGAGTGATCTGATCATAAAGCCTTTTATTTAACACTGGGCCCTTTTTATTTGAAGGACCGTATTCAATAGCTCAAAATATTGTGGAAAAAAAATAGGAATGTTAGCAATAGAAAAGATCAGCTGTTACCTGACAAGCTCCTTGTATTTCAGATGTGGATCTCGTGAATACTGAACTACTAACATAAGCCAACTTCTTCCTAGAAGGGAATGTGTTTTTTCTACCCCTCCTTTATTCTAACAGAACGTGGTATCTCCAGTACAACCTGACATTTAGTTTTTGGGTCTTTCTCCACCTCAATCAATAATTTTTAGAAAAATACAGAAATCAGATGGGCTTCCAAAGTCATTATTTCTCAAAAAATAAAGATAAAATTAATATATATATATAGAGAGAGAGAGATCTAAATGATACTGAAAACATTTGTATTCTCCAGAAAAATTAACCAAAGTATCTTTCTACAATGGGAAAAATTTATATTGAATAATTTTACCTTCAGAGTTATGCGTAGTTTTCTTGTGTTTTCGACATAAAATCCTATAAACAAAGTAGTTGAAAACTGTCAAGTCAATCACGATTCACAGATTATTTACTTATATCTTAAATTTAAATGCCAGCACATTTTTTCTCCCACTTGTAAGACTCACTGACATACAAATCTCACAGTGAAAAAGTGCTTTCAGAGCACATCACTTTTTGAATGCCACAATCATCATCAGAATATTTTCGCAACAGTTTTAAGTTCCAAGAGCGTTGGGAGTGTTCACAAAGAATGAGAAATATAAATATAAAAGGAAAGATAATAAAGAATAGTTACATGTAAATGCCTTGTGAGGGTTTCTCTCTTATCTGAGCTTTATCATGCAGAGCACAGTAGTAGTGATATGTCTTGTGGCATGTTTTCACATCACAACCAATGGTTGCTCCAGGACAATGGCATAAGGAACACATCTGTAAAGATACAAAAGCACAATTCCTGTTACTGTTGGCTCGATTATTTCTGAGTTTAAGAATAAGACCGATGCTCCAGGTGTCACCGCTGGTGACAGAACAAATGATCTTATGGACAGGAATACTTTAATGCATATTGCTGAGTACACTGCCGTCCTTTCTAACACTCTTCCTGAGCTCGGGTGTTTTTCTTCATTTATTTTAAAATCAAGGAAAAATGTGCTCCTTTTATGCAACAGTACAATAACCGGGATATACGAATGACCAGTTCAATGAAGAAAAGAGGTGATTTACCTTCATAGAAAATTATGTATTCTACAGAGGTGGCACCTTATGCTCAGGTCATCTCTATTGACTCTTTTGCAAGTACTCAATTTGCAGTCAGACACAAGTTCTTATCCAGGCTGAAATAGTATTTGTCATAAATTTGAAATACATTAATAGCTGATCAAAGCTTTTTATAGGAGTCTAGGTTAAGATCAACCTCATTTGATCCATTATTTTTATACACGGGCTTGGCTAAAAGGAAACTTCCTTTTCATAAACGCAAAGATGTATTTGTATGAACAAAACAGACCACAGGGATTGTTATGTTGAATTATTAGCCCACGTATCCTGAGGGTAATATAACATTTATTCAGTTGGTATCAATCCTGTTGTCCAAATGGTCACTGCCAACAGATAAATCAATCAAGTTATAGCAGGTGTAAGTGAAGTCTGACAAGCTGGTCATCTCTTTAAAAAAATCCTCCTGTGCATAACTAGGAGACACAATAATTACATCAGTGCATTATGTTCCCCAGTTAACTTAATGAGTTTTAAGACTGCCCGACTCAGGTTTGGACTCTGTCACCACAGAAATGCTCTGTGTTGATCACTTCAAAAACGAACGCACCTTAACTTTCAGTGCGTACCTGGTCATCAGCAGCAGCACCTACTGAAGGACGGCAGCTATATCTATCTATCTATCTATATATATATGCTATATATGTGCTATATATATGCTATATATATAGAGAGAGAGAGAGAGCATATATATATATGATATATATATATATATGGGGTGGGAAGGAGGGAAGAATTCCTCCTGAGAGTGATTCAGAGCTATAGATTTCTGATGGCTACAGATAGAGACAAAGCACAGCTACCTGGAACATCCAAGTTAAGACAAAATTAGCTGGTAGATTCCTTCCACATAGGTGACATCTCAGAACTACAAATTGATTAAGTTGTTCAGCTGTTTGCAGAAAGCATGGATCTGATTGAAGTGAGCTCCAAGAACACATCCAGCTGCTGTGCTGGTGAATGTGCACAGGGAGATTACGAGGCACAAAGAAAGCACCAATAATATCAAAACAAATACCCTCACAAAAAGATTAGGAGTCCCAAGAGCCAAAGTTTCTCTGTGATCTGTACTTTCATTTACTACTGTGTTCTTTCTAAGTCCCTAATTATGAACCAGATAATTTGTGAACACTTATTTCTGTGTGCTTCAGCTGATGAGAGCAGATGTAGCCAGTTGTAGGTGTTGGAAAAGATAGAAATGATACACTAGGTGAAACATCAGACTGTTAGAGAATCATAGTTCTATAGAAGTACTTAGGACTATTCTTAGTCCAAAAACTGGTAAATACATCATAGTGATTTCAATTGAGGAGTGAATTGATCATCTATCAGAAATACTTCGAAAAAAGAATCAGGCATTTCTCAAATAGCAATTAGCAAAGTCTGAAAATAAAATAATCAGCTGCCTGAGAATAAAATCAGAACCATTTGCTTCTCAGTTCTGACGAATTTGGTAGAGCTGCAGTCACTGCTGTACCGATGTACCTCAAAACACTGATATTCACAGGCCTGTATATTAAGTCAATACAAAAGGAATTTAAACAAAATATATATATATATGTAGTAGTTGAAATAATATTTTAGCATCAAAGCCAAATAATAGTGAAGGCACAATACTACCTTTACTACATCCCCAGAGCATGGGTTTTGTTGTTAAATCTAGCAGAAAACGTTAAATAGAAACGATTGGCTTTGAAATAAAAATATAGGGAATGTTATTTCTTATATGCAGTCCATTAAAAGAAAAAAAAAAAATAGGCATATTTGGAAAATGAGTTTTCAGATTTGCTTGGAAAACAACTGCAAAACTGCTCGGACAAAAAAGAGATTGTAAAAACAGTACTTCTGGATGGACAGGTCCATGATTCAATTCCAGCTGTAAAACAATATGTGAGAGCAGACTCGTCTGGAATAAACTACTTTTGATGCTTTCTTAAAGATGCTTCAACCGTCACTTAAATTTCATTACAATCTGAGGATCATCAGATCCACTGATTTTTTTTTTTCCATCTAAAACCACTTCATCGTCACCTTGGGAGAGCTGTGCATTTCCCCAGAGCCCCAAAGAAACAACAGATACGATCCACGCACTGCAGTGTTTCACAGTTCACTTTCTGGGAGGGAAGCAATTTCTGCCCTTCCTTTTCAAGGGCTCCAAACGGACTTACCAGTTTAGTGCCTCTCTTGATTTCCTTCTGAATATCCTCAATAGAGAATCCCCCAAGACTCTCATTATCAGTGTGTGAAGATACCAGCGCAGATGAGAACAGCTAAAATTACAGAAACAAAACTTACTTTAAGTATCTGTATCGCCCAGAACATTTACACATTCGACAAACATTGAAGCTTCAAATTAGAGTGATTAATCATCTCCCCAGTGCCACAGCTGATTGATCTGTAATATTATTTACAGATGTGTTTGTTGTCTTCTACTGGTTCATGACATTCATTTCCTTTTTCCTACGGGTTACTTACCATACATTTGTGATGTGCTGCCACCTTCTGGTTTTCTGACATCAATAATTGTCCACATTCATTATCTTTATTAGATCTACAAAAACCACACTTCCTTTGTCTTGAAGAGACTTTTTTCTGTCCAACTGAGCTTGTCATGATTTTAAATGCTCTCAGAATGCCACTTTAATGCTCTCAATGCTACAGGGAAAAAAAGTGTAATCAGCATGTTAACAACAGCGTAAGGCAATGTAGCTTACAGTTTCATAAATACAACATTGGTCGCTTGAAACTGATCTGCGTCACTTTAGCTTTCAGTTTGCACCACTAAAAGATACCCACATAAACGTGCACTGGGCTGAGGCAGTAGTTGGCTACTTGTAATGAAAGTGAAGCAGCAAATGGATTTAGCTCTTTAAGCAAAAGGTTTGAACGTTAGAATAAAACTATGGACGCGCGTAAACCTTTGGGAAAAAGAAATGCATTGAAAATATAACAAGGATGGCAATTTTAGGGGTGGGGGTGGAAGAGGGAGTTAATGCAGGTCTTCAATCCAATGCTATTTATTACACTAAAGCAATCTGTAGAAAACGCACCGCCTGTACCTGCAAGAAAACCCATCCCACTAAACTCATGCTAAAACAGAACCAAAGAACTGAGTTCAGCTTCACACCTAGAGCTCATTTTGCATTTAAAAGCTCACAGAGCAGCCAGCAGAGGAGGAACTGCCCCAAAGATAAAACGTTCCCATTTTAGGTATGGCACAGATATATTGTGGCTAGTCAAACAGTGGGAGCAACAACAGTTTAGAAGGATCTCCAACCCATCAGCTGCAATGGAAACCTCTTCAACAGCCCTTGCAAACAGAGCAGCACCACACCAGCTATTGGGAACTGCAGAACTGTTATCCAAGGAAAACAAATGGGGATTAAATGCAGCATGAATCTCAGCATTTTCACATACTCTCAGCATCGTATTGGGAAAATCTACCATTAAGGTCCCCGACTCCTAATGAAGTCCAGAAGTGAAAACACCTAATTGAGAGCACGTGCTTCTTGGTCCAGTATCACACAGTCTGTGCTCATTTGTTCCTGCACCTTTCAAGAAATAAAACGCTGTCCTCTTCAGCCTTTACACCTTCTGGAGACTAAAGCCTCACTGTCAGAATTGCCTCAACTGCAATAAAAGTCTCCTCCACAGCCTTTGTCTGCATCAGACTCTCATCTAAATATGAAAAGCTGCCGCGTAGTTTGATATTTTGGGGAGGGGGGAAAAAATAAATGCAGTGAGAAGAGGAGATCTGCAATACATCTGGACAGTGCCACAATGGCTAGCTGCGGGAAAATGCGTGACCGGTGGTGGAGATTTGCATAGCCAAGCATGCCAGCTCCTCACTGCTGTCAGACGCCCCTAATAGTAATATCACTCATTGCCTGTACAGCTGAAAGCAGAGGAATGTTATTAAGTTTCGGTCGGCACATATTATTGCTACAGGACAATACTTTTTGATCCTCGCTCTTCTGCTCCCATAGACTTTCACAGGCCGAATTCTAAGTGCCTGCCTTGCAATGCTCGCTATGAAATTCCTACACCCAAGGGTAGCATCCGCGGTGCGTCTATTTGGCTGCTTCATCAACAGCTTCATTCCTTCTCTTGCTAACTGGAAAGCACTTTAGTTGCTGGTGATTCACACTCGTAAGCAGAACGCATAGATTTCAGATCTTGCTGATTTGCATAAAAAAATGTGCCAATCTGGATCAAGTCGTCACACCCAGCGGCAATGGGGAGTCCTTAAGTATTAAACACAAAGGAATTACTGCACTGTATTCTTTTAAAGAAAAAAAATATAACACAACGAGACAATTCTGTAATCCCTTCCCGAGGAGAAAGAAGGGCTGTTTTCTGAAGGAAGGGAACAGAATAAAAACGTTTTTAATTCTTTACAAAGACCCAAAACCCCACAACAACCTGGGAAGCAGGAAAAAGAATCTGCAAAGAAAAATGAGTAGGAAAGAATATAATAAAACAAAACATCTTGCTTTCATGTCATGTAACAGCTCAACATAAATCATACAGTGACAAGTTAGAAATAAATGAACACAATACGCACAAAGTTCTGCTTTGGTACATCCTCATACGCAGCCGTGTGGG